>NC_089444.1:4562500-4919323 GCF_026210795.1 Rhizophagus irregularis | reverse complement strand
TAACCCTAACCCTAACCCTAACCCTAACCCTAACCCTAACCCTAACCCTAACCCTAACCCTAACCCTAACCCTAACCCTAACCCTAACCCTAACCCTAACCCTAACCCTAACCCTAACCCTAACCCTAACCCTAACCCTAACCCCAACCCTAACCCTAACCCTAACCCTAACCCTAACCCTAACCCTAACCCTAACCCTAACCCTAACCCTAACCCTAACCCTAACCCTAACCCTAACCCTAACCCCAACCCTAACCCTAACCCTAACCCTAACCCTAACCCTAACCCTAACCCTAACCCTAACCCTAACCCTAACCCTAACCCTAACCCTAACCCCAACCCTAACCCTAACCCTAACCCTAACCCTAACCCTAACCCTAACCCTAACCCTAACCCTAACCCTAACCCTAACCCTAACCCTAACCCTAACCCTAACCCTAACCCTAACCCTAACCCTAACCCTAACCCTAACCCTAACCCTAACCCTAACCCTAACCCTAACCCTAACCCTAACCCTAACCCTAACCCTAACCCTAACCCTAACCCCTAACCCTAACCCTAACCCTAACCCTAACCCTAACCCTAACCCTAACCCTAACCCTAACCCTAACCCTAACCCTAACCCTAACCCTAACCCTAACCCTAACCCTAACCCTAACCCTAACTCCCTAACCCTAACCCTAACCCTAACCCTAACCCTAACCCTAACCCTAACCCTAACCCTAACCCTAACCCTAACCCTAACCCTAACCCTAACCCTAACTCCTAACCCTAACCCTAACCCTAACTCCTAACCCTAACCCTAACCCTAACCCTAAACCCTAACCCTAACCCTAACCCTAACCCTAACCCTAACCCTAACCCTAACCCTAACCCTAACCCTAACCCTAACCCTAACCCTAACCCTAACCCTAACCCTAACCCTAACTCCTAACCCTAACCCCTAACCCTAACCCTAACCCTAACCCTAACCCTAACCCTAACCCTAACCCTAACCCTAACCCTAACCCTAACCCTAACCCTAACCCTAACCCTAACCCTAACCCTAACCCTAACCCTAACCCTAACCCTAACCCTAACCCTAACCCTAACCCTAACCCTAACCCTAACCCTAACCCTAACATGCAGCCTCTCTAATTGATAATCTAAGCCAAAATGCTAAAAAAAAAAAAAAAAAACAGTTAACCCATTTAAAAAAAAAAAAAAAATTGAATTCATCTATTAAAAAACATTTTAACCATTACTATTAAAAAAAAAGGATGGATTAAATACGGTTTCTAAAAGAGAAAAAAACAAAAAAAATAAAATAAAAGCTTCCGAAATTTACCTCAAAAAAGCCAATTAGCCGTAAAGAACCGTTTCTATTAAAAACTTCATAATAATTAAAATAATTTTTAGTTACTAATGGGTTTAAACTAGCACTATTTCAGATTAATAAAATACATATACATGTTAAAAATGATATCATAGGGACGAATAGAGAGTGATAATATTGATAGGAACGTATAGATAATTCAAATTGTCCTAATTTATCTTACAAAAATCTTCGTTATACTAAAAAAAATTGTTTAGCGTCATTTATAGTACATATTTGAATTAATAAATTTTTTTTGTCGGCATAACAACTTTTTTCATAAACGCATACCACACTAAAGATTCGTGATATCGTGAAATTCGTTATATCAAAATAGGGCCTTTCTTGTAACGGCTTTATTGCGCCATACATTCTAATTATCAACTGATTATGGTTTGCTTTGCTTATTGTGCTTTGTCATCCGTTTGATATGTCATAATAAAGAGGAATTAACTAATCATAAATAGTTAGCTTTACCTTTTTAATAAAAAATGCGGAAAAATTTCAGTTTCCCCGTTATAAAGAAATAAACAGGATTTATTAAATCTAAAAAAGCTTATTAAAATATGATAATTAATCTTTATAAGGTATGTAAAACGTGTTAAAAAGGCAAAATTTACCGGCGGACCTTGTCTGTTACATCATTTTTTTTTTTTTTTTTAAAAAAAAAAGGCTTATTAAAATATGAATAATTAAGGTATGTAAAACGTGTTAAAAAGGCAAAATTTACCAGTAAAGAACTTGTCTGTTACATTATTTTTTTTAAAAAAAAAAGGCTTATTAAAAAAAATAATTAAAAAACAGAAAATTTTTTTTTGATAATCTTTTTTTATTTTTATATATAATGGCTTCCATTTTTTTACATTTTTGATCAATCTTTCACGTTAGATAAAAATTCCTTTTTTTTTTTAAAAAAAAATTTTTTTTTTCATATCAATATAATATAATTTCTGTAAAAAAATATCTCGATATGAATATCATTTCTTCACGATATTTTTTTTAAATATTAATTAATTAATATAATTTTTTTTTTTTATCTTTTTTTTTTTCTAAAAATTTTTATAATTAATATAATTTCTTTTGATACGAATATCATTTTCTCCACGACATTTTTTTTTTTTATTAAAAGTTTTTTTTTCTCAAAATGCCTCGGTAACATTAATGTACCTAGGAAGATGTTAAACATACGATTCCTTTAGAACTTTCCTCAGAAAAAAATAGAGCGTACATAAACTCTATAACTATAATCAAAAATCAGTCCAATACCCTAGACAATATGTCTTCTTCATTAAATAGTTTAATTAAACATCTCGCTAGCGTATCCTTATTATCGTCACTCCAATCGGTACCTATTTACCGCCGCCGTCATCAATATCTACAAACCTTATTAAATCACCGTAATCGCTATCTATTCCTCCGTTGTCGTCCAGCGTTCCCATTATCGTCACTTCAGCCGCCGCCATCAATACCTACAAACTCTATCGAGTCCTATTCAATTGATATCTATTCAACCACCGTCGCCAATACCCACAAACTCTATTGAGTATACTCAATCAATACCTATTCCGCCGTCCAAACCTATTTAATCACTATAGTCAGAACCTATTCCGTTGTCATCTTCTCCGTCATCTTTTCTGTCATCGTCTCTGTCATCTTTATCATCTTTGTCATCTCTATCATTTATATCATCATCTCTGTCATCTATATCGTCATCTCTGCCATCTCTCGTCGCCTTCAAACAAAATTTATACATCAAGGAGCGTTTCTTTATCAGAAAGAAATGGATAGTTCCAGTTAATAAATATATAAAGGCATGTTACCTATGCGAATATTTTTGGACATGGAGAAATGAATGCCCAAATCTAAATAGCCGCTTGCCGTAAAACTGTTTTAATTGTCGAGCTGGGCGTAGTTCTTTCAAATTGTAGGGAGGAGAGCGAAAGAAATTCCATTCAATAAAGGATTTATAAATCCAACAAATTTATTTGCGGGATGTATTAAAAAATTTTCAAAAAGATGGTATGGGGGATGGGCTTTTTTTTCAATATACTTTTTTTTTATAAAAAAAAAATTTTTTTTTCGATATTTTTTCTTTTAAATTTTTTTTTCTTTGCTAAAGGTGCGGGTAGGCTGAGCAAACTAGTATTTGCTAAAGGTGCCGCGAGGGTAGGCTACAAGCAACTAGTATTTTTTTCTTTTTTCGAAAAATGTTAATGATCTTTTAATTTTCATAATAAAATTAGTTCACGTAAATAAAATGTGCGTTCGTAGTCCGTCAACTATTCAACTTTCTTATTTACTCAAAATTATATAAATTGTCGTTGCCAATTGATTTATGACCGATTTATTATATTATTCTTATTATATTAATCATAACTGCTCAGATAATCATATTTTTGCATAAGAGTTTTTCGAAAATCAAAATTTTTTGATGAATGATTTGCTATTTTAATCGAAAGAAATTCTCTTCTTAAATCGAACAAATTTTTACGGGACATTGCTCCTATCAAATAAATTCAGAATTTTGAATTATTTATTATATTTAACGAAAATTTTTAGATATGATTTTACTAATAAATGTATATTTAGATTAAATTCTAAATTTATTTTAAAAAAAATACGCAATTTTTTAATTAATAATATAATAATACTCGTACATATATATGTGCATATACACTAAAAATAAATATACATATATTTTTTAACTATCTCCTAATAAAACTTGCAGAGCTTCATCAATATTTGGACTCTCGTTAGACTCAAAAGCTTGTAATATCAAGTCACATTTTTTCTTTTGAAGTTTAAACACGTGATCCTCAATCGTATTCTCAATAAAAAATCTAAAGACAGAAGACCTCGAATTTGACCAATTCTATAAATTTGATCTATAGCTTGATCCTCAATACTTGGATTCCACCAAGGATCTATAAGAAAACATTGATTAGCTGTGGTAAGATTCAATCCCAAAGATCCACATTTTAAACTAATTAGAAGAACTTTTATTTTTGGATCATTGTTAAAATTATTTACTGCCTCCTCTTGCTGATTACGTAACATTTTGCCATCAAATCAAATAAATTTGACATTTGTGTCTTTAAAAGCAATTTCAATCAAATCAAGAAAAGATGTCCATTGGCTGAAGACTACTGATTTATCATCATCATTATTTTGATTTAAAAATTCCACCAAAGCTTCAATTTTGAAACTTATTTTAAAATCATTTAAATTTCCAATTTCTTCTTTATTATCAATTCCATTTATTTGATTTATTTGTCTCTTATAAAGAAGTTGTATGTGATTACAAATTTGTCTTAGTCTAAGAATCATTTCAAGAAATGTTACATAATTATTTTTTAAATCGCTATTTCTTGATTCTTTCCAACTTCTAAATTATTCTTTTGTATCACTTTCCATTTTATCATAAATTTTTCTCTCGTCCGTCTTAAACTTAATTTTATGACCATAGTAATTAATAGTGGAAAGACACACTATAGGACACCCGTTGAATTTCATGTCTTTTGTCCTACGAAGACAAACGGTCTTCATTAAACTTCTAAGGTTGTTAAGACGACTATTATTATATTGAGATTTTATTGTTTTGTTATTAAATATGTTATTCCACATTTCTAAACTATCAAAAGGAGTGAATCTTAAAAATTTAATTAATGAATATATATCATCTAACTCGTTCATAATTGGAGTTCCTGTAAGAATTCATCTTCTCTCAGCATCCAAATTACATGCAGCAATACTTTGTTTTGTTAATCTTGTACGAATAATATGTCCTTCATCTAAGATAACTCGAAGCCATTTAATGGCGAATAATCCACTCCTTTCTTTTATATTTGATTGTGCAAGAATAGTATATGTAGTAATTATTATATCGTAATTTTTAAGGAATTCTGGATCATTATTTCGATTACTATCATGAAAAACGTAATAAGAAAGAGACCCTTTCTTAACATGTGTGTTGATTTGTTCAACCCAATTTTCAAGCACACTTAAAGGAGCAACAATCAGAGTAGTTTTAGAATATGTGGAATCTAAATTGATTGCAGATTTGGAAGCTATTAAAGCAATCGTTTGTATCGTCTTGCCAAGACCCATATCATCAGCAAGTATTCCACCTCTGGTAAGATTAGGGCGTATAATTGTTGAAAATCTTGCTACTGTATTATAATAATTGAGTATTTTTTTTGTTTGATCCTCCTTTTGAATCCAGAATTGAACTTCCTCATCAATAGTTGGCTCTTTAGGGTGTTCATTTGATAACATCCATCTAAGGCCTTGTTTCTGATATGGAAGTAATTTCGTAATTAATGTTTCTGGTTGTGATACTTCTAGAAGATTTAATAGAAATTCAGCTTCAGATTGTGGTTCTTTTTTTGTATCTTTAAAATCGTTGGATCGAATAATTTGCAATTTTGGTAATCCAACAACTGAACCTGAACTACTGTAGCTCTTGTTATTTTTATAAAATTTTTTAAGAGTATTTTTATTATTTTTATTAGAATTATTATTGTCAACTCTTTCAACTCTAAATTTTGGTAATTTAGTAGTATTATTATTATTGGTAGACATTGAGATTATTTTATTTGAATAATTTTATTATTTTGTTTGAGAGTATTTAAAAAAAAAAAAAATATTTCTCAAAATTATTTTATTTGAATAATTTATTATTTTGTTTGAGAGTATTTAAAAAAAAAATTATTTCTCATTAGTATATTTATTTAAATGGAAAGATTTCTAATTATTAGTAGAAAAATATACTTACGTGAATGGAAAAGATTTCTAATTATTAAAAAAAAATGTACTTACGTGGATGGAAAAGATTTCTATTTATTAGGATTTTATAAAAAATCGCCATAGCAATGTGTCGCAAGTATTATACATGCCACCCAAATTATTTTGGACTGCCGTAATTATAAGTAAAATCCCAAATTCAATTATGGCATCCCAAATTATTTTGGCACTTTACATAGTAAATTATATATAAACCAAATGAATTATGACATCCCAAATTATAATTATGGCATCCCAAAATAATTTGGGCAGCATGTATAGCAAGTATCACGTGACTTTACATATGTGAATAATTTGTCACCCCATATCACATCCTCTAGTTTTCCATTTTTATTATTTATTCTGGGGACTTAGAATTTTTTCAGTGCAAAAAATACTATTTGTCACTCCCTATACATCACATGCTTAATTTCAGCCAAATTTTATAACGCTGGCCAAAATATCCTTTTTTGGAGCTTTAGGTAACGTTACACAATCCAAAAAACAACTTTATTTTTCAGCAAAATTTAAGTTTTTGTTATACAAAACTTCCAAAAAAGGAAATTTATTTGACGATCTTTTAATTCCAGCCGGAATTATAAAATTACGTGACACTGGCGATGCATCGCCATGGCGATAAAAAATAAAACCCTATTTATTATTCGTTACATCATTGCAAAAAAAAAATTTTTAGTATAACCTTATGTTTAACGAAATGGGTTACTTCGATATTTTATTCATTACATGTATTTGATGTGGGGCAGCGTAGTTATTAGAAAAAAAAATCTTTTATCATAATGCAATGCGAAATGTTAATATCTGCTCTATAAAAAATTTTTATCCAAATATTTCCATTATTTCTCTGTATCTTCCATAAAAATTCCGTGAAAATGATTATATTCACGAATATCTGTGTTAGCGAAATGAAAATTTTCATGATTTAAAGCTGAATTCCATAAAATGATACATTTACGGAAAAAACATGGAAAGATACAGTGCATTACCTCTATACTCAACTTTTAGAAAAATTGAAATAAAATTTAATCCAGTGATTCAATTTTGTTTAAACAAAAAAAAATAAATTCTATACCTAAAAAGAAATTAATTTATTAAATAAAAAAAAAGTCTCAATTTTTCAAATTATGTAAGCATCACATGATATTAATAAGAGCCAATTAAAATTAGCCATATGATTTAATATTTATCGTTGTGACACGCTGCCCATAGGATATTAAAATAAAATATCATATGTTGCCACTGACGTGTTGAGTTCATATAATATCTATGCTTGGTTTAAAATAAAAATTAGTTACAAAATATTAATAAACTATTAATTAAAAATAATTAATGTGGCACTTTTTGCTCATAAGAAAAAGGCTAAAAGAATGTGTTAGTTTATTATTAAGGACGAACTAAAATTTTTTATTTTCCAAAAAATTAAACTGCCAAATTTCCTATCGAAATCCACTTGTATTTATACATTTTTAAGAAAAATATTTCTAATATTTCTAATATTTCTAATAAAATTTGAAGATCTATTATCGTATGACTATCTCATTACACTAAACTAAACTATAAATATAATTTTATTGGCTAATTATTTACCCATCGGTTAATTATTTATCCTTATTCTATTTTATTATATTTTCGGTTATTACATCGTTAAAAATATAAAATTTATTTAATTGATTTCATTATAAATTGTATCAGGTACACGACGGTGTGATTTATATTTTTTAATAGCATATTCAGCTACCTTTCCAGTAATTCCTTTTCTGTAGATATCCATATACCTCTAAGATTTCCTTGCAAACTTTCTAATTGTAATTAATGAAATTGAATCTAGAGCTTCTGGAACTGTTTTTTGCAAACTAGACCAAGTATAATTACAATTTTCTCTTGTATATCTCTTCGCAGCTCCCCAATACATCTCTATATAATTTAGTTCACAATGATATTTAGGATAAAATATACATATATGTCCTCTTTTTTCAATTTCTTCTTGTAATTGTGATTTTTGTGATTTGAAATCTTCTTCTAAAGATAAAATTTTATGCATGCAACAATCTGTTCTTGTAATATCATCAATCTTTAGTTTGCATAATTGACAATGGCCAATTAATCCGTTATACCATAAACCTCTCTCAATTAAAATCTGTTTCATTCCTTTAGGTTGATTTGGAAATATTGGATGATTAGACGGAAATACCATTGATTGAAAAGTATTATTTGGACCAAAAAAAGTTGATCTCATTCTTACTTGCTTTCCTCCCGGATTTACATTCATATTATTAATATTAATGCATCTTTTGCTATTGCTCCATGATTTGTACTGTTATCAAAAGTAAAAATGCCAATAGCGTTAGGATATTTTGCTTCAAAAATAGGAATAGCATAATTGATTACTTGGTCTAATAAATGCTCTGCAGTCTACCATCCTTCTTCATTTTTTCCAGGTCTTAAAAATTTTCTAGCTTCAACTGGAATTTCAGGATATAATAAAATTTCATCTTCATTTAGTTTTAATCTTCCATCCGTTTCTAAAAGAAAATCACTGACCATTATAGATTTTTCTTGTCCTTTTTTTCTTAAAGGAGGTTCACCAATAGGAGCCCAAACTACTGGCCTATCATCATTTGCATAGAATAAACATTCATCGTGAGTGATCAAAATATGTAATTTTTTATTGGATAAAAGTACCAGATTTTTTTGTTCCATATTTTCTCCCTCAAAAGTGGGCATAAACTTTTCTAACATTTTATCTAAAAATTCTTTTCTATACTCAACTACATCTTCTCTTTCATGACCATCAAAGTATATACCTTTTTTTCTTGATTGTAGTATTAACCCTAATTTTTTTAACCAAATACAAGAAGTTTAATAGAAATTGATTTTTTAGATTCCTCCATACCTAATCGTGAAAATAATACTTCTTTAACATAAGTTTGATATTTCTTGGGAGTTATTTTTCCTCCTTTTTCGCGTACAAATAATAAACTTCGTTCAATAACATCTTCATCATCAATTATTGACTTAATTTTTTGATGACAACCTTGTAAAGATTTTGGCAAAGTCCCATATTCAATCCAACATTTTGCCCATATTCTTATTTGTTTTGCTTTTTAAGTTCCTTTATTATAAACTACTTTGGCAGAATGTAAACTTGCTTGTTCTTTATTTAAATTATCATATTTCCACTTTTTAAAAAACATATGCACAGCTCTATAACACAAATAATCATATGCCATCATTTTTTTCAGATTTCCAGAAAGAATCTCTTCAAGTTTGCTTAATTTAGAATTGAAATTATTGTTTTCAAGTTCACTTTCATTTCCCATACCATTATCATCATCTTTGTCTTTTAATTTGTCATCATCATACTTATCTTCTAATTTATCACCATTATCCTCTTCTAACTCTTCATCATCATCTTCTAATTCATCACCATTATCCTCTTCTAATTCTTCATCATTATCATCTAATTCATCATTATTATCCTCCTCTAATTCATCAATATCGTCTTCTATTTCATCATTATCTTCTAATTTATCATTATTTCTTTCATCTTCTAATTCATAATCATCCCCAATTTTAAATTCACCACTTCTTGACTTTTGTGAAAAAAATTAGTTATTGGTTGTGATAATTTAGCAGTTTTTGTAAATGTTCCTGAAGGGCCATATTTTTTAAATTTTGTTGCTCTAGAATTTCCGGTATATGATTTTTTTAATTTATTATGTGCATTACTTGACCATATTAAAAAAGAATTATCCAAATTTTTAATTCTTTTATCAATATATTCATTATCAAAACTATCTTCTGAATAATCACTAGATGGTATATACTCGTCATCATCATCATCATTTGCGACTAATTGACCTGTATTTAAATTACGAAGTCATGACTTAACTCTTATTTTTGCAGCTCTAGCAATTTTCTTTTTTCGCGGCATTTTTTTTTAAAAAAAATACATAAATGATGATTTTTTGATACAAAAATAATTATGACCTACACATTACATCATTAAGGTTGCTTGTCTAAACCTCCTCAAAATCCTACGATTAGTTTCGTCAAAATTTTACTATAGATTTATTATAGTTTCGGCAGAGTTTCAGCAGTTTCAGCATTTATAATAAGTTTCGGCAGTTTCGCCTTTCTCCAAAGTTTTGCCAGTTTTTTAATATAACTTTATATAGTTTTGGCAGAATTTCACTTTTCGGTGAAACGCCATCTTGCCTAAACTCCTAGGTTTCGGCAAGCAACCTTATACATCATATTACATTAATTTAAAATTTGTTACACAAAAATTGTATAGTCTCAAATTTAGACGCTATAATTGAATTATCAATATTTAAAATGTTAAAATACGGCCAATATTTATTTTTTTAATAAACTAACTAATAATTCTTAAAGCTTAAACTATGAACTATAAAAATTATTGGTTAACTTTTTTAAATATTTAATAAAAAAATTTTTTTTAAGAATTTGAAGTTAACCAACTATTACTATAAGCTATTGGTTGAGTATAGAGATAACGCACTGTAAAACACGAATCAGATTTTTTACAGAGCCGGAGTAAAATAATTTTATAAATTCCAATTAGAATCATACGTACAGGATGCAAAAAAATGCAAAAAAATAAAAAACCAGTGATTATAATAACTTCAAATTTTGAAGACTTGTTGCTAAATGTGTAAAGGTTATCAGCCTTTTTATCTTATTTTTTTGTCTCACAATCGATTTTTTAATTTGGAAAAAAAATATCGTTAAAAATTTAAGCAGGATGTAAATTTTGTAAAGATTTAATATTGTTCTCAGACATTTTAATATCAGCATGTATATTTGTAAAAAAATATTATATACATTACAGAAAACTTCAAGATCGTAGTGATAGCTTAATGCAGTGTTGGCATTTGGCCGCGGCCAAGAATTTTTTTGGCCGATTTGGCCAGCCAAAATGGCAAAATGGCCAAGTGCCAACACTGGGCCTTAATGCGCAGTACCTGCGTTATAAATGCATAGGGACCACATTATGTAATCGTAAAGAAATTACATATAGTATGCGGTTACTGCGCATTAAGCCATCGCTACGATCTTGAAGTTTCTGTAAAGTAAAGAATATTTTTTATTAATTTTTTCATTAATAAAACTCAATTTTAAAAGCTTATTTGGATTGATATTTTTTCAAATAAATTAAATATTATCTAATATTAATTAGATTTATTATAATCCTTTTATAATTATTATAGTTTAAATCCATGCCTTTCAACTAATATTAATAAGGGTTAGGGCCGGTTGTCGATCAATACGGAAAATAATCTTTGATGTCAATCAACATTATATAAGCTTTATTTTATAATCATTCTATCCTTAATAAACTACTATTTGAATGCTGTACTAGCTAATCAATACGGAAAATAATCTTTGATATCAATTAACATTATATAAACTTTATTTTATTACTATTTGAATGCTGTACTAGAATTTTTAGGATTTTATAACTTAAACTTTTAACGACTTTTTTTTCAATTAAAAAATTGATTGAGTTATATGATTATAAAATTTATTTCCTTAGACTACTTTTGCTTTTCCTTTACTGCCAGCTCTTCCCCTTCCCCTTCCTTTTCCCCTTTCTCATCCACTTCCACTTTCACTTCTACTTTCCCGTCCCCTTTCTCACCCACTTCCTCATCCCCTTCCTCGTCTACTACCACTTCCCTGTTCCCTTCCACTTTCACTTTCACTTCCACTATTACTACTACTACTGTCATCATCAGTAGTAACTTTTTTCTCCTCCTCCTTTTGCTTTTGGATATCCCTATACTCCTGTTGGGTATAATAGATTCCTTATTCGATTATTATAAACTATCATTCTGCACTTTCTTTACTTAGTAACCGTTCAAATAAATTGGGCATGAGAATGGTTACCAAGTCGAGAATAGCAAAATTTTTATTGCATATATTCCACAATCTGTTTATTCTTTCAGCTGAAGTTTTGTAGCTTCTCCATTATCTTTGCGTTAGTTTTTCTTCAGCTCTTTTTATAAAAGTTCCCAGTATGGTTTCTTCTTCTCCTGATTCTTCCTCCTCCTTCTCAAGTCTTTTCTTGGCCTTTGAAGCATTTGTCTCTCCAAATTGCTTTGGTTCTGAAGCAACTACTTCTAGTATTTTCATATATAATTCGTAAAAATAAGCATATTTTCTTGTGTTTCTTCGCCTCGACAATTCTGGTATTTCAGTTTCTGACTTTATTTCATCTAATATTGTGAGCATGTCTTTCATGACGGAAGACATGTTACTATCGTCTACTATTTTATTAAGAGAATCAATTTTTAAATTAAGATCTTGTTCAATATTTCTCGCAAGAGAAATAGCTCCTTTTATTTTGGAGATATTGAACTCCATTCCTTTACTAAGATAATTATCATAGTATTCTTGGAGATTTTGTATATATTTTTTATTATTATAATCTGGTTTCATCATTAGACGATTTTCCGGTAGACGGTCCTGAACTGTCCTCAAATGATATATTAGCCTGGCAACAGCTAATATTTCTTTCTTTATATTTTCATCATCTGTTGTCTTTTCTTTAAACAAAAGGTCAATGCCTATTGTATTATTTCTATTAACTTCAGTAGGTAATCGCTGAAGTATATAGGGATTATTTCTAAATCTGTTAGTTTCTAGCTCTATGAAACTTTCTTCTCCCATGTAAAACGTGGATTTTACATAGAGAGATCCCGACAGCAGTACGGCAGTTAATTTTTGTTCGTCTATATCAAGAACTATTTTCTTGCAATTACTGCTGTATATGCTCTTTAGAGCAACTAACCCGTTTTTCAACACATTTGCGGAAATTGTTTCCAAAAATTGTTGAACTTCGAGATGATCTTCCAAAAGAATTATAATTGTGTCTGAATAAAAAAAATTGTGATATTTGATGAGTTCTCAAAAAAAGTCAGATTATTATTAAAATAATATACATATAATATATTTTTTACCTTTTATTAGTTTAATTTTTTTTGCTTCTTTACTAATAGGCTCTTCATCCATTCTTTTCCTTAACGAACCTGCCATCGCAATTTGTACATCTGATGGACCTGCCGTCGCAATTTGTACATCTGACATTTGTACATCTGATGGACCTGCCATCGCAATTTGTACATCTGACGGACCTGCTGTCGCAATTTGTATATCTGACGGACCTGCTGTCGCAATTTGTACATCTGGCGGGCCTGCCGTTTCATAATTTTCTAAGGACGGAGAATTTCCTAATGGAATAAATGAGTCACTCTCGTTTCCTGAATTGTTTTCTGAATTGTTCGGTGAAGGTTGAAAAAACATTTTAAAATTTGATTTTGTAAAATTGTTTTATTATGATGAATTGAAAAATTTTTTATTATGATAAATTGTAAAATTGTTTTATTATGATAACTTTCTGATTTTTCTAAAAAGGAATTTTATCTCTTTTTATATTTTTTTTTTTTAATTGTATTATTATATATAATAATAAACGCCATTCGATTAAATAGTATATACATCATTCATTGAGGAAAATTGGCCAAACCATGTAATCCTATAATAATAATTAATAATTACGCACGTAATTAAATAATGAGGTATTTTTAAAATTAAATTTGCTGGAAAATTTTTTTACGCAAGCACATAAATACATAATGATTTGATCACAAGTAATGATTTAAATTGTTAAGTGTATGTATATATAAATGCCTCTGAAGAATCACGCTTCAAAGTGCAACAATAGGAGAAATTCATTACGATATATCAATTAATTATTTAATCTGAAAAATACAAATATTTCGTTAAAGTTGAAATGATTCTTCTGACGTAATAATATAAATATCAAAATTGTAATTGGTTAATTTCAGTTTACACAATCAATAATAATAGATTAATTTTAAATAAAATTTTCTTGTTAAGAACATCAAAAAGTAATAATAAATATAATTTGTCAAGAAAAAAATTATGTAATCTTATAATAATTATTACGTAGGTAATTAAAATAATGGTAATTAAAATAATGAGATATTATTAATAATTAAATAACTGGAAAATTTTTTTAACGCAGGTAATTAAAATAATAAGATATTATTAATAATTTAAATAACTGAAAAATTTTTTTTAAATAAGAACAAGATAACCTCGAACGATCATTTTTTGAAAAATTTACCCAAGAATTTGGAATCAAAATGATTAGCAAAATTAAATTCCAGATTTATATAGATTGACATTTCAATTTCTAAATTTATTTTGATTTTTTTTTTGCATAAACATTATAGTGGATTCGCCAGAATTGTTTAAAATAATAATAGTATATGCAATCGTTGAGAAAAATTATGTAATTTTATAATAATTATTACGCAGGTAATTAAAATAATGAGATATTATTAATAATTAAATAACTGGAAAATTTTTTTACGCAGGAACATAATAATTTGACACAAGTAATGTTAAGTGTATGTATATATAAGATAATTTCAATTTACATAATCAATAATAATAGATTAATTTTAAATACCAAAAATTTAAATTTTTCTTGTTAAATATAAGAACACTATCAATATAATTTAATTGGCCAAAATTGCCTAAGAACTTGATTAATACGCGTACAATTTCTACACATAAACAAAGTCCCGAATAATAATGGCTAAATTTTCTTAATAATAATGGTTTCTTAATAATAATGGCTCTTAATAATAATGGCTAAATTATTAAGAGCTAAAATTTTCTTATTTTAAGTTTATTATAATTTATTTAAGTAACCATTTTTAAAAAAAACTCTTAAAATTTTCTTATTTTAAGTTTATTATAATTTATTTAAGTAATCATTTTTAAAAAAAACTCTTAAAAAAACTCTTAAATTTGGACTTATTTTATTGATTTTACATAGTAAATAAGACAATAATCAAATAGAAACAATCAAACCTGTGACAGAATAGTATATTTTACAGTATATAACTAAAAATTAATTATTTTGTTTTTTGCTTCCGCATGGTGAATTTCACAAAATAAATTGCGATCTTCTTGTGTAAGTATACCTAATAATAATTTAATTTTCTACGTTCTACGTAAAATGAAACTTCTGAAAAAAAGGTCACAGTCACGATCATGAAATTAAATTTTTTAAAGGATAGCATTCGAATGCCTTCCTTACGGTAATTAATTAATAAAAAAAAGGTATAGCATTTGAATGCCTTCCTTACGGTAATTAATTAATAAAAAAAAGGTCACAGTCACGAAATTTATTGGATAACAATTACAAGAAATTTTTTAAACAAACCTCTGACCTATCAAGATCGATGCTTTCGTGTCACTGCAAAGGATCATTGGCAAATATTACACATAACTAAAAATATATTAAATATCACACGTTATTTTACCAATCGAAGAGCATTATATACACGTGTTTTAATTAAATTTTTCGGTACACACAGCTAAAAATATCACATGTCATTTTACCAATCAAGCATTATATACATGTGTTTTAATTAAATTTTTCGGAAAGATTGTCTTTATAAATTAAATTTTCTATTCAAGGGAACTATAGAAAAATACTTTTGTTGATTCGGTTTCTTCGTAACGTATTTGAGTTTAACAGCTCTGCATAGTATTCTATAGACTGCTAATAATAAATCACACCCTTTCTGAAAGAACTCAACTTTCCATAGCTCTGTATTTGACACTTCCGATTCTATAAAACTATATTTAAATCGAGTAGCTGAAGTAGTGGCAGGCTTGTACCATTTGACGTATGCCAGAAGGTGTGTCCTTAGTCCTTCAGGAAACCTAATTGTATGTTTAAAGTAATATTGAACTTCGCCTGGATATATATCAGTTGATTCATTGTTACTTGCGCAAGTATAGTCACATTGTTTTTATGCCGACTTATTATCATAGATCTGAATATTTCTGTACCAATTTGCAGTCTTGCATGTTGATTCATATGCAAATCCATAAATCCTAACACGTTTTCCTTTTCCTTCTCATATAATATTGCGTACCATTCACATAGGAATTCTCGCAATTCTGAAGGCATAATAACATCGATATATATATGATGGCTTAAGCAATTGACCAGGTATTGGTTCAGTACCATATATTTTGAAAAGCATATATCTTATAAGTAGAAAATGTTGTAGCTCTTCTCTTTCTGCTGTGAGTGCTAAACTTCCTACAGCTTTTTTTGGCATAAAAAGGTAAAGAGATTCTTCCAGAAGACCAGATAACCATCTACATGATAAATGATAATCTACAAAAGTGTTTTTAAGAACGATTCTCATCAGTTCAGGTTCTATTTGCCGGTTACTGTTAGGATATGAACCTGAATAAAGTTGAAAATGATTTTTTTAATGTAAAATATTTTACTATTGTATACTTTAAGCCAAAAATAAAAAATCTCACCTATATATCCATTAAGTCTCTCAAATGGAAAAAGCCAAAAATTATATATAGGACCGTAATCACGGCAATAATCAGGGATATGAAGAGCAAGATGGATATTACTTGTTATGAATTCAGGACCATATGTATTTTCTATGAGATAAGCCATATCTTTTAATCTTTCTTGCGCCTCTTTTAAATCATCCTCTGTAATAAATCTTGCCACTAAAAGATTGCATGTCCGAACGAAATGTCCTAAAATTTTTCTATCATTATCACCTAGCATATCCCACAAGATAGTTGTAGAATAAATCATAATAAAAGTTTTCCATTGATCAGCAGTTAGGTT
This sequence comes from Rhizophagus irregularis, assembly GCF_026210795.1. NCBI lineage: Eukaryota > Fungi > Glomeromycota > Glomeromycetes > Glomerales > Glomeraceae > Rhizophagus > Rhizophagus irregularis. The sequence goes on along the minus strand of NC_089444.1, from coordinate 4,902,437 downwards.
GGAAAAAACATTGTTTCCAATTGCAATTTTAGAAGAAATCCGACTAATGTCAGGAGGTAAGTTAACATGATCCATTCTATTTTATGCAGTTTGAAGTTGCTCCATATTCAATTTATTTTGGTTTATAAAAATGGATTTTATTATCCATTTTGCAACACCAAGGAAAAGACAATGCATAGGGTCTACTACAGCAAATCGTATAGGATCCATATATGGTAAGCATAGCAACTCAGACCATCGTACACCAAGTTCTTTAAAATGTGCTTCTCTAGAAGGCTTTGAGAAGCACCGCAACCATTCATGAGCATATTGCCTATGTAATAAAGGATTTGCAGGTCTTGTTACTCATTTATTATAGTCTCATAATGGGTTTTTTTATATTCTCTACTATATGTACTACATTTTTTATATCTATGACATTTCATTACTGCAGATTTATGGATAAACAGCTTTCGAGTGGCAGGTATGTCTGATGATCCAACAATTAATGCAACTTTTATATCTAAACCATCAGGCCACCTATGAGTCTTTGGTACTCTCCAGCCCTTCCAAAGTTCTAAAAACTCATCTACAATAGGAGCTAGATAATGATTGATGCGTTCTAACCCTGCCTCTTTTGGTCCTGATAAGAAACCCAAATATATAATATTTTCGGGCTTATTCCTTTCTGACCTTGGAAGATTGCAAATAGACACATAAATAGCACCAGTACTATGCTGCGTGTAGGAGAATGGTTGGAACTAATCAAGATTAATAAGAAGGCCTAAATGAGTGACTGCGGTTTCTGTTGTAAAAAAGCTGCTACCATCAAATGGAAAATTTTGCCATACTCTGCCATCATAGATATCTGAATAGATGGTAGAGTTATTATTTCTTTGAGCCCCTGATAGCTGTAGTATTTCTTCAAATCCAGGCCTTTGGTAAAGCATGCTCAACTGCTAACGAATACTTGGTTTTAAATAGAGCATATGAGATACAGCAATTATTCCATTTTTATTTTTCTTAAGAGTTAAGAGTGGATTATTACATTTATTGCGACATTTTAATATTGGATTATCTGCGAATTCCTCATGTAAACAATTCATCACAGCAACATTTCCTTCCTTCTGATATGCAATAATATCTTTAGCGCTGTGTAATTTATGACAACTTGTACACACAGCCATACACATTTTTGGTTGAATGATTCCTAATAGTTTCTTTGCTTTATATATTGAGGTAGGGAATCCTTCAAATTGTGATTTATTAATGCGTATAAGAAGAATATGTAAAAATTTAATTAATGCTTCAAGTGCAATATCGGAAAGTCGATATCTTTGCTGAAATTTAAATACCCATAGAATAATCTCGGTATTTATGGAATCATCCAAATTTCCTAATTCAAAAACTTTTTCATCGCTATCAATTATAGGAGATGCAAACAAACCTTCTCCCTTCTGATCTATATCATAAATATGATGTTCCTCATCATCATCACCACCACTATTGTTTTTAGGGGAACTTTCTTCCTCTTGATCTATGTTATTAATATCATCATCATACTCCATTTCCCAAATATTATCATCATACTCATTATTATTTTCATTGTTAGGTTCTGGATCATGAAAATATGAGGATTTAGACTTTGATGCATCATTTACCATGTTATCTAATGTAGTATCTGGTTGTAGATTTTTTGGTGTAACTAAATATGACAACATAATGGGACTTAAAAATGCATTTGGTATACTTGAATCGGCTGAGTTTTCAATAGGCGATATTTGCTGGTTGTCATCTCTTTTGCGTTTCTTAGTTGAGCTGGCTCCTGCAAGGTTTTTTTCAACTAAGATAACATAAGGTTTGTTTTGTTTTCTTGCTGCAATTGCATTTATTTGATTTCTTCTTGAATCATCATCATTTGATCTCCACAAATTTTATCTCTTGTATGTTTCTCTTGTGCACGAAGATCAACTTCTGCGCCTTTACAAAGAACACAATGACATGGATATACCTACTTCTTTTTGGGCTTTATTAAATCAGTTATAGAGTTTTTGGTATTATTATTATTACTCATTTTTTTGCTAATTATGTGTTATTAAAAATGGCTAATTATTTAAAGAGAGAAACGCGAGTTAAAAGAAATCGATATAATTACTTTTTTAGTCATATGCGCTTTTAAGATCTTGCTTATTTTTTAACACGCACTCTAAAAGATCTTGTTAATTGTACAAACGTGCTTTAAAAGTTTTTGCTAATCACACGAACGCGCTTTAAAGATCTTGCATTTATTTTTTACACGTTTTATGTGATCACATTTTTTTATTTAAAAAGGGTACGTCTTTTTTGGGAGGAAGAAATACTTTTATCAAGTACAAAACATAGTCAAACCTATATAACAATCAAATAAGTGCCAGGTAAAAAAACATTTTATATATGCGCTAAATATAACAGCTATTAGTTAAGTCATTTTATGTAAAAACTTTTTATTCCTATATAAATTAGTAGGATCGATAGTAATGGCAAAAAAGAACGTGCACAGAAATACAACCAGCGGAACTGATTCTTCATCATCTGATGATGATGAATTTGTAAGCTCATCATCATCTTTCGAAGAAGAGTCTGCAAGTTCATCATCTTCAGAAAAAGTTGTTGAGTATTTAGACTCAAGATAAAGACTTAAAGTAAGTATTTATATATCACAGGTTGAAAAGTGAAAAATCAGGCATCAATCAGTCACCAATCGGTCACCAATCAGGTACCTGATTGGTGACTGATTGGTAACCGATTAATGCCTGATTTTTCACTTTTCGACCTGTGTATTTATTTGTTAGAATAAATATTTTTTTTATTATTAGGCGATACAAAGTGGTAAAAATGGTTTTCATAGTCCGGCCGGATTAGTTTTGTTAAGTCTTAAAAAAAAATTTTTTATATTATTACTATGCCGGGTGAGAATTTTTTAAAAATTGAAAAAAAATTTTGCATATAAAATTTTAGAAAAAAAAAATTAAAAGCCGGGTTGCCGGGTTGTTGATGAAATTTTTATATTATGAAAACCATAAAATCAAGTTTATATGGCCTTAGTGTATTTATTTGTTTTTACATATATTTTATAGAAAGAGGTGTTTATTTGGGTCGATTTTGACTTAAAAGACATATTTGAAATAGATATTAAGATTACTTAGGCAGAACAGAAAGACGAGATAGTTACGAAGCTACTTCCAGCACTTCGCAAACTGGTTGATAAAAGATATAAAGTAACAAATAAAGAACTATTAGATATGCTTTATGGACGTTGGCACTCCCGCCATCGAGAATATAATATTAGAATCCAAGGCGAAGAAAAAATAAAGAATAATAAAAGAAGAACTGCGAAAAACTCAAAGATGCAGGATGTAATAAGTAGCAAAAAAAAGGAATAATAATTAGATAACAATAATTAGATAACTAATAATATTTTTTTTTACATTTGTAATGTTATTATAGAAAAAGAAAAGAAGAGTTGTTGTAGCGAATTATCTTATTTAAAACAATGACAATTATATTAATAGGTATCCTAAAAAAGATTTAATTAATATATTGAAAGAAACGGGATACCATTCAGAAGAATGGGAAGAGACAGACCCCAAGGGCGAATGGCCAGTCACAATACTGGCGGTAGTTAAAAAAATTAAAGAACCACTTGATCCTTGCGATGATCCAGACAAAATAGACATTAATAATCCGGAGTTGTGGCTGGAAAAAGAGTTAATTGTAAAAGAAGCGGTCAAAACTAAAACAACGTCTATATATATATATGATAAATGGTGGCGCTCCCCAGAAGTATGTATATTACATTATTTTACTAATTTTTAATGTGTATATAAATATCACACACATTTATCAAAAACGGATATTATTATTAATTTAATTTATAATTTCTTTATTTATTTTATATTTTAAGCTTCGTCTTTTATTACATAAAAGAATCGATCCAACGGTCAATTTGTTAAGAACGAAACAAACAACTTTAAAGTACAAAAGGATTGATGGTAATATACAAGAAACTGGCGTGTCACCTAATGGAGCACCTAGTTGGTGTCTAAATAAAGCAGCACTTGAAAGGCTTAATCGCTCGACTGAAGTACCAATTTATGACTGAGATTCTGAAAATGATAGTTATAATGGGGATGATGATGATGATTACAACAATCCTCCTGATATTGATAACAACAACAATAACAGGGTAGAAAGTTCCAAAAAACATAAGAGAAAGAAAAGAAAATATCATAAAAAAGAATCAAAAAAACGTAAATCAAAAAAATCAAAATGATATATTTTTTTTTGATTTATAATAGTGACATATATTATCTAATATTTTAAGGGGTGGGAAGAAATGTAAAAAACTAACGTATGTCACTACCCTTATAAAGAAATAAATTTTCTGAATAAATATTATATAAAATTTTAGCTCAAAAGATATAAAAAACAAATAGAAAAAACACTTGCAATGTATATTCATTTTTGGTTGGGATCATTAGGAAGATTTTTTGCTTTAAATTTATATTCTTAAGATTATTTCACCCTGATTGTACTTCATAGGCAAAAAAATTTGTTTGATTATTTGATTTCTAAGTTTCTTTTGCTCGTTTCGTTCGTGTTGAATTCGTGTTTCGTGCTCAATTCTAAATTCATCAGTAAGTTAAATCAATGCATTAAAAAAGCACTGTAAAATTCGTAATAATCATTGCCATCAAAGCACTGGTTATTTAGCACAATAGGCATTAAACTGCACACTGATTATTTGAGTAATCGGTAACAATATCAAGCTAGCGTGACTTTTTATTTTAGTTTGGCTTCTTTTCTTAGCGCGATTCATCTTTATTAGTAAATCGCATTTTTTGGGCACATGTATTTATACCAAAAAAGGAAAGCCCTAGACAATGCGCCCATACACTTGATGTTTTTCTGTTTATTTGCAAAAATACATGCTTTTACTATTATCAACATATATATAGCTACCGTAAGCCATTAGAAGAAGAATAAGTTACATCACAACCTTTTCAGTTTTTGATTTTTCTTCTGGTTTTTTTAAGGACTAACTAAGCCTTTTCATAATTTCACGCATATAGTAAAATAGGTATATACACATATTTTCATTTTAGAATAAAAAATATGTCACCATATGGATTAATCATATGATTTTTCGGTACATGTAAGGACTTTAGGTTTTATTTGAAAAAGATTCAAAATTATAAGTTACATAGATTTGTCATACATATATATATAGTTTATTTTTCCCTTCTATTTTTTCTAGAGCTCCGAATGAGTCAAGTCGGGTCAGATAATTGACTTGACCTGACCCAAGGCAAGTCATAAATTTGGTGACCCGACCCAAATATCACAAGTCAATTCGGATACGTGACCCAACCCATTAACCTGATATATTTTGGGTCAAAAAAACGTTTCTTTTACAATTATTTTATGGAAAAGTACGTTTTGGCACTTTTTATTACGCCAAAACGTATTTTTTTTGTTTCTTCTAATGAAAAACATCAGGTTTGACGTTTTTTAATTAAAGAAACGTTTTCTTTTGTTTCTTTTAATAAAAAATGTCAAATCCGACATTTTTTTAATTAAAGAAACATTTTTTTTGTTTCTTTTAATAAAAAAACGTCAAACCCGACGTTTTTTAATTAAAGAAACATTTTTTTATTTCTTTTAATAAAAAAATGTCAAACCTGACGTTTTTTAATTAAAGAAACATTTTTTTGTTTCTTTTAATAAAAAAACGTCAAACCTGACGTTTTTTAATTAAAGAAACATTTTTTTGTTTCTTTTAATAAAAAAACGTCAAACCCGACATTTTTTAATTAAGAAACATTTTTTTTTGTTTCTTTTAATAAAAAACGTCAAACCTGATGTTTTTTAATTAAAGAAACATTTTTTTTTGTTTCTTTTAATAAAAAATGTCAAACCCGACATTTTTTAATTAAAGAAACATTTTTTTTTTGTTTCTTTTAATAAAAAACGTCAAACCCGACGTTTTTTAATTAAAGAAAAATTTTTTTTGTTTCTTTTAATAAAAAATGTCAAACCTGACGTTTTTTAATTAAAGAAACATTTTTTTTATTTCTTTTAATGAAAAAATGTCAAACCTGACGTTTTTTAATTGAAGAAACATTTTTTTGTTTCTTTTAATGAAAAAATGTTAAACCCAACATTTTTTAATTAAAGAAACATTTTTTTTGTTTCTTTTAATAAAAAACGTCAGGTTTGACGTTTTTTAATAAAAAAAACATTTTTTTTTTTGTTTCTTTAATCGAACCTGACGTTTTTAATAAAAAAAGACATTTTTGTAATTATTTTTAATGAAAAAACGTCAGATTCAGGTCAGTTTGGCATTTTTTTATATATATAAAATGCTGAAACGTCTTATTTTTGACCAAAATATGTCGGGTCAATGGGTTGGATCGGGTACCTGACTGTGACTGACCCGACCTGAGGTTGGGTCATTAAATCTGCTACCCGACCTGAATTTTTTGGGTCAACCCATCAGGTTACCCGATCTGTCAGGTCAAATTCAGAGCTCTAATTTTTCCTTCCTTCAAAAGAAGCAAACTTATTTATTTCCTTCCTTCATAGGAGACTACCTTATTTCTTCTTAGAAATATTCTGGATTTTTCATTTAAACAAACTTAAGAAGAATGGGAGTTAAGTAAAAAAAATAAATAGTACGTGTAAATCATTTAATTTTATAGTAATTCTAATTATATTATTATTTAAAGGTTTGGTTTTATACATTTTTAAGGACAAAACAGATAGAGATATATTTTATAATTATGTAAAAGATAAAAAATTTTAATAGGACCACGAAACAAAATATTAAATTTTAATCAAGCTTTTAAAGTAAGAATTATTCATGAAAGAGATGATTTCATGATGATGATGTAAGTTATTTTATAATTTTTAATGTTTATTGTGTTAATTAATATTATTTTGATTAGGGAGTGACAAACGCTTATAAATCCGCCATCGCCATTGCAATCAAATCCATCACAGTCACCACTATATATAACATTTTTGAATTAAGGTTAAATTAAAATTACCATATTTTGCAGTAAGTAAGCACCCCCCGAAAGTAAGCACCCCTGGCCAGAATTATGGCGATTTTGGCCAAAATTATGAGGATCTTGGCCAGCATCAAGTGCAAAAATGGTGTGCTTATATACCGCAAAATACGGTATTTTATTGACATATATATTTAGAGTTTTATTTAATAGTTAACATTTTTTCTTAATCAAGTGACAAGTTAGTAATTTATTAGTTTATCTTCAATTAATTGGTGTTGACAGAAATACAATTGAAGCCCATTTGACGCAGACCATATAAATGTTAAATTCAGTTACAACCACAAGTTCATTGAAACTGAGGGTAAATGTTTACAAAGGAATTTAATTAGTCTGGAGCGTAGCGAAGGATTCTACCGTAGTGGTATAAAATTTCCCGTTGTTCTTTAAGTCGAAGTTTAATTGGTTCTTATATTACACGTAATTATCTCGATCGGTTAATTGAGATGTGATGATTTACCTGTATACTGATAAGCTCTAGCGTCACGTTATCACATTGATAATCAAAACAAATAAGTTGTACAAAGAAAAAAAAAGCTATTTCGGTAGGTTTTTCTTTTCTTTTTTTTCTTTAATTTTTTTTTTATTTTAATGAATAGTTCTTAACGTTCCTTTTTTTTTCTTTTTACAGAAGTAATAAGACTGGAAAGCCTGAGTTAGAAAAAAAACAGAAGTTAGTTTTATTTGGAGAATTCACTAGTGTTAGCTAGAAGCGTACTTTTTTTGTTTTTTATGTTCTGGCGAGGACTTTTGGAGGTAAGTTAGAAATGATTTCGCTATTACTTACAAGAAACGTACTGACTTTAAGAAAAGCACTAACATTTTTTTTAATTTATGCAGGTTCCATATTTTTGAACTCCTTTAAAACGCGGTAAGCTATTGTTTTTGAGTGAAATTTTGAAATTGAATTTAAGAAATGTGCTGACTCCTTTTTTTGATTTTGATTTTGTAGGTTACAGCTTTTAGGATAATGATGGTATGTTAATTTTTTTGAGTTGAAGTTTCAGAATTTACTTTAAGACATTTCTTTTTTTGACTTTTGTAGATTCCAGACTTCATTTTTTGGCGAACGATATGTAAGTTTCGATATTTCAGAACTTCTTATAGGAAGCGTTTTACTAACATTTCCTTTTTTTTTGTAAGTTTTGGCCTTCTATCCTTGGGTGACAGATAGCATTATGGTAAGTTTCAATATTTTGAAACTTTAAAGCTTTATATTTTATTAAAGAACTGCATATTTATTAAAGAATTGCTTTATTAATGTTTCAATTTTTTTTATAGATCCCGGAATTCTGAATTTTGAACCTGGGTAAGTTTTGAATGTATTTTTGGAATCTTCTAAGAAATGATTTTGTTAACAGTTTGTTTATTTTCTCTATAACAAATAGATTCTGGCCTCTGGTGATTGATAATGGATACCAAATTACATTTTTTTTTATAGATCTTGGGTGTCAGAATCAAAGTTTCTTTGCAAATTTACTTTTGGAGAACGGTTTTAGATACTGATCACGTGGCTTATCGCTCTGGACTTACCATTTCCCTAGTATTATTTCAAAAAATGAAGAGTAAAAAATTTCTATCAACTTCCTAAAAGGTAAGCTTTTTTTAATTTTAAGAAAATTAATAATAAATTTTTATATATTTAATATATACTTAATAATTTTCCTAAAACAGTTTCGATCCCGATAAGATGCAAAAATTAAATTGTTTTAAAGTGGTATTCGCTAGAAAAATTAAAACTACCTATAATGAAAAATGACTATTAATTTTTACATTTTAAAAAATATTTTTTTAATAAATAAATATTATATTTAATTTGATTCCATATACAATGAACTGCTAAAATACTATGATAAATATCATAAAATCCTGTATTAAACGATAATTGTCATTGATATATTATTATATATTAAATTAGGTGTGTAGATACAATGACCATCATTAATATATTATATATTTTATACATGTCGAATACTGACATACGGATATTTATCGGATACATTTCTGACATGTATTTGGTACCTATCAGCACTGACTGGTATCTATCCGATATTTATTATAGAAAGAATATCGGTTATCTGATAAGTGTATCATATATGTCCGATATTCTACAGCATGATATGTATGTGAAATGTGTGCAATATCTATAATATATATCCCTGAATTTACGCATAAACACCACACGTATCAAATACCCGATATGTATGTATACATTGTATATCACCCTCCTTTCTTGTACATATCGGGCACATATTGCACATCCGATATGTACCCGATAATCTCGATTTTGACCAGTGTTTAAAACTTACCATTTTGAATTCCATACTAAAAGATTTACACAAAAAGAAAAAAATTGTTAAAACGGTTCCTAGAAAAAATTAAAGAAAGGTATGTTCAAATGAACATTTTGAAACTAACCGCTTCTAAAATTCCAAAGTCAACCAGATTCCTAAAGAAAAAAAAATGAAAGTTGTTAGATTTTGAAATGAAAAAGAAAAACAATAAAGAAAAAAACTTTTCTCACTGAAATTCTCACACGTCCAAATACTCCAAAGAACTAGCCATTTACAAAAAAAACAAAAAATGTTATTAGCCATTTCTTTAAAAAAAATACATTTTTTTTAGTTTTTTACCTAAAGAGTTCAACCGAAATCTAAAAAAAATAAATGAAACGTTAGCAACATTTCTTTAAAAAAAAGTATATTTTTTAAAGTTTAGAAACTTACCAAAACTTTACTTTACAGGCGAAGGCAATGAATATACAACCTACCCTTTCACTAATATTTTTTATAGTGCTTTATGCTTTGTCCAGATCGTGAGATAATTTTGCTACCCATGCCTATACTTTATATGGTGATATAGGTGATGAGTGATGATACAGACCCCACTTTTCAATACTTTTTGGATTGGATTTTCTCTAACTATCCAGTTATAGAATACACCTGATACATTCAACAATATTTTGAAGAGTTTGCTTATTCAATTACTAAGAAGCTAACCTGATATTCAAAAATGAAACTTACAATGAAACTTACTTAAATTTCAAAGTTTTGAAGTTGAAACTTATCTAGATCGATACTTATAGAATAAGGAAAAAATGAAATTAAAAAAAGAATTTTAATAAAGATTTGAAACGAAACTTAAACTACTTACCTAATCAGAACCAGAATGGTGAATTGAAGTTGATATCTACAAAATAAGACAGAAAAAAAATTTTTTTTAAAAAAAAGATTGAAGTTTATTCTGATAAGTTTTGATATATCAAAACTTACTGTTACCGATCTAAGAATCACAGGTCAAAAAGTGAAAAATCAGGCATCAATCAGGCACCAATCGGTCACCAAACAGGTACCTGATTGGTGACCGATTAGTGACTGATTGGTATTTTCGCCAAATACCAATCAGGCAGTTTGCTAACTTTTGATCCAGTGATCAGAAAAGAATGAAATATAGCTCATTGGAATCGTCTCAGCAAGACGAATCTAATGGTAGTAAAATCGTATTTCTAGGATTAATAGTTAATAAAAAATTAAATAAAATATAAATGATACATTTTTATTTTTATATTTTACTTAATTTCTCATCAAGTATTAATCCTAGAAATGAGATTTTACTACCATTAGATTCGTCATATTGAGACGATTCCAATGAGCTATATTTCATTCTTTTCTGATCACTGGATCAAAAGTTAGCAAACTGCCCTCGATTGCGATCGTATTTGGTAAAATGCCAATCAGTCACCAATCAGGCACCAATCAGCTACCTGATTGGTGACCAATTGGTGCCTGATTTTTCACTTTTTGACCTGTGAATTAAAGCCAATCTAGAGATTGAAGCTAATACCTACAACAAAAAAAGATATTTTTTTAAAAAATGGTTTAAGTAAGATTTTGAAGCTTTCGCTTCAAAACTTACCAAACCAAAGTCCAACCCAGATCATGAAATTAAAGACAACTGATTGAATTTTCCACGTTTAAGAGATTTGAAAATAACTCCTCTTTACTGAATTTTTCGCGCATTTAAATATTCTGAACTGGCTGTTTAAGAGACCGAAAAACAACCTAAAAAAAGGAAAAGAAGGACTGTTATTACCAACTTGTTAAAATAGAAAATTAAAACAAAAAAAAAATGACTTACTAAAATCTATATTGAAGAACTGTCCACCACCAAGAACCTAAAGAAGGTAAATTGAAGTCAAAAATAAGTATTAAAAAAAAATTTTAGAAGTTACAAAGTAAAACTTATCGTTTACATCAAGCCAAAAGTTCTATATAAAAAAATAAATAAATAAAGAGAAACGTTAGAAACGTTCCTAAAAAAAAAAAAATTTTTTTTAAAAAAGGTTTAAAGCAAACACTTTAAAACTTACCATTTTGTTTGTTTTCCAAAGCTGAATATTAAAATCCAAGCTATCTACAAAAAAGAATCTGTCTAGGTGGTGTCCAGAGAGCCAAAACTTAAAAAAAAAGAAAATTGAAATATTCATTAAATTAAAACAAAAATGAAAAAAATTTAAAGTTTACCTTTGAAATGGAAGATCGGAATATATATGTTCGACTTTCTTAACCTAAAAAAAAAAAAATCAAAACGTTAGTAACATTTTGCAAATTTTTTTATTTTTCTTTTTTTTTGAAATTGAATCCAAAAATATACCTACCTATGAAAAATAAAAAATTTTCAAAATCTTACTTTCGAAATGCCATTCAGGTTTTTTTTAGTAAAAGTTTCAAATTTTTTGTTTTGAAACTTACCTGAAGACTTGATATTCGTAAAAAAAAGAAATAAAAAGAGTTTCCTTTTTTTTAATAAAATTTTGAAATTTCTTCTTTCGAAACTTACCTAGGAAGTTGGTTTTCATATCGAAGCCAAATTCCTAAATTTTTTTAATAAAAAAAAATTGTTTCATAACAAAAGATCATGAAATTTGCAAATCAAAAAGTAACATTTAGTATAATGTTTCCTTTAAAAAAATCTGACAAAAATGTTCATTTTATTTCATCCAAAGACCAGTAGAAGTAAAAAAGAAAAGATTATCAATCTGATCATCTGATTTAAATCAAATAAAAATCTGCAAATCATAAATTAATAGTTTTGGCAGATGAAATATTTGATAAAATGTTTTCTAAAGAGAAAATAACATTTTAAAGGAAAAACTTTGAAATAATTGTATAAGTTGAAAACTTTGAATATGCTTTATTTAAACTTTTCGTCTGCTAATATAATTGTTATAATTATTGGAGAAATTCAGAAAAATCACATGAGTCAAAATTAAGCAATTAGTGAATATTATGGTAAATTTTAATTTCAGATCACGGTTAAGAAAAATTCACTTAAAAATTGAGATCATGTTATCTTTAATAGATAGTTAGACACAATTTTGTTAATGTTCAGTAAATAATGTTTGATAATGGTGCATTTTTTTAGTAAATGATATAATTTTTTGCAAAATGTTACATCTTCTCTAGTAAATATCAACAAATTGCAAAAAAATGTAATATTTTATTTAAAAAAACAACATTCTAATGAAAAATGTAACATTTGACCAAAAAAATATGAAATTTGTTAAAAAATGTAACATTTGATAAAAAAATATGGAATTTTCATAAAAATACATTATTTGCCAGAAATCGGAATATTTGATAAAAAAAAAGTAAAATTTGATTTTAATTGATAATGTTATAGTAATTTTATGAAATAAAAAAAAGCAAAATTTAATTTTTAATTGACAATATTATAACAATGTTATAAAATGTTGTTACAATGATATTATATTGGTGGCAAATGCAAAATTTTCATAAAAAATGCACCATTTGGCAGAAAATCAGAATATTTGACAAAAAAAAAGCAAAATTTGATTTTTAAATTGACAATGTTATAACAATATTATGAAATGTTATTACAATGATATTACATTGGTAGCAAAATGCGAAATTTTCATAAAAATGCACCATTTGGCAGAAAATCAGAATATTTGACAAAAAAAAAGCAAAATTAGATTTTAATTGACAATATTATAACAATATTATGGATTGATCACCCTTGGTTCATTGGTTAGCCCGTGAGTCCTCTCATGAAGCAGGACCCCAAAATATATATGTAGAGGTTAGGTCCAGAAGTGGTCCAAAATACGCATTCTTTAAGGACCGGAATTACGATAATTTCAGCCATTATCTAAATTAGGAAATATTATTTTGGCTGGGATTATCCATAAAAGGAATGATCTATATGATTTTTTTGACTCATTATACGCAAACTCTGACCTGACCCTTTTATGTATTTTTCGGGATTCTCATGAAGCCTAAATATGGTAAGGTGATTTCACCGATTACGGAAATTAAAAGAATTTTACTGCAGATACTACTACCAATAGTGTAAAGGTACGGAGATTAGTATAGGCTGGATTGCATCATAGTGAATTAGTATGTACCAGTCGGTGGCATATTATTTTAACAAAAGGTCATGGCGTCCTCTTAGCATTCCTTATGAGTTCATTGGGAAGCCTATTGTCCTGTTTGGATGGTCACTGCTTACATACCATCTGGGTGAGTTCTTGTCTTAGTAGTCACTCTACAATACCACTAAGAGTATAGTAAACTTTACTGTAAGGGTTTACTACGCTAGATGGTCCTCATAGATAGTAAAGTCTCAAGTGCAATATCTTAACAGTAGTTTACCTTCTAATAGGTTTAGGCTGATTGGAGATGTTCGTAGGCTCACAGGTATATAAGGTTCTAAGAGGATCCCGAAAAATACATATGGAGGTCATAAATGATCAGCAAGATTTTGGCCTAAAATAAGCAACTTTTTAGGGCCGGAATTATAATAATGCTGGTCAGTAACAAAACGGACAATAAAATTTAGGCCAGCACTATCTAAAAAAGGCAAGATTTTCATGAAAATTTAGGTTCTTTTTAAGCAAACTCAAATGTGACCTTTTTATGTATTTTTCGGGGTCCTGTTCTAAGCTGAGGTTCGATTCCTCAGTGAATTTGACGTACTTGTGGGTGATTCCTGGGTAACTGGGTTGGTTACTTATAATAAAGGGGTGATCCTAGTACCCTTAGTAGCTTACTGTCCTGGTAGTCACTGCTATACTACCGGAAGATTTACAACTACGGTGGGCTGGTAATCACGGCCTGTAGTGGGTTTTGAGTGAGACCATATTAGTAATCTTAGTATTGCAGTACCTCTAAGCTAACCATCATGGAAGGACTTCTAGATGTCTGCTCCATTATATCTGCTGTATGTGGGTGGTTGCTCACTTCTGACAGGCGCTAGTAGGTAGCATAACTGTGTCAGAAATCCTGCTACACTACAACCCATCCTTGTGTGAGTATAAACTTGGGTCGTCTTCTTAGTGTGGTATATAGGGGGTAGGGGGGATGAACATCCGGTTACTTCTAAATAATTAGAGTAGGTTGCTTGATTATCTGTTACTTAACAGTAGGAGTGTATTACTGCAACTGGTGTTGTAATGCTGCTTCCACGTAGCTTTGGTGAGCCGGCTATGCTGATATCTCCTAAAACAAAAAAAAAATAAAAAAAAAATAACAATGTTATGAAATGTTGTTACAATAATATTACATTGATGGCAAAATACAGAATTTTCATAAAAATGCATCATTTAACAACAAAAAAGCAAAATTTGATTTAATTAACAATGTTGTGAAATATTACAAAATGTTACATTTGAGGTGTAATGTAGCATTTCCCAAATTTTCATAAAATTTGCTAAATTAGACAATGTTATAACAATGCTATTCCAAAAAATTGCTTAGTGTAATGCAGCATTTTTCACAATTTCCCATCATTTTCCAGAAAAATAGGGAATTTGCATTTTTTAAATTTTGGACAATGGTGCTCCTTCGACCTGTATTAAGTGAGAAAAGTCTTCACAATTATCTGGCATGATACATATTTCAGCTTTATTAATTAAATTTTTTGACTTTATTATTTTTTTTCTTATATACATTTGAAAAAAGAAAACTAATAGGATATGCTATTGGAAAAAGCTATTATGATAAGTCATCTTCTGCAGATTGACAGATCAAGAGAGGGTAAAACCACTTTGAAAAATGGCATATATTTAGGAGATGAAAGTATAGATGTAAGATTTGTGAGGAATGCAATTATCATTCACATCTGTATTGCAAAAGGTGTAAGAAGGTAGTGAAAGAAATTTATAAGCGATATGAATATTCTCAAGTAATTTGATCAATAAAGCAATCTTTACAGAAACCTTCAATTTTTCTAAATATGTTTACAATATCTTTACAATATAACAGACACATCACTTTAGTATTTCTGTTATTTTCATTCTAACTATATATGCTTACAATATGTAGAAAATATTACATGAAAAATCTGACAATCATATATCAAAAATATGTTTCGGATTTATATATTATATGGCAATCACATATCAAGCATATATTAGAAATATAATTAGAAATTCATATGACAACCATATATCAAACATATATTAAAAGTATAATTAGTATATTATTTTTATATGATACCCATATATTAAAAATACATGATTACTCTTTTAATAACTATTATATATCTAATATATGTAAATAATATTGCAAAATTATGTAAATTATATAATAATTACATGCCAAAATATAATAACAGTGATTAATAGTAATATGCCATAAAGTTATGTATCGTCAAAAATTTATTCCTCCTACCAAAATCTTACGTGTTCAAATACTCAAAAACTGGTCATCTAAAAAAAATAGTGTATGAAATGTTAGTGGTCATTTAATTCAAAAGAATTAGTTCAAAATAAAAGTAAAAAACTTACCGGATCTTCTACTTTCCCAAGCACTTAAAAAACCAGTGTGACAGGCGGTTCACCACGGCAAGATGCTGCCACCATCTTGGTCACAAGGGTAAAGTTAGTAGAGTTCGCTAACATGATAACAAATGATTAAGTAAGTGCTTGGTTTAGTGGTTTTGGTTAATGCGATATTATAGCTACAAGTGTTCGAGCATAGCTCCGCATTAACTAAGGATTCAATGTTGGCATTAGTTTAATTATGGTTCAATAGATATATTAATGTTATAGATTTAATGTCAAAGTTCGGTTTGTAATAGCTAGACTTTTAGGTTCGATATTGCACAAGTTCGGTTTTATTATTTTATAACTATACGTTCGTTAGTAATGTTATTGTTTGGTATCAATATAAGTTTGTAAGACATTTGTTATAGTTCGATATTGCACAAGTTCGGTTTTATCATTTTATAACTATACGTTCGTTAGTAATGTTATTGTTTGGTATCAATATAAGTTTGTAAGACGTTTGTTATGGTTCGATATTGCATTAAGTTCATTTAATTTATGTCATAGACATAGTTCATCTTTATAAGTTCGGTTAATATATTTATTGTTCGGTAAGTTACATGCGTTAATATGGTTACAAAGTTCGGTGCATATTTTCTTCACACATTTGAATTTTATGAGACAAAAAGTTTGGACTTTATTATTTTTAAAAAAAAAAATTCATAAAGTGTTTGGTTTGTTATCCTTGAGACTGAGTTTCTTTTCGGGAAACTCTCTGGGAATTCCGTTGAGAAAAGTCTCTGTTCGGTAACTATTGAGACTAAAATTCTAAATTTTTAAAGTTCAGAAAAAGTCTCTGCTCAAAATCAAGAGGAAAATTGGGTTATTTTATACAAATTGGGGTTTCACCGATTTCTATGTGATACTAAAATATTATTGGTGTTTCTAAGTTACAACTATTTATGCTACACTAAATATTTCACATGACTCCTACTCCTTGGCTGTGCTACTATTCGGTTAAATGATCTTCTTGGTGTCACTACCTGGTCACTTGATCATCAGATCAGATGATTTGCATGCCGATCATTAGTTCCTTGATTGATCGTCGGGTCTGGTACTTCTTGTCGATCATCCGGCTAAACGATTATCCTGTTGGTGTAATTGTTATTATTGTTTAAGGACACGTGATTGTTACTTTTTCATTAGTTCGGTTTTGAGTTGCCTACCACTTTTGTGGTTAATTATATGTTATGGTGAGTTCTGGCACTACAAACTTTTGAGTTGCCTACCACTTTTGTGGTTAATTATATGTTATGGTGAGTTCTGGCACTACACCAGCTATCTACAAAAAAAAATGTAACATTAGTAGCTGTTTCGTTCAATAAAAATTATTAAAAATTTTACTAACGTCTAGACTCCAGAGACTGAAAGATACACCTAAAAAAAGAATTAAGAAATGGACTGTAAGTAAAATTGTTAAAAATAAAAAAAAGTTAATATTCTAAAACTTTACCTATTAAGATAATAATAAAAAATTAAAACAAAAATTAAAATTTTACGCGTCCTGAAAGTATTATCTAAAAAAAAGAATGTTCCTACCAAATTCCACACGTCCAAAAAGCCAAAGAGCTAAACCGCCTAAAAAAAAAGAAAAAAATAGAAATTAATAACAATCCTTTAAAAGGTGGAATGATGAAATTTAAAAATATCTTATCAAAATCCCATGCCCTGATTTTGCATTGAAGTTGTGGTTAATTTGAACATACAGTGCTTGGATATATTGCTCAAAAAAAGAAAAGAATGAAAATAA
This sequence comes from Rhizophagus irregularis, assembly GCF_026210795.1. Classification (NCBI taxonomy): domain Eukaryota; kingdom Fungi; phylum Glomeromycota; class Glomeromycetes; order Glomerales; family Glomeraceae; genus Rhizophagus; species Rhizophagus irregularis. Next base: position 4,884,751 of record NC_089444.1, on the reverse strand, counting down.
CAGTAATGTTTTGTTAAAAACAACATTAGAAAAAATATCACTCACCATCCGTCAAAGTTAATGAAAAGCTGTCTAAACTACAAAATACAAAACACAAAACGTTAATTAATGTTTTGTCACATAAAAACCAAAAAGAACATAATTTATGATATACCTTTTAACATTTTGTTAATATGATCGTTGCTTTTTAGTAATTTACCAATGGTTATGTCACTTCAAATTTCTCACACGTCCAGTTGTCTAAAAAAAAGAAATTAGAAGTTGTTTTTTAAAGATGAAGTAAATAAATAGATTATTATTATAACCAACTGTAAGTCTGTGTCCAAAAACCAAGAAACCTAACTTGAAAAGAAAAATAAGGAAGGAAAGGAAAAGAATGAAAAGGGATAGGTAAGAGTGAGAGAAAGGGAAAGAGAAATTACGAAAATTACAAGAGGAAGGGGAAATTACGAAAGGAAAGAAAAAAAAGTTTAAGCTTAAACTATAAAAGCTTAAACTTTAATCAGTTGAATTGCACTGCAGTTAAGCTATAAATCACTGATTATCTTAGTATTACAAGCTATGGTTAACAACATTTTATACGTTGAAATAGTCAAAGTTTAGCAATGGTTTGTTTAATTTTCATGAAGTATTAATAGCTGACTAATATTTGAATTTTAGCCAAAACCAGGAAGCGTCTAAAGCTGTGTTTGATCACGTGATTTTTAATAGTGCAGGCATGATAAATAAATATGTGACAAATAATTTTTCAACTCTCGAAAAAATTCAAGTCTCCGGGATATACAATATAGTAAAAATGAAAAACTGGAGGGCGTGATGAATATAGCAATATCATGTGATCAAATATAGCTTTAGACGCTCTCCAAAATCAGTAGTTGATTTTCAGCTAATTTATTATGAGTTCTATTTAGTTGAATCATTACCAATCCGAGAATTGTGATTAACATTGTCCTCATTTTCTTTCATTCCAAAAATGTAAATTTATTTATCCTTTATAAAACAATTTTCCTTTTAGTTTTTCACTTGGGTTATTGATTTTTGCTTAATTCTTTTTATTACTTTTAAAACAAAAAAAAAATTTTTTTCTTTGTTAATCAAAATTTTCTATTAATTAAAAGTCAAAGCGAAAAAAAGTTGTAATCATTTGTATTGTTACTGAAGCTGGAAGGATGCTAGAATAGATTTTAACATATAAATTTAAAGCATATAAATTTAAGAGTAAATTTAATATGTATTTTTGGAATATATCAAACACATTACAATTGTATGTTACTCATACATTATTTACAATATGAATTTCAGTATATAAAGAACATATCTCAAATGTATTTTAGATATACGTTGGTCATATTTTGTTTTTAATATGAATTTTGGCATATAAAGAACATATTATCAATATATCTTAATAATATGTTAACCTTATTTATTTTAATATGCATTTTTGGAATATATCCAACATATTACAATTATATGTTGGTTATACATTACTTATATTTTGCTTTTAATATGAATTTTGGCATATGACAAACATATTTTGAATGTATCTTAGATATGTATTGGTTATATTTTGTTTTTAATATGAATTTTGGCATATAAAGAACATATTATCAATATATTTTGCTTGTATATAGACTATATCTTAGCAATATTGCATACATGGTAATATGCTATATTCATAAATGCTATCTATCGGTGATATATCAAACATATTTAGGAAAATTGAAGGTTTCTGTAAAGATAGTGCAAATTTACCAGACATTTTATAATTTTTTCACATAGAATGAGCAATGAGATTGTGTGCAGCAAAATGTTTACTATTATTTTTTTGATCAAATTTATTGTAGCTTAATAATAAATATGCAGTAATATTATAATAATCATTACATGTATCACAGGAACAAGTAATTGTGCAAAATAATTATTTGTTCTCAAACTTTCTCACACATTCTCAAAATTATGTATAGCCCCTTAATGATCTTTACATACGGATTATGGATAATGTTAAATTCTTTATTGTTAAATTAAGGAGAAGCTGTTGATCAGATTTCATGATGTATTCATATTAACATAATTTTCCCCAAAAGCATATTCCAAGATTGATCAAATTGTATAAAAAGTTGATGTCTTGGCTAGTGAATCCTTTTATCTGCCTCATGCAAGTAAAATAAAAATCAAGCAAAAAAAAAAAATTCAAATCAATCAAGCTTACCATTATTAAAATCATTGATATTAACAATTAAACAAACTTGCATTTTCCACAAACTGAAGTCATAATAAAGTAAGTTAGTTTATTGCTCAGCTAGCTTCTTGAAACATGTCATCACAATGTTAATCAATTTTCCCGCCTCTATAGATGTTCCAAAATAAAACGGACGTATTACTCTTCTTGTTATATATCGGCGTTTTGATCTTTGCCAAGAAAATCTTTGAAAATCATCACGCGTACAATAGGCACAGTGAAATTACTCACATGAATCTCATCACATGCCTTAACATCACGCTTCAACAAAATTTGGCGCAGTATCGTACTGGCAATAAAAAAATCGAATTACCTTTGTAATGCATTAAGTAATAAATTTCAAGGCGAAATGTAATGTTGCGCAAAATTAATAATAATAATAACTGATAAGTATGAATTGGAAATATTTTTTTTAGTTGTTAATCTCCCGAATTACTTAATCTCTGAGAAGTTTCATTACGGGGAATATTATTTTACATAATCTGCGTGTTTGGGAGAGATAAAGATAGACAAAAATCCTGTAGACATGGGTGGAATAATTTATTTCGAAAATCTAGTGTAGAAAAAGAGTATAGGGATGAGAATCTTGTAATTAGAAATATTAGCAATAGAAACAAATTAGCTATAGATATTTTTCGTAAACGTGAGAGAGCAAAGAAATAACTTGATGCTGGGACTCGCATTAAATGGCCTAGGATCCGCGTACTCCCTCTCTTTGATAGCATCATACATTTCATTTGCTTCTCTAGCATTTTTCTATAAAATAATCAATAAAGTTTCAGGTTTCTTTGTAAAAAAAAAACGTAACAATCGGAATCATGTGACTTTGAAATAATTAATCTGTGCGACCTTACCCCTTATTTATATCAAACTCTCCCAGATTTACGAAAAAGAAATTTCTTCCCCATTTATCCATTCTTCGTGATACAATATGTCTAATATTGTACCAACTGGAACGCTTATTAATCTTTGGTGTATCGTTCGTGAAAATCGTTCTATTTTCAAAATTACTATAGGATTGGGTAACGATCTTGACGACCTTAAAAAAGTTATCAAGGAGGGGAAGCCAAATTATTTTGTTAATGCTGATGCCGACGAACTAATTCTATGGAGAACCAATGTTGCTTCGAATATACTTAGGAACAAAGAAACTGCTATTGAATCCTACTTAAACGAAAAATTAGAAGATCCAGCCGATACGGTTAGAAATACATTTCAAAACGTTGTAGGAAATAATATTCGAGTTATTGTTGACGTTCCCGTTACTGGTGAGTCATACCATTTTTTTTTCCTTCTTTTTTTGCGCGTCATATTCGCCAATAATACCGAATACGTACTTATTCTTGTGCTTTTCTTTCCTGCTTCTTATCGTCGAACCGCCCAAAAAACACATTCGCGTTATCGTAGAGCAACCCAGTGGTAAGTGAGCCGTAATAAATTAGTCAACGCGAGCGAACGCGTAATCTGGCTTGATTTTTATAACCGTGTTTCATTTTTGCTTTGCTATACAATTGTTAATACTTTAAACCTATACTGATTGTCTTATTTATTTCTTAACTTTATCATTTCCGTTTTTATTAGCTAGGAAAAAACCACGAGAGAATAATATCATAACGACAGATGGGCCATTACAACCACTTTCGGGTTCATTGATGATTTCTAGAAATTTCTTTCAAGAAGTGGAATCTATTTTATTGAATGGACAATCGTTTGTTATTCATGGTCCTTATCAAAGCGGAAAGTCAACTTTTCTGTTCCATCTCAGGACGTCATTTATTGGTAAAAGCCTAGATTTTGCGCATCTCACGATGGCAGGTGTAAAAGGATCCATATTAACCAACGTGCGAACAGGGTTTTACGATTACATGTCATTTATGCTCTTTAAGGAAACGCTTGATGAAACAAAAACTTTTGCACATATCTACAATCTAAAGGATCCTTTATACATCCTTATCGACGAATTCCAATATATCTTCACAAACCCAGAGCTTTGTGAGGTGGCTAAAGATTTCTTCCGAGAAATTTCAAATGCGATGAATATACATTATGTTGCTGTGGGCACCTTTAAGCTTGTGGATTTGAAGAAAAGTGACAGTGACAAACTTATTTCGCCTTTCAACAAGGCCTTATTCAAACAAATGCCAATGTTCAGCATTCAAGAGATGGGCGAGCTCTTCAATCTATATCAATCAAACTTAGATAAAAATGGTGTTTTACTTGATTTGAGAACCAAGATTATAGAAGAATCTTGTGGACACCCGGCATCTTTCATGATTTTATTGAAGCTTTTTTATGATTTTCGGCCAACCCTTGATAAGTGGACAAGAGTTTTGCAAGGAAACCTTGAAAGGTACATGAATGTGACTCATACTAAGTTGAAAGATGAAATAGAAGAAATGGATGACAATGAAAAGGAATATCTTCGCGAACTCACAGATTATCAGAAAGATCATTGGAGCATGGAATTAGGTGATTTAACGAAACTCGATGATATAGATAATAAGTTATTGGACATCGGAATTCTTTACATTATGGACATAAATAAAGTTGGGTTTACAAGCTGTATTATATTACGTGTTTGTATTAATGCCACTTTTCCTACATCATCAAAAAGACTATCCAGAGACGAAGTACCAAGTGATCCCGTTGATTTATTAGAACTTGGACTAAAGTTAATTGATCCTCGCACAATTACTGATAAAAGGGCTAAAAATAAACATGGTCCAAGAGAAAGGGCTATGCAAGCATCACTTTTTAGTATCTTTAATGGTTTATTACCGAAACCGGAAATGATGTGCTTGATGGAGTTAAAATCTGGTGGTAGTTACCTAATGATAACTGATGGTGATCAAAATTTAACTGCCTACTCACTCAAATGTGGTGTAACATCGGAGAAGAAGTTCAAAGAAGCGTTTGAGCATGCTTGGGTATATTCTGATTATTTCCATATGGAGATATGTATTGTTAATTTTCTTCCAAATAGTCACGACGATCTGAATATTCCTTATGATACTCATGACATCGTTTTAATTAGTGTTGAGCATAATGATGAATGTACTAGGTTTGTAATTCAATCACAAACTCATGATTACCAAGAAAGAATAGTTACGATTTATGACTGCGGAATGTTTCACAAGAATAATTAGATATAACTTTTGTTCGTTAAATAAAGTATTGATATATTTGAAATGTGATTCAGTCTGTCATTAATTTTTTGCTTGTATTGTAATATCTCACGTGAAGAATCTTTGCTGTATCAGTAAATTACATGATATTACAATTTGTAAGGGTCTGTGCAACATTACTTTCACTCCACTATTAGTCTATACAAAAAACATAAAAAAAGAATGGAAAGAGCCCGAAAAATGTTTAGAATTTTTGATACTATAGGCAAAAAAAAATAGCACGGGTAAAAACTATCTCTCTGAGTTTCATCCTGGTAGATGATACTGATTATGTAATTGCTGAAGTTTTAAAAGGATCAGGAAGCGCGTAATACTGCGCCATATTTTACTGCACCTTGGTAACACGGTGTCCCACCTCGGCAACTAAAAAAATAGTGTTTCCTTGCAGTTGTTTAATAAAGCATTTTATATAAGATTTGCCCATATCGGGCTAGCAATTTTTAACCAATGTATTATTTACTCACTAAATATATGCTACTTAGCATCCCTCATATTGTCACATTATTGCCGATCATTTGCCGATCATTTATTAATCATCTTTCACATAAAAAAAATACTATCTGGTTAATACATAAAGCTGAAATGATGTTTGATTTGACAATTTTGAGGGTAAAATTGATCAATATTAACAGAAATTATATTAATACATGTAAATTTTTATAATTAACAAATAAAATGAAAATTCAAATTTTATAATCTTGAGATCCAGTGAACATATTCTAATGAATTATATACTATTAGATTGGTCTCAGTGAGAGGATTCAAATGGTAGTGAAATCATTGCCATCAGATCCATATTGGGGAAGTCATTGCATTTTAAAATTTTGTACTAAATTAAATAGTAATAATATTATTAGTATTAATAATTACAAATATTAATTTGGCCATAACTTTTGTATTACCTAAAATTATGTTGTGTTACTTCAGCCATTAATTTAAGACATTAATCTATAACTTATAAAAGTTTCAAGTTTCGCCCAAACTTCTGTGACTTCGCCTGAAGCTTCAATATCTAATTAGAAGATGATCGGCATTTATTAATTAATTGAAAAATTTGGCCTAAAGCTAACTTTAGCATTACATTTTATTTTAGCACAAAATTTTTATATTAAACTGTTAATACTTTAAACTATTAAATAAAATAATTTAATGTGATTTTTTTACACATTTATGGTTTGAAATAATGCTTCAAAGTTAATGTGATATCATATATATTATGATCGGCAAATGATCAGCATGTGATAATAAACATCACTGGTAAAAAAATGGTCTATCCTACACATATCCTACACATATCTTACATATATCGGGTACTCAAAATGTAGAAAATCATACACAAATAATACACATATTATACACATACATCAGGAAATTATATAGTGCGAAAAGTTGTGCAAGTTTACACATCATAATATTTTGTAAGCTTCCAGACCCGCCGCAAGTTTGCGTAAGCGTAATATTTTGTAACTTTTTAAAATATTTCGAAATATTACGATATGCAAAGCTTCGTAATTTTACGATTTGTAATATTCCATAATTTTGCGGTTCGCAATATTTCGTAATTTTACATAATATTTCGTAAGTTTTCAGACCTGCCGCAAGTTTGCGTAAGCGTAATATTTTGTAACTTTTTAAAATATTTCGAAATATTACTGTATGCAAGGCTTTGTAATTTTACGATTCGTAATATTCCGTAATTTTACTGCGTAATACTTCGCAACTTTTTAAAATATTTCGAAATTCTATGATGCGTAATGTTCTATAATTTGACGATTCGTAATATTCTGTGATTTTACACAACTTAATATTTCGTAATATTTCAAAATATTTCAATAAATAATACTTCATTTTCTGTACTATAAGTTTATATAATGTATGTTTTATTAGATATAATCATAAAAAATTACAAGTATTTATTAATATATACAGAATACATAAAAGTAAAAAAAAGAAAGAGTAGAGTAACAATATTATTAGATGTAAAAAGAAGAGAAACAGCTATATTAACGTTAGTATTAGATATAAAGATAAAAGAAATATTGTTATTATTGTTAGTATTAAGGTAAAAAGAGTTAAAGAAACAGTAAAAGGAGTAAAAGAAACATGGATATTATCGTTAGTATTAAAGTACAAGTAAAAAGAAATAAAGGAAACGTAGATAGTATTGTTAGTATTACGACATAAAGTAACAAAGAGGTAAAAAAAAATGCATTAATATTAAAATAATTAGTATTAATAAATAAATATTTCTATACTTGCAAAGTAATTGAACAAAAGAATAAAGAAATAAAGAGAAAGGAAAAAATAAACATGTTGTTAGTATTGTTAGTATCGTTAGTATTAAAGTACAAGTAAAAAGGAATAAAGAAAACATGGATATTATTGTTAGTATTATGATACAAAATAACAAAGAGGTAAAAAAAATGAAAATAATTAGTATTAATAAACAAATATTTCTATACCTGCAAAGCAATAAATTATGAAATATATGTAAATATATTGTATATAATTAAAGAAATAATAGAAAGAAGAGACAAAAAAATTAAAAATATTGAACAAAAGAATAAAGAAATAAGAAACAAAAATAAATAAGACAAAAACGCGTGCATGATTAAATGATTAAATGATTAAATCACATGCAAGGATCAGCCTAATTTTGATTGGCCAGAAAATACAATATCGTAAAATTACGGAAATCCGCATTTTAAAAAATCACAGAAATTGTATATGCACAATTACTAAATATTATTCTCTCGTGTTAAATTAAAAATTATCAACACAAATTCAACACAAATTTAACAAATTTAACAAAATTTGGCCAAAATTAACAAATTTTTACCAGAATTATCAACACAAATTGAACACAAATTGAACACAAATTTCAGCCACGATTTATTTATGTCACACCCGTGTTGTTAAGAATTAATAACCATCTTATTTATTAAAACTATATTAATTATGGTAAAAAAAAATGCTATTACGTGTGATATATATAAAAAATAATATTTATTTCCTATGCAACCCATAATTCTCTAATAAACTATTTACATACCGACCTTCCTTCTCCGTGTTATAAGAGTCAATAGAAAGTATATCATCGTCAGCTATGCCATTATTGGCCGCACCATCGTTGGCCACACCATCGTTGGCCGCATCATCGTTAGCCACACCATCATTAGGCTTACCATCGTTAGTCACACCATCATCAGCCGCATCTGCTCTATCGTCAGCTGCTCTATCACCACCATCATCTACATCATTACCATCATGAGAATCATCATCTGAATGTGTAAATTTATCCCTATTTTCCAACTTTTGCTAAAAATCAATAAATAAATAAATAAACTGTAATTCAAATAATTCACATTTTGCAAATTGTAAATTAAAAACTTACTAAGTTGTTGATTATCTTCGACTTTATTATACTTTCGCTCATTTGAATGTTTTGATTATTAGGATTTAAGTACGTTTCACATATGCTAATCGCATACGCTATTTGTGTTTTTGAGGGATTTTTATTTTCTTTTCGCAACTTATCAATTATCAGCGACATATATGTCGTAGGTTGCCCATCTTTAATCTTTTTAAATAGGTTGTTGTAACATCTTTTCACCTCCGCCTTACTCTTCCATTCCTGAATCTTTGACGGACTAGCCTGAGTGTTAATAGACGGTAATTTATGCCCAGTCGCTTCGAAAACAGAATACATAACATCTTTAACTTTAGACGTAAACGTCCCTCGTATGCTTCTATGTTGTTGTACTAACTATTAAAAAAAAATGTTAGTATGAAATTTAATAAAATTCATAATTGCTTTAACTTACAGTCGGGGCAATTTTTTTTTGAAAAAAATAATCCATTGATTTTTTTTGAACTGGCGCATAAATTCTGGATTTTCGTCTTTTAAATATTTTTCGGTAGCGAGTTTGTACTCATCTTGCGAAGGATAAACAAAATTTTCAAATAAAATTTTCGACACCTTCTTAACGAGCTCCTAATCAAACGAGGTTAGCATTTCAGGTTTACATTAAATAATATTCATCTTTATTACCTTTACATACTCCAGATCTATTGTATTATTATTATTTTTGTTATTATCGTTGAGTTTTTTTTCTATGCTCGAGAGACGGGTTTTGAGATTTTTTTGTCCGGTGATAAGAACTTCAAGCTTAGAAATTATCTGCGAATTGGTTCTTAATAGTTTTTCTATTGTTTTTTATTAACTTTAACAATAAAATATAATTTAACTATATATTATATAATTTCTTTTATAAAGAATATAATACATATCATGTCATATATACCATCAACGCTATCATCGGATATTCTCACTCGCTTCTCAACTTCGCTACCCTCAGTACTATGTTTTAAAAATCTTTCATTATCGTCAATTCTTCATTTCTCGCCACGCTTTGTAGCCATTATGATAATAAATTTGAAATGAAAATATGAGAAAAAGGAGGAAATATATGAGAAAAAGGAGGAAATATATGAGAAAAAGGAGGAAATATATGAGAAAAAGGAGGAAATATATGAGAAAAAAGAGGAAATATATGAGAAAAAGGTGAACTAGAAAATTCGAAAAGGATGAGGAAAAAGGGGGAAATACATGAATCAGAAATTAAGAAAAAGGAGGCAAGATTTCCGCCATTCTATACTAAAAAAGAAAAAAAACTTGCGAAATATTGCGAAAAATGGATGAACTAATGCGAAATATTACAAAAAATGAATGTACTAATGCAAAAATTTTGCATCGTAATATTACGAAAAAATATTGTAACACTTTCATAAGAGAACTTTAAAAAAAAACTCTCGTAAAAACACATAGACAATCGAAATATTAATCAAATCCAATTTATAAAAAAATAACATGTTACACATGTTGGGGCTTTTATGCATGGAAAAAAAAAGTTGCAGCCAGTGAACTCATTTGGCTGATCAGATTGATAGTGATCTTGAGCGCTTATAACCTGATTATCGCATAAATTTGTGGCTGATCATCCGTCCATTATTGTAAAAGTGATTTGCCGTGTTAAGCCAATAAATTTGCGGCTGATTATCAGATGATTAGCCGATTAAATAAGCCATCCGAATTCTTACAGCCCGTTACAGCAAATTCAAAATATGCGAAACACTTAGCACTTTTGCTGTCAGATTCACTTGGCAGGTTGCCGGCAAATTGAAATAGTAAATAAAATAATAAACAATATTTATATGGTACATCATAGACTTGTTACATTTATTTTTAGATTTGCCAACCCACGAACTCGGCAAGTTCCCGATAGCAAAATTGCTGAGTGTTTCGCATATTTTAAATTTTGCTATAATGCGTAAAATTGCGAATGATTCCGCAATATTAGCCACCAGATTCTTACAGCCAGTTCTATTCATTAATGCGTAAATTTGCGTAGTCATGTCTATTCAAATAACTCAATCAATTGTAATCCATTCAATTAATTCATTAAATTTTTACAATGAATTTGCAATATAATTTTATTAGCATACATAATCTCATATAAATTAAATAGTGAATTGATACTTTTCATCAAATTTGACGCGTTAATTTAGTAATATGAGTTTCAAATGCCCCCTTTGTATGCGAATATTCAGTCAAACGCTTTGCATATACTCAACACGCCCAAAAATGCTTAAAAAATGTAGAAGTAGAAGTAGAAGATGATGATGATAATAATGATAGTGAAAAATATAGCAGTGAAATGGATACAAGAAGTAATCTAAGTAGTGAATATGAAAATGATAAAGTTGAGGTAATTATGTTATTCCAGATTATTCTTTTTAAAGAAAAAGCTCAATAATTATATTATTCCAGATTATTCTTTTTAAAGAAAAAGCTCAAATTATACTAACTCATTTTGGTTTATAATTTTAGGTGGATGATGATAATAATGTACAAAATATGTCATTTGACAGTATTGGAAGTGCAATATCAGAGATGAGCCTTGAAGATAGTAACTTTGAAAATATATTAGATTCATCTGAAGAGCCTGAAATTTCTGAAGAACCCAAAAATCTCAATCCCAAAACTTGCACAGAATTTCCTAATGATGCTTATAAAGATCTAATGTTATTAGTAACGAAATATAAAATAAACAATAAAGGTGGTAATGAAATAATACGTTTTTTTAATAAACATTCAAATCTTACAGAATCACCATTACCAAAAAATATTGAACAGAGACGAGCATTTATGAATAATATGAAGTTTTCTAATTTAGAATTTAGTAAAGTTCTTATAACAAAACATAAGGATAAAGATTATTTTCTTTATTATCAAAACTTAATACAGTGCATCAAAAATATCTTAACTGTTCCTGACATAACACAAAATTTTGCGCTATCTTACGAAAACTATGAGGTAAATAGTAAATATTAGTTAATTCAATAATTTAAATTATATTATTTTAATTTATTTATATTATTTTATAGTATAATAGAAAAAGTATTTACAGTGAACAAAACACTGGAAAATGGTGGAAAACTACGCAAGAATCCTTACCTACTGGTTCCAAATTATTATCAATTATTTTATATTCTGATGCAACAACTACAGATACATTAGGAAAAAGTCAATTGCATCCAATATATATTTCATTAGGCAATATCCCAATATGGCGTCGTAATAAACAGGATGCAAAGCAACTTTTGGGATATTTACCAATTTTAGAAGCTGCAAATAAAGATCTGGTTCGTGATACCTTTCATAAATCTTTACGTCATTTACTAGAACCAATTATTTTATTAAAAGATGGTATAGACCTTTTTATAAATAATGAAAATATCTGGTTTTATCCTAGAGTTTCAACTATTATTGCAGATTGGCCAGAAGCCGCAAGTTTTTGTTTAGTTTATAAATCCTCCAATTCAAGCCTTCCATGTCACTCCTGTTTAATTAAAAGGGACAATCTTGCAAATATAAACTTATCGGTTAATGATGTAATACTAAAAACTCATGATGAAATGCGTAAATATTTTGAAAATGATACACAAAAATCTGTTTGCATAGAATCTGTACCTAATTTTTTTTGGGATTTGCCGTAAGTATGCAAAAGTAGAAATAATTATAATAACATATATATATATTAATTATAAATATTTATATTATCAAGGAATATAAATATCTACTTGGCTACTGTTCCTGACAGAATGCATCATTTAGATTTGGGTTTATTTCATTATCAAATTATCTTCACATGCGATATCTTAAAATTGCAACATGTTAATGGTAATAAATTAGTTGAAGAAGTAGATCGTTATCTAGCAGCAATTCCACATTTTTCTGCCATTAAAATTTTTTCCAATGGACTGCAGTCAATTGCAAGATTAACTGCTAATGAATATCGAAGTTTGATGAAAGTCATGATATTTGTTATTGATAATTTATATGATGAAAATAATAACGAAGTAGATAATTTTGTAAATAATGATGATCTTGTGAAATTGTACGAATATTGGAATGAAATGTATATTTTAAGTAGATATGAAGAATTTAGTGAAAGTGACTTGGAGAAATTTAATGTATGTATTAAAATTTTAGTAAAATCGAAAATTTAAATTAAATAAATTAAATTAACATTTAAATTTTAGGATGCAATACATAGATGGGCGTGGATATTTGTCAAGGCTTTTAAATTTGTTTCTCCTTCCAATTTGAAGTTGCCTAAATTGCATTCATGGGTTTATCACATTATTGACTCAATACGATTTTATGGCGCAATAAATGGCTATACCACAGAAACTTACGAAAGTCTCCACAAATATTTCGTTAAAATACCCTACCGAATTAGCAATAAAAAAGATGTCGAACCTCAGCTTTTACGAACTGTAAGTATTTGGAAATTTATTTATTGTATATATTTATTATATAACTTAAGATGGAAATTAAATTAATAGATAAAATGTCAAGCAATATCTATTAGAATGTCTCAACATTCAGTGAATCCGGCAAAAACACCTCGCACTTGTAAATTTTCTGCAAGACTCTTTGATTTCTCTTTACAAGATGCAAATACATTTTTTAATGAAAAAAAAGATTCCGTAGACAATAAAATGCAGACCGGTTTTGCTAGATTTATAAGTTGTCTGGATTCATATCTAGATTTACTTGATGGGTTCACAATTATTGGTGAAACCCGAATAAATATATACGGATCGGTAACACTGGAAAATGGTGCCATAATGCGTGCCACAAACAGGTATCATAATAAAGTATGGTTTAGCAACATAGCTATTTCAATGGATTCTGAAGAATCAAATGATTATATATCAGACAATAGACTTTGTTATGGACAGGTATTTTTCCAATTTATGTAAAAATTTATTATAAAGTATTAATAAATATTTATTATTTATAGGCCTTATTGTTAGCAGAAGTATTAACAGACTCACCGCTAAATATCGCATTAATTCAATGGTACGATTTTAAATCTAAAAGGAACCCATATTTATATGGATGTCCTCACTTAAAATTGATAGAATTATATAACTTTGTAGCTATAGAGTCTATACATGGTGTCGTTCACATAGTACCCCGATTTGATAAACAAAATGAATATTTCGTAAATAAATATATTTTTTAGTCACTTGATATAGGAGTTTTGATTTATTTTAATAAAATTATATTCTTAAAGAATTTATGGTCACGTTTCCCATATCATAAATAAAATGCAGATTTATTTATTTAATTATTAACAACACGGGTGTGACATAAATAAATCGTGACTGAAATTTGTGTTCAATTTGTGTTCAATTTGTGTTGATAATTCTGGTAAAAAATTATTAATTTTGGCCAAATTTCGTTAAATTTGTTAAATTTGTGTTGAGTTTGTGTTGAATTTGTGTTGCGTAATTTTTTATTTATCACAAGGGGATGATATTTAGTAATTGCATGTACAACGTACAAGATTTTTTTTTATGATTTTTTTAAGAAATGTACGCAAAATATTTAATCAGAATATAATTGTTTTATTTTTAAATATAATATATTGATGATTTTTTTTTTAAAAAAAAAAATTGATTTTTTTAAAATTCAATAGAATGTGCTAATAATAAATTGGTTTATTTTTAAATATAATATATTGATATTTATATTTAAATAACCAAAACATGTACATGATTTTTAATTATTTTTAATTGAAATCAAACTAAGATTTTTTTTTAAAAAAAATTAAAATAAATTAAGTGATTTATATTTATATTTAGAATCATGATATTTATATTTAGATAATCCATATCTGCATGAGATTTAATTAATATGTTTAATGATGAAAAGTCTAATAAATTAAATTTTAATTGAAACGAGAAATAAAATCAAACCAAAGAGGTATTGTTCAAATTTTATTTAAAGTGACATTTTACGATTTTCTTTCAAATTTTTACTCATCCCAAAATCAAATTATAAAAATCAAATCTAATCTAATAATGCCTCGCCACACACGTCGTCGTTCCCACTATAACGTCCATTGGAACTGGGCTATGATGGATGAACTTGTTGACATACGCTGAGACAGAAACCGCGCCTACCACAATATTAATGGTAGAAGCTGCCAAGATTTTTGGGACTCTATTGCCAATAGGTTCATATGACTAATATCTATAATTTCTTTAAGAAAGAATTTAAATTCAAATTAACCAATCCATTTAATTGAATCAGAATAAATAGAATATTTCGAACGAGGGTTTCTGGGCAACAGTGCAGCCAAAAGTGGAGGAATCTCATCAGGGATTACCATGTAAGTAAATAAATAAAATTACATTCATATAAATTAAATGTATTTACCGAATATTTAAACTGATTTTGATATTTAGAACTATGTTCTTTATCGTAATGGTAACCCTGGGCGGCAGCTGTGGACGCGTACCGGCGCAAGATATTATTGCGAATTTAGAACAAGATTTTGGGAGAGGCCGGGTAATTATACTATAATAAAATTTATAATTAATATTTACGTTCATGTTTTAAATTTGATAAATTTGATCAATTTTAGTCACGCGTGATGATCGTAGGGCAAGGAGAAACTTACCTATGTATCGTAGAAGAAGATAATTATTTTTATTTTTTTATTATTTATTAAGTGAGTAGCTAGACCCAGTCCGTACCAAATATCAGCTGGAGAAGGACCCCGCTTACTTCATATATAGGTCTCCGGAAATATAAGGTAAATTTCATAATAATTTGTTATTATAGGTCTCTTAATAGGGTAAGGTAAAATTAAATATAGGTTAAATAAAGGTCACCGGTATTATAAGGTAAAATTAAAACAGGTTACCGGATGCGTATGGTAAATTTTCATAGTAAGTTTCCAAGGTTTCCAGTTTTACAAGGTAAAATTTAATATATAACATCGCATATACTATATATATATATATATATTTTACTGTTATATAAAAATACATTTTTTGTCTTAGTAACAGCATAATGAGTGTTAATCCTTTCTCAATAATAAAATTATCCCATCTTACTCTTTGTTAAACCTATTAACATACATTTATCTCTCTCCTCCTCTTTTGTTAAATCTGTTAAAATATATTTTTCTTATCTTTCTCTTTCGTTAAATTTATTAAAATACATGAATAATAATTTTTATTGTACCATTTTTCGCTATTAAATTTATCATTCAAATTGTATAAGCAAAATAAATTGGAAATCACAGTTGACGATAATGATAATTTTTCTAGCATAGTATTTTAAAAGTTGAAAAAATCGTTGCATTTTTTAATGCATTTAAAAGAACATTACGTGAACTTTTTTTTTCCTCAGATCGTACTCATACATCTCACCTGACAATTCTGTCACCTGAGACAAGATTTGATCTGATATATCTCATCATGTAAAAATTCCTTTCAGAAAACACGACATAAAACACGACATAAAATACGACATAAAACATGTTTAATGTATATAAAAGTAATGATGAGCGATTACGATATAATCAATTAAAAGTACACCCAAACTTTTTTAAGCTTATAAATTCTAAATCCGTTCAATGTATATGCGGTAAGCAAGTAAAGTTAGATAAGACATATCGTGTAAAAAATTTAGAAACTCATGCTTCTGGAAGTGGGTGTTCATTTCAAAATGGTACAAGCAAAGGACAACCTAGCATTTTGAATTTTGTAAAAAAACACTCTTTAGAATTTGATGAAGATACACCTGTTCAAAAATCATATGTTTCATGTCAAGGTCTTAATGGTGATAAATATTTGGATTATATTTTACTTACACCAACACAATATGGAGGAGGAAAAAGAGATTACATAGTTGCATATAATTTATTTCCAGATAAATTTCCGAGACGTAAGGGATTTTCAAGAAATAGATTAACAATTGAAGAAAAAAAGATTTTGCAACGTGAATTATTATCGACCTATAAATGGCGTATTGATAAGGATCTTAAGGCAATATATAGTATGAGTTGTGAGCGAAAAACACAACATCCAAGTGGTATTTGCATAAGTTGTCAAGCTATACGTGATAATACACGTTTTAGAGATGCTTTAAATGAAGTAAGTATTTTAATGATTTAAATCTTGAATTATTAATTATTTACAATCATTTTAACGTATTAATATATTTTTTAGAAGCGTAATGATGATACTACAGCAAAATTTATACCTAATCATTATGAGTTCACTAAAACTCTCCAAAATGTTAATTTGAAAAGATTATATCGTGTCAGTGTTGATGATCAAGAAGCAAAAATTTGGCTAGAATTAGCCGAATTGGGTCAAAAGGGTGCATTTAATTCAAATAAAACCTTTACCGAATTAGCTGCTTTAATGATTAAGATCAAAAATTTGGAAGAACGTGGTAAAAAAAAAAATGGTCTTAGATATTCAGAACATTTGTTGTATTTTTTTAGCTTGCTGTCTGAAAGCTCAAGAACCTATTCAATATTTAAAAATGCTTTTGGTGGCATGAGTTTACAACATATCAGGTAAAATAGATTTGGTTAATTTAATCAACTATTTACTTTTAATAATTAATATTAAAACTTTATTTAGGCGACAACGAGCTAAAGATCAGGATGTATTCACTAATCCAGAATTATCATTTGAGAATATTGTGCAGTTTGCAAAGGTTGCTAGTGACTACCATTGGAAGGGACCAGTAATTTTAATGACTGATTGTACAAAGCTTCGACCAAAAGTTGTATATTCTCAAGAATTTGGAGCAATAATGGGATCGGTATTACCTTCCAATCAAACTAAAGTTTCTACATACGAAGATATACATGCCACAATGAAATTAATTCGAGAAAATAATGCTGTAGCTAATCAAATTAGGGGATTTATCCTAAAGGTAATTGGAGTACAAAATTTTAATTTGCTGGGAATACTGGGAGTAGTGAATTCGAAATCTTACATTTTGAAATTATTATCAAGCGTATTTTTTAGCAAGATGGGTAAAATCGAGAAGATTAATCTATTCATTATAAATTATTAATTCAATGACTGACCTATTTGTATAAAATTTAATATTAATCATTTAGATTCCAATAAGTAAAATTTCACCAGTAATGATCGCAGCAATACCAACAAAAGGGGACGTAAGCGCTACTGAAATTAGTCAACTTCTGCTTGATATAATAAATATGACAGCTCATGCAGGAATAAACCTACTAAGTATTGGTGCTGATGGAGCAATTGCAGAAATGAAAGCGCAAGAAAAAATAATAAATAATGAAAGTATTGAAAAATATTTGGAATTTGAAGATTCATTTTATGGAATAAACTTTCGTGCTCCAATTTATAACAACCGCCCTATCATCCGTGTTCAGTGTCCAAAGCACGCTAAGAAGACAGCAAGAAATCAAATACATTATGGTTCAAAATTACTTGCATTTGAAAATGATACTATTCGTTATGATCAATTACTTGAATTGGCTCAATTTCCTAATTCACCTATTTGTGTTAGAGATGTATGTAATGTTGATAAACAGGATGATGCCGCCGCATATTGAACATTTCATTCTGATTTAATATCAATATGTCAGAAAGATGGTATTTTATCACCAGGAAAAACCGGCTTTTTTGTTTATATGTTCATATTAGGTAATTCATTTTTTTGGAAATACGAAGCTATTAATTTTTAATATTTCTAATCATCAAATATTTCGCTGCAAAGCTATAATATTTTTACTAGTTTAGCAGAATCTCTAGTTTTGCTTATTATTGCACATAGAGACTATTATTCTGATTATCCATTATTACCTTGGGAGCATGGTACTGAAGCACTCGAACATGTATTTGGAATTGTAAGACAACTTGTACCAGATTTTACAGCTTATGAGTTTTTTAAAGTAATGCGAAAAGTAATGTACCATGATAAAATAATTAGAAATGGAGAATTCAAGTGTGATAAGGATAAATTATCAGCGTCAGGTAAATAATTTTAAAATTTTTCATATAACAATAAATTAAAATTAATTACTAATTAATTCAATCAAAATAGGTTATGTTATTGATATTGATACACGTAGTATTGATTCAAATATTTTAGAAATATTACGAAAGTGGCCTTCTAACTCTGAAATTTATGATGCAATCCGAATTGCTTATCAAAATGCATATAATTTTGCAAAAATGGTTAATTTAGTATCCAATGAACTAGAATTAACACCTATTGTTTTTGTAAATAATAATAGTTTAGCGGATGATTTAATACAAGATAATAATGAAAATTAACAGAAAAACAAAATAATGAAGATAAAATTGATGAACAAGAAAGTCAAAATGATACATTTTTTAATGAGAATGAGGAATTAATGATTCAAAGAGCAGCACTTGAAATTTCTCGATCAGCAAAAATTGCTCAAAATGGATGTATTGGAGATTTAGAAAATGATAGTGAAAATGTTGGTGATGATGTTGTTGATAGTGGAGATTATGATGATTCTGATGAAGAGAATAATGTTGAAAATTTTCAAAATAAAATATCAAATCAAATAATAGTAGAGGAAATTCAATATATAACATCAAATACTAATCAATCTTTTCTTAATAATATAAATAACAATTCACAGGAGCCAGAGGAAACTTTATTTGATGCAAATGGAAATTTAATAGTTTCAAATATAATTAATATTAGAAAGTCTCACAATGCATTTTCGCGGGTAGAAAGAATATGTGGTCTTAGAAATAAAACCATTAATATGAGTGATAATTCACATGAAATAATTGAAAGAAATGCTGCTAATGATCTTATCCGAACTTTACAAGAAAGTGATGAATTTACAGCAAATAAGCCTCGATTTAACAGATGGGATATGAGAAAAAGAGCATCAGATATTAGAATTCTGAAAAATATACCAGGTATTACTGTATATAATTATTGTATTTTTATTATAAAAATATATTGTATTAAAATTATTTTATTTATAGTTCGTGAAATAGGACTAGCAAATGTAACAGAAAGTCATCTTTTAGAAGATGGAAATTTTATTATTATCCTTTTTGATAATAAATTATGTCTTGGTAGAGTAATAGCTAAATACCAAAAAATTGGTGAACGTCATGCTCATATTAATGTAGGAGTAGATTCTATTGACAGTCTTTCATATGTATCAATTTATTTGTATATACATTTATATGGAGGGATGTTTACTCGTCAGTCACGTATTGGAGGGTATTTGTTTACACATATTCCCTATAAAGAAATAGTATATCATTTAGGTCATCAATTGGATTATATTACAGATGAAGTATCTGATTTATTAACAATATTTGGTGAAGCACGTGAAATATTCCAATTTTTTCAAAAAGAAGAAATCTTTCAAAGATTGCAATGTATATACAAATAATTATATAAATAATAAATAAAATTACATAAATAGTTACATAATAATAAAGTTAGTTACATTAATAATAAATTTAATTGATTATTTTTGATATTTTTAAATGTTTTTAAATTACCAAAAAATTAAGATTACCAAAAATTTAAGGTTACTGAAAACTTAAGGTAAAATTCAATATATTTTTAAAAGGTCACTATATGTATAAGGTAAAATTATGAGACAAAAAAGGTTGGTAAAATTACTAGTAAATTTGAAATTTTTCCCGGAGACCTCTATTAGGAGTAAGCGGGGTCCTGCTGGAGACTCACGTTTTTTTTGGGCTGTGACTGATACTGACGTCCACGCCGTACAGCCTGGGTACTATTTTATAAAATAGTAGCGAACAAGTATCAAATGTGTATTTTTTTTATTAAGTTATAATAAAAATTAGAATTTACTTTAATTTTTAACATAAAAATTGTAAATAATAAAAAATTCGTAAATAAAAATAAATTTGCTTTCCCAAATTTAAAAAAAAAGGTGTTTTATATAAAAGAAAAGGTGTTTATATTATTTTTGATTATTCAATAGTATCACATGCCCCTTGTATACGTTCTACTGCATATGCAGTTTACAATCTCGTAAATTTTCGAAATATTTTAACCGTAATATTACGCAGGTTTACAGTTTTGTGAAATATTTTAACCGTAATATTACGCAGGTTTACAGTTTCGTAAATTTTCGAAATATTTCAACCGTAATATTACGCAGGTTTACAGTTTCGTTAATTTTCGAAATATTTTAACCGTAATATTACGCAGGTTTACAGTTTTGTAAATTTTTGAAATATTTTAACCGTAATATTACGCAGGTTTACAGTTTTGTAAATTTTTGAAATATTTTAACCGTAATATTACGCAGGTTTACAGTTTCGTAAATTTTTGAAATATTTCAACCGTAATATTACACAGGTTTACAGTTTCGTAAATTTTTGAAATATTTCAACCGTAATATTACGCAGGTTTACAGTTTCGTAAATTTGCAGAATATTTGACCGTAATATTGCGTAAATCTTACGATATTGAAAACTTATGTAATATTTTAACCGTAATATCACATAAATCTTACGAAATTGTAAACTTACGTAATATTTTGAAATTTTTTGAAATATTATGCCATAAACTTTCGTAAACTTACAAAATCGTAAACTTACGCAATTTTTCGCGCTATAAAATTTCCTGATGTATTGGGTACTTATATATATAGTATACCTATCAGATACCTGATATATGTATGATATATATATTAGTACCCGATATGTGTATGATATGTGTATTATTTGTATATGATTTTCTACATTTTGAATACCCAATATGTGTAAGATATGTGTAGGATAAATCATTTTTTTACCAGTGGCATGTTCGTTATGCTATACTACTTTGCGTTGCATCCTGGTGACATGTGTTTTGCCTCAGCAATTAAAAAACTACCTCAGCAATACCGGCAATTTTTGCACAGATGTCATATATCACATAACTTCAATTACGTGATTTTGATATTTGCTTTACCTTTTATGGTTGATCTGTATTGAACGATAGTTTTATTTTAATATTTTTGTACTACAACTTTTGGAATGATCTTACCACACCACCTCGGAAAGATGTGATGTCTAACCGTCACCATATACGTGACATCCACACTTGCGTTATTTATATTTATCTCAGCGACTTATCACAGGTCAAAAAGTGTCAAATCAGTCACCAATCAGTTACCAATCGGGTGTCTGATTGATGCCTGATTGATGCCTGATTTTACCAATCTGATACCAATCAAGCTGCCCGATTGATACCTGATTTCCACCAAAATCTGACACTAATCAGTCACTTATCAGGCTGCCTGATTGTTGACAGATAGGTAACAGATTTATGACAGATTGGTAACTGATTGGTGACAGATTGGTGACAGATTGGTGACAGATTGGTGACCGATTGGTGACGAATGATAGTTAATTTTATGGTCAATCGATGGTCAATTTATAGTCAATCAATGGTAAATTAATGGTCAATTTATGGTCAATTTATGGTCAATTTATGGTCAATTTATGGTCAATTTATGGTCAATTTATGGTCAATTTATGGTCAATTTATGGTCAATTTATGGTCAATTTATGGTCAATTTATGGTCAATTTATGGTCAATTTATGGTCAATTTTATGGTCAATTTTATGGTCAATTTTATGGTCAATTTATGGTCAATTTATAGGTCAATTTATGGTTAAATAACCAATTGGTAAAATTTTCTAGTAGTAATCATATAACCAATAATAAAATTTATTACAGCACATAATAATATTTATTAAAATTATAAACTCCGTCTACAAACAATAAAATACATAGTGTCTTTATTTATTTATATTAATAACGCTATTGATACTTGGTTAAAATTCAGGGCTACGAATTTTGATCCTCACTTACAATCTATTTTCAAATTACGAAGTAATCATATTGTTTGGAATCAAATTAATGAAATTGTTACTTCTCTTAATTTGAAACTTCAACTTATATATGTCAAAGCACATTCTAGTGACCCATGGAACGAATTTATTGACTCTAAATGTAGTGAAGTTCATAATAATAATAATAGTTCTATCATTACGCTCTTAACAGACAACATGAAAAATATTCATTATACCTTAAACTGGAATAATATTGAAGTTGAACAATCTTCTAGGAAATTTATATCTCAACGTCTAAAGTTAGAGGTTTTGAAGAATTTTTTAATCTTGCACGAAATGTCAAATATCGTCGTACTAACATTGATTGGAAATCAACATTTGAAGTTTTGTCTGGTAATAATTCCTCCAATATTACCACTTTCAAATCTTCTCGAAAGAAAGCTGAAAAACTTAAATTTTTGATGGAAGAATTGCCCACCATCGAGCAAATGAAAAAATCTCTTCTGGACATATATGACAATTGGTTGTGTCCTATTTGTAGTGATGTTATTAAAGATTTTAATCATATATGGTCATATGTTTGTCACGTGAATATACTTCACAAATTGTACGAGACTCTCAACATTTTATTTTGACGGCAATTAATAATAATATAAAAAGTGATTTTTGTCATGTCTCTCTCACAAATATTAATTCACTTGACAACTTTTGGGTTTGGTCTATAGATAATAACCGTTTAACTTTTATTGATTTTATCAAAGGTTTCGTTTCTATAACCTTGTCTAATTATCTTAAATCATTATTTTTTAATGACAAAGTCGTTCGAACTATTATTGGAGATCTACATGACTTTACATATAATGAGGTAATGAATAATATTTGGAAACCGCAATGCGAACTTCAAGTTGTGCTTGAGAAAAATCTTTCTATTACTAAAAAGAAAAAATTAGATAGTCGTTTAAATTTTTCTTCAAATTCTTCTTTTAATTTTATTAATAATATTAACTTTTCTAGTGTAGATTATATAGAGAATAGTTTAGAATCATTACGTAATAATATATCCCTATAAAAAGTCGACATACTTATTTTATACTTATTTTATACTTAAAACATCCTTATTATATTTAAAATATACTTATTTTACATTAATATTTAAAATTATAGTGAAATTTCAAAGTATTTTATTAATATAAATACTTTAAAAGTATTTGTAAAATATACTTAATTTTTTTATTAATAAGTTTTTAAAAATACTTAAAATATACTTATTTTATATCTAAATTTTCAAAGTAACTTTTTAGTATCTTTTAATAATATTTAATTTTTTGGTCACCGTACTAGCATTATGATGTACTTTCAACCAGATTAAAAGTCCAATAAAAACTGGCCAGCATTATATCATAATTTCACCACCGGTGACTAATCTCACTATAAAAAGTCTATACTTATTTTGTATATGTTTTATACTTACATTGTGCTTATTTTACATCTATTTTATAAAATGATACAAACATAATTATTCTGAATTATCTGTGTTTGAATTGGGTAATCAGAACGCGATACATTTAGTTATCTATATCTGATTTGTATAGATATATTCGATATATTCTAATTTAGTGATAAATATTATAAATGATAAAAAATTCTACTATATACATAATACCTACAGAACTTTGATTAGGAACTAATTTTTTTCTATATTTTATTAACTTTCAAATTCAAAAAAGGAAATAATTAACCAAACGTTTTCAAAATTTTATATTATCAAAAATGATGATAATTCATAATTAATTATTGGGCTTAATAAAGTACTTAAACGAAAATTTTTGACAATTTGTCCGAAATACACGAGTTTACCTTGATGGTAATTTTTTTTCTCTTTAAGATATGTGAAATGCATGTGCACTAAGCCTATTTAGAAAATTAAAATTAATATTTGTAATAAAGTCATTTGTATTAATTACAGTAATGTTAATTAAAAATAATGTTTACCACACAACTTCTTCTTTTGTAACATTGAAATTTTATCATTGCATAATATTGAATAAAATGCACAATAGCATTATATATGACCTCTGCAGTATAAAGAATAATAAATATAAATATATTAAATATATCACAAGTTATAAAAGTTAATATTACCTGTTTCAAAATTTTCATTTCTCACATTCAATCCTTTTATATATCAATGTGTTTTCATGGCTATTAATAAGAAATTTGATGTATATTTATTAATAAAATTTCTCTACCGTTCATCAATGGATCATAAAAAATTTTACTACAATTCGAAAATCTAATTTAAAATAAAAAACAATATTAAAAAAAGAATTTTCAGTAGTTTGAAAAATCAAATATAACTTACGAAATTAATTTTTTTTCTGAATTTTTTCTTTGTTTTATTGAATATACTGTTAAATAATCTGAAATATCTAATTACAACAGATATAATAATAGTAAAATTAATGAAATCAATATGGAATTATAAAATTAAAAAATATAATTACATGTACTAGTATATTTTGTAAAATCAACGAGTATTTCCAGTGAATTTATATTTATATTTAAGCCACACCATGCAAAAAATTCTTAATTAATTTATTTAATTAGTATATAAATTTATATTACAAATAACAATAAAAAAAAAACTAATTACCTCCATTGGTTCTGTTTAATTTTTTATTATTAATTTCAATTTCAAAATTCACCTCGCTTTTTTGATCATTTATAATTCTATTATAATCTGAGGGTTCTTGGTGCATGATATGATATTTGTAAATCTTACGACATTTTCTTTGTTTCGACTTATAGACTTCTATACAAAAAATCATCTAATAAATGAAGTAATATACTTACACCATCTTCATCATTTTTGGCAAAATCAAGTTCATATTTCCATAACTAAAACTACATAGAATTGATGATAAAATTGATCCCTGCAGAATACCTATCTTCTGCCTGTAATATTCATTACTGACCTATATTAATAAATAATTTAAGATCTTAAATTTTATTGACGATAAACCTTTAAAAATACATTTGGTAAATTTAAAAAAATTAAAATAATTACCTTTATTATATTTTGTTTAATGTGTTCTTTTAATTGATCAAGAACACTTTCTAATTCTTTGTATGATTCAAAAACATTATCAACAATAATCGTATATCATGACTTTTTGTTAAGATATCAGAATATTCTGAAAAGTTTAAAAACTTCTCTAATGTTTTTTAAAAAGATCATAAATAAAATAAAAAAAAATAAAGGTAAAAGTAAATAATTTAAAATTTAAATTTAAAACCATTTTACCGCTATTATGAGTATAATAGTTGTGATTTCTGTGAATTCTTCCATTATTTAAACGGATTGCTTCATATTTATTTACAGAGTACTGAGTCTAAAAAATCAATAAAAATTATAAATTATAAAATTAGTAATATATTAAAAATAAATATTTAATTAGATTCTTAAATACAAATTTCAGTTAAAATTTTTGTATTGATTATTTCTATTAAACTTATCATGATCAATTGTTTCAAAACAATTTTTAATATCAACTTTAAAAAATAAAGTTTGCAAATTTTTTCCTTATTTGTATTCTTTTAAACGGTTATGAATTTCATTGTAACTGAAAACAGATCCTTCAATAGTGAAGGGTTTTTTCCTAAATAATATCAGATATAATTATGATTAAAAGTATTAAAAATTAATATTAATAATAATTAAATATAAATCATTTAAATTAATATTATTACATAATTAAATTTTTTCGCACCTTTTCATATTTCAAAATCTGAAATACAGTATTTTAAATGTTATTTATTGATTGAGATCGTTTTACATTTTTGACAATAGGCAACTTTATTGTTTGATTAAATATAGTTGTGTTAATAAATTTGAAAAGTATTAGTTAAAACAATATGAAATAACATACAATTTGGGTTTTCGTATTTATAACAGGCCTAAGATTTCCAATGTGATCTTTGGGAATAAATTTAAGTTTAGAGTAATTTTTCAACTTTTTACCCATGTCAATCGCAAATGTAGAAATGACTTCAGCTGATGGATCAGCCTCGTCTCTTTATTCAAAAATGACTACCATAGTGGGGAGGTTTTGTTGTTACTAATTATTTTTAAAAAAAGACTAAAAATAAAAAAAAAATAATTATTAATTTAAATTAAAAAAATATGACATCGAGTTGTCTCGAATAATCGCCACCTGTCTACTGATTGATCAAGCCCAATCTAAAAAGAGAAAAACGATAAATCGCGGCCATCTTATATGACATCAGGTTGTCATCAAATAATCGCCACTACAATCGCTCCTGTCTACTGATTATTCAAACCCAAATCTAAAAAGAGAAAAATGATAAACCACAGCTATTAATTACACAATCGATCTTATAAATAAAAATAAATAAAAAAAAATAAGTATATATAAAAATAATTAAATCACCATTCACCAAGTCAATTATTTTTCGACTCAACAATTGAAAGAAAAGAGAAAAACAACTAAATTAACCAGCAATGACCCATCACGTACATGACATGTATTACATAAATGTACCATCTGAAACACAATTGACCCATTCACTCTATCGACTCGATTAACAATCAATCCCAAATTATTAACAACTTCAACGTAGAACCTATCCTTCATACTCTTGATCATAACCGATGTATGGCAACTGAGCAACGTTTAATATGCAATGCCCTTTCCACCATCGAAGGAAAATACTTCATCCGATACCATTGACACCATAATGACGAATATCAAAAGATGGAAAACAACCCTAACCAAAAAACATTTAAATCAAATACGTTCCTACCCGTATCAGTCAAGCTTCAACCAGGAACAAAGATTATGTACTTGAACAATTCGAGGGCGGAGCTCAATATTACAACGGGACCATCAGCATCATCACAGACGTTAACCCTGAAATGAACTTGGTTCAAGTCTCTTTCAGCATACCGGATGGTATCGTCAACCTAGAAGGTTGAACGTAAATTACTTTTACCGTGAACGGAAACTCCACCAAAACTCCTACTCACTAACAATCTATAACTTAAAGAATAGCCAGTAATTCCTTACCAGTACGACTTATCCCGCCGGTATTATTCACACAAAAAACACCTAACAAACCTTACCAGCCAGCAAACGCAGCAAAAGAAAATTTTTTTCTGAAAAAATGATCACATAAACCAAAAACGTAGCGAACGTAGTACAGTAGTAACACTCTTTCATTATTACGTATGCTCATCATTTTTATAATTTTATCGCAAGGTAAACTTAATCATTAGCCAATCTGATTGACCCATTCGATGGTAACGTGACGGTGAGTTTAGCCACCCTAGTTTAGACTTTAGATTGATCATCGATCCCGTAATATGATTGCTGATCAATCTTTTTTTTTAATTGATTTTGTAGAAACGTTACTATAAAAAC
Source organism: Rhizophagus irregularis (assembly GCF_026210795.1). Taxonomy (NCBI): domain Eukaryota; kingdom Fungi; phylum Glomeromycota; class Glomeromycetes; order Glomerales; family Glomeraceae; genus Rhizophagus; species Rhizophagus irregularis. Next base: position 4,856,639 of record NC_089444.1, on the reverse strand, counting down.
ATTTCTTTCTTCAATAGGGTTTCAGCTTTGAAATGGCCTCCTGAAATGGTGATTTGAAAAAAATTAACTTTATATAGAAACATTTTACTAAAGTTTCTTTTTTTTGTAATAATTGCCGGTCATACTTTGAGGTAATTAATTTAGTAGAACGCTGGCTCAGACACGAAACCAGACTTTAAGGTAAAAGTGGTTTATTTTTTTTATTTTTAATTTAAGATGTTACTTTTCGTTATTTTCCTTGAATTTATATGCTATTAAAGAAGAATAATGAAGTGGTCGAGATAATCAACAAATATCATAATGAAGAGAAGATCTCATACCATGGTAATGGCAGTTGAGAACTCGCCCAAATTAGCAGAGATGGATTTCACAAAGTGTAATGAAATCAATCTCTACTCTGAATGACAATTTTACCAAGAGATCGAGAGACGCAAAAATTATAAATTATTAAGGGTTACAAAATAGCAAAGATTCAGAAAAAGTGGAGGACTGAACCTGAGAACAAGATGCGCCACTCCAATACCTGTATTGAAGTCACATGTTTACATAAAAAGTATTCCAATAACAAATTAAACCGGATTTTTGTTATTAATGTATATATGGGCTTGGAGGAATTTGTGGAATTTAGATCCGGGTAAGAGGTATTAGATATGCAAATTTATGATATCTTTATCCAAAATCGATTACACTTCAAATTCGAAATTTTATTATTTTTCGGTATTTTTGTTACATATGTAATTTTATTTAATTGTTAATAAAAAAAATATGTGCAGATTCATGTGATTTCACGCTGGGCACAAAGCACATTTTGTTATATCATTATCTTAAAAAGGAAATTAATCTAGTATTTAAGAGAAAATTGAAACCCGGACAAAAAACTGGATTATTCAACGCCACTATTTTGAATTGCACAACATATGATTCGTTTGCGCCTGGTCTATTGTAGTGTTATAGTAATCGGCAAAATTCTTTTTTTTAGATTTTACAATAGACCGCTATAATAAATTCTACGAGGGAGAATTTGATTTGTTTATAACAATAGACTGCACGATTTTTTTTATGATTTTTACTAATAAGTGAGATTTTTTTTCTGAGATTTTGAATGAATTTTATTTTACAATAATATATTTTGACACAGTTGACATTATTTTTCTCTTAACAATAGATTGAATTGTGTAATATGTAATCAGTCCATTCGAAAATGCGGATTCTTAACTTATATGGCTATATTTTATTGCGCCAAGTTTTGTGTCTATTCAAAAATGCGGATTCTAACTATTTGAAAATTCGGATTCTAACTTATATGGCTATATTTTATTGCGCCAAGTTTTGTGTCTATTCAAAAATGCGGATTCTAATTATTTGAAATTTGGATTCTAACTTATATGGCTATATTTTATTGCGCTAAGTTATTTTGCGCAATTGATTTTCTTATATGGCTATGTTCATTATGTCATTAATTTAAAATAGGAAGTTTATCGTAACTATTGATAATCTAATGCATGTTTAAGATTTCCTAAACAAACACTATAAAATAATGAACAATTCCCAGAAAAAATGCTCTCAAGTGAACATGAGAAAAAAAAAAAACGGTCAATAAACATGAGGAAAAAAAAAAAAATAATAATTTAACTTTTTACCTTCTTGTTCTCAATTTTTCTAATTTTTTTTTCAAAATATGTATAAAGAAGGTAAAGACGAAGTGAAAGAAAATAACACCAAAAACAACAATAAAAACAACTCTTTAATTATAGAGGCAGAAAAAGTAGCGATCAATGGTATTATTGAAGGTATTAATGATATTCTTAAGGTTACTGTTGAGGCTCTCTCAAATGATAATGATAATAATAATAACGAAGAAGTGTAAGTAAAACAAAATCAATATAGTAAAAAGTAGAGAAAACTTTAATTATAATCTTATTTTTTCATTTTAGTCGTGAAATGGCTCGACGTAAATCACTTGTTTTGTCAAAAACAAAATCATTATCCGAAATTAGTAATAAATTTTATTGTCTATTATTTAATAAATTTATATTATTAAACTTTTTTTTGATAAAAGAATTAAAAGAATCCAATAGTATTAATATTAATTTATTAAATTAAAAATTTTTAATTATTATTAGTAAAAAAAACGGCGCCAGTATTAACAACAAAAGTAGATGGAGAATCATCACGCCAATCATCACGTCAATCTTCACGTCAACCTCCTTCGCGTCAACCTCCTTCGCATCAACCTCCTTCGCGTCAACCTCCTTCGCGTCAACTTCCTCCGCGTCAACTTCCTTCACGTCTACCACCTTCACGTCTACATCCTTCGCGTTCACATACTTCGCGTCAACCTAATTCGCGTCAACCTAATTCGCGTCAAACTCCTTCGCGTCAAACTCCTTCGCGTCACATTCCTTCACATCAAACTCCATGTCAAAGTCCTTCACGTCAATATCCTCAATATCCTTTAATTCAACCTTCAAGTCAATCTCCAATACGTTGTATTTACTGTTCAGAAGGTCATTGGATTATTCATTGCCCGAAAATTCCAAAAGAATACAGGGGTTGTGCGTAAATTGCTGGGCATCAGATAGTCACCAAGCTTTAACTTGTAAATCAAAAAAAAAGGCCGGAGCCTTGGTCCTAATTTTTTTTTATTTTTGTAAGTAAAATTTTCAAATGATTAGTTACTAATTTTTTGAAATTTAAAATTAATTTTTATACTTTTTTCAGAATCTACTAGAAATCCGATTGGGGTCGGATTTCCGGGGTTGGACTTTTTATTTTCAGAATCCGATTGGGGTCGGATTTCCGGTTTTATTTCAGAATCCGGATTCTTTTTTTAAATTGAGAGTAATCCGATTGGGGTCGGATTCCAGTTTTATTGGATTCTTTTTTTAAATCTAGAGTAATCTGATTGGGGTCAGATTTCCAGTTTTTTTCAGAATCCGGATTCTTTTTTTTAAAAATCTAGAGTAATCCGATTGGTAATCCGATTGGGGTCGGATTTCCGGTTTTACTTTCAGAATCTGATTGGGTTGGATTCTTTTTTTTGGAGTTTTTTTTTGTTAAATTTTTTTTTAATTTTAATAATAAAATTTAAAGTTGATATTTTGATGACCTAGGGTCAAGGATCATTAATAATATTTTTAAAAAAATTAATTTATATATGACTCATAAAAAATATATCATTTCCATGCAGATTTCTTATAAGAATGGTGTATAATTAAAAGAATCGATATAAATAAAATTACAATTGTGGACCCGTTAATACCTACATATGACTTTATACAATAGTAAATTGCGCTCTACAAATTACAATTATAACTAGCCAGTATTTTATGTGAGTGTACCCACCGTAGCACAGTTGAGTTGTAGTGTAACGGATTGGTAACGTGATCATCTGATTTTTTTATTTTTTTTATTTATTATTCTTTTTATTTATTGAATTTGTTATAATGCTGTTAAATAAGAAGTAGAAACAGTTTTTTGTTGATTGTTTTATGAGAACATGTGGAAGTCTGGCATTCGTGAATGACGTTAGATCGACCATAAATGCTGATCTGTCGAGATGAGTTATGTTGACATTGTCTCATGTGGAGCACCTGACCAGGAGAACGCAACTCAGATACACTGTTCAGGTAGGTTTAGTACGCTGGTAACTACTCCTATGGTACCGTTACATATACCGTACTCATCCAGGGAATTATTTAGGTACATCACGCGAGCCCCTAGTTTAGTATAAATTTACTTAAAAAAAAAATATATATATTTTAGATTTGTAGCTTCTTGTAATTACACTATGCCAAATGTAAACTGGTGTTTAAGTTTATCCACTTCCCTAACCCTACCATCACTCTAATTACCCAGTGCTTGTTACTTATAAACAGGTTGCTATTCTTAAATTTGCATTATGGTTAAGCCAAAGTTGTTTATAGGAGTTTACTCCGTTACTTCCAAGGCGATAATAGTGTATTATATACTATATATATCATTTAATATATAGGATTCTTTGTATTTTATTTATTTATTTATATAAAAAGTTAATGAAATTCTAAATTATATATTTAATTAATAAAACTAAAATATATTTTGATTGGCAAAAACGAAAAATTTTTAAATTGTCATGTTCAATTGAAACTTTAAATTGTTTAAATGAAATATTCATCTATTTCTTTAAATTGCTAATATATAATTTGCGTTCACAATTTGTAAAAAAAAATTAATAATTCACTGTACAATTGATCGCTTAATTTTAAAGAATTTCATATTGAAAATTGTCTATTTAAATCACGTAAAATCATTGGAAGATCTTTGTCTAATATATTACTCACATGATTTTTGTTTGTAATACATGTAATACAATAATTTTTATAAATTGAAAGCGCGTTATAATACGGTAAAATCACAGAAATGGCTACTCAAGGTATTTATCAAATATTATATAATTAGCCGTTTATTTTTAATCTTTGTACATAAGATTTGTAATTTTTAGATTGTGATAAATTTGATAAAATTAAGAATAAGGATAATAGAGATTTCAAACTAGCAAGTAAGTAAAAACTTAGAATTTTTGTAACGGATTTTGGAAAAATTGAATTTTAATATATATATATTTTTAATAGTACCATTGCATGAAAATGATCCTAGTTATGCAAAGGACATTTCAAATGATGTATCTATATCTTTTTTAGATTCAGCGTTTAATTTTTTTGTCGAGCTTGAGAAATCTGCTTTTAAAAGTGTTGTTTATTCACACGGAAAGGGTTTAGAGTTAAAACACCCTGCAGGATTAATGAATTTTTCTGTACCAAATATTCAAGTAATAGAAACAGCTGCTAGAAGGACACGAATTTCTGAAAGTGATAAAAATAATATAGCCGGTTATAAAGTATCATTTACATCACCAACAAATCAACTTGATTCTAGTATCATTAAAATAGGATATGATATTAGAAGATTTTTACCTTTAATTAAAAAAGTTCCTGAAATTGTACCAATATTCAATAATTATGGAACTAATTATCAACAAATAAGAGAATCACTTCTTAAATATCTTGAAGAATCAAAAGATGGAGATCAATTTGATTATAGCAAATTTCCATTTTGTAAACGACCTAATTTAGAAGATTTTACTTTGGATATTACAAACTCAAATAGTAATGAGCGTATTACTGCTCAAAATTACTTATTGTATCAAAAACCTGGATTTATACCTATAATCCCATGTCCAAAAATAATTTCTGATGAAGAAATTGCTAACCTTTCTGAAATAGAAGCAAATATCAAAAAAAGCGAGGTAAATATTTTAAAATATTATAGATTTCTTATTTAAAAAATAACTTATCTGTTATGCTTTTTTTTAAATATAATAGGTCATAGAAAAATTGAATATTCACATGTTCCATTGTGCTAAAGGATCTGGAGTTTCAAAAGATGTAGTTGAAATTGAACGAAGGTGAAAATTACGATTTGCAATTGAATTCTGGCGTAGTTATACGAAGTTAGAAGATTTTTGTTACCATAATTTTCCAAGGCAAAAGGGGAGCGTTCATCATCAAAAGCACGTGAAGTTGTTGAAAAATTTGCAGAAAATATAAGAGAAGAATTTATCTTAAGAGAGTTTAACCATATAAAAGCTGTGGCCCCACATGTAACATCATTTATGAAAGAGATTAATTATGAATGGAAAATAATTGATCTTTTTGAAGAGCTCAAGTATGGCTTTTTTGAAACAACATTAAGTAATAATAATATTAGAGGAATTTTTCTTCATTTAATTAAAACAGGTAATGTGATTACTTTGAAAGATTATCAGGTTATTAAAGAAAGTGAAAAGCGGTTAACTAGAGCACAAAAGCGCAAACAAAATAATAATGGAAACAAAAGAACTAAACAAATAAAAGATAAATAAAATAACATATATATAGATAAAAAATAAATATATAAAACTAGATATAAATAGAAATAAAGGTTTAAGACTTTAAAAAATAGTTAAAACTATAAATTTATTTGTGAAAATTTATTTGTTAAAAAGATCAATAAAATAAAATTACTAAAAGTATAATTTATAGATTTTCAATGGTAGAATCATCAACTTCATTTTCTCTATCTAAAATATAATATTTTGAATTTATCTTCATAAAGCCTATACAATGATCAATACATCTAATATCAATAAATTCAAATGAACAAAATTTAGTAAAATATTTGCAATTGTATTTGTCTGTAATAATTTTTGATACACATTGTATGTATGCTAGCATTTTTATTTTACCATTATAATTGTGTATCAAAAAATAAATAACTTTGGCATATATATTAGTATATATAAATTCTGGAGGAACATTTGGTCTATGTGCATATTTATCAATAGTACGACGTGCCTATAAGATAAAACAATAAGTTTTATAATATTAATAAATATGAAAATATACATCTTACCTGAATTGAATAATTATTTCTTGAATGTAATTTATTTTGTTTAATCCATTCACTACTAATTGTATGCCCATCTTTTGTTAAGAGCCTGCCATATTTAACACCATGAAATTCTAAATCCTATAAAGTAAATAAAATTAATAAATCAAATAATTATTTTATTATAAGCATAAAAACATTATTTATATTAAAATTTACCTTATCAGAATAAAATTTCTGTAAAGCCTTTGATTCCTTTTCATTAAGTATATAATTATATGATGGCCAATAAAATTCTTCGTCATCATAACCTTCAACAGCTCCATAAACTTGTTTAAGTGACCACTTTTTTTGATCAGAATTTGATAGTATTAATTTTCCTTCTTCAACATACTGTAAATGATTAAGCTGATCTAATAATGTTAAATTATTCGTTAAATTAGTGTATGGATGTAAATATGAATGAACCATTGGCAATAACATCCCACATAACCTTTCCATGGGGAATTGCCAATAGGCCCAACATGGTCCAGAATATTCAATATTTTTGCCAATATGTAAAAGGTAATGAAAGCAAATTCTGCATGCAGAAAGACGCTCTTGATCTTGTTTAAAGTATTCACTATTATTAAATTAAGTAATAAGTATTGCTATTATTATATTTAAGCAAAATTAAAAAAATTTATTGTTAATTTGATTAATTTACTTACTTTTCATAATAATTATAAAATGTTGTTAATGAATCATTAATTTCTTGTAAATCTTCATTTGATATTACATATTTTAAAGAAAGTTTAACTGCTTTTACATAGTTGATCTATCCATTTATATGTCTAATAATTATTGCATTAAACTTATTATAAGGCCAAGTAAATAAAATTATTCGTTTCTCATAACCGGGCGGGTCATGTAAATGTTAAAAAAAGATAAAAAAATTTATTTTATTTAGTCATGTGATTTTAGTTTTGACCAATCATAATCATAAAAAAATGATTTTTTTTTCCACCCGGTGACCCGGGCAAAAAATTTATTAAATCAACCAATCAATTTCTAGGAATCGGTTAAATTTTTATATTTTTTTTCCGGGTGGCCGGGTCAAATTTAGCAATTTTTTTTCATGAGAAACGAATAATTTTATTTCTTTGGCCTAATATGTAAATAAAAATAATTTGTATATGAATAAACTTACTTATCAATAAAAATATCTTTTAAAAGTGGGACCGAAAATAACTCAATCCAATTACGCCATTCAATAGCTTTAAATCCAGTATGATATTTTGATATGTCTCTAGGAGCTTGACCAATTTCAAGAGGAAGGCATTTTTTACTTTCTTTCATCAAATTTCCAATATATTCTAACTCTTTTTTTGTTAAATTATAGGAGTTGTCATCATGTTTATTATCTTTAAAAAACCCACCAGACCAATGTAAATACATAAGCGGAGCTACATTTTCGAAATATAGATGCATTATATCTATGGGGAAAGACCAAGGAAATTCAATTCCTTTTAATTTAAATAATAAATTTGCACCCTTAATTCCTGAAATATAATTAGTAATTAATACATTTTTTATTTTAATTCAATTAAAAAAAAAATTTTTTTTTTTTACCCGTATCTTTTATAATTAATTCTTTTCTTGATTTATTAGTTTCCAATGATAATTGATTGATAATATGTTTTGTTTCTTCATGTGTTCTAAGTACCAAATTTTTGCACTGTTTATTTAATGGAAAATATATATGCCGGTTAACTGTACTATATATCCCAAGTAAATTACAGAATCGGCAACCTTTGTAAGCATTATGACCAGCTAAATTAAGACATTTGCTTATCGCTGGTATATCCCCAGTGCAATGAGTAAGATATGCTTTTAAAAGAAAGTTCTGCTTTGTGTATCCATTAAAACATGGAATACCCTCTAATTATAATATGTTATAAAAGTTATAATTAATTCTACTATTAAAAATATTAAACTTATATATACCTTCAAGCGTTTGTAGTTCATTTACAATTGGATAAAGATATGAATCCATATCTTTAGGAGCATTTGGGCCTGGAATTACCATTGTAATAAGTAAATTTTCCTTTTTAACTCTTATTTCAGGACGTAAATTATTATTAATGAACAAAATGACCCAACAGTCATTTGTTTTTTGTTTAAATAACTGGAAACCGTCAAGAGATAGTGAAAGTGCTATGTCAGTTGGATTAGCAAACAGTCCTTGGTTTACTAATTTTTTATATAATCTTATCATAAAATTATAAATTAATTAATAAAATCTGCATTAATAAATAAATTTGAATATAAATTTAAATAATTACTTACCTTCCATCATAAATATCGCCATAATTATCATTATCACTTGATGTTGAATTTGTATAATTATATCTATATAAAAATTCCTTTGCTCTTTCTGAATTATTAAACTGAAGTTTTAATCGCTCTGTAAGAGAGAAAAAACTTGTAATATTAACCGGTTTATTATTTGAATCAAATCTTGACTCAGAACATAAAGGACATTCTTTAAGTAAATGATAATCGCCAGTAAATGCAACACAACTATTTTTACAAGTGTCTATTCTAATAGATGTTAAATCAACTAATTGGTGAAGTTTCTTTTGTAATTTATATAACGTAGTTGAATAACCAATATTACTTAATATGGAATTAAATGCTGCATCAGTTAATCCATGTTTTACTTTTGTTTCTAGCAGCTTTAAACCAATAGAAACATCTGTATAAAATTACAAATATATAAATTTTTACTATTAAAATATTTTTAAATATTATATAATATAATTACCTTTGTCATTAACCTTTTCATGATTGTTATCATCATTTTCATAAGTGTTTTCATAAATATCATCGTTATAATTATCACTTTCACTTTCTGTATTGCTAAGATTATCTCCGATTTCTTCTGCATTTTTAGAACTTTTAATTTCAGTCATTTCTTCTAACATTTCGGTATCATTATAACTATCAATCGATTCATTTTCCAGATTTTTCAGCAGATTTTCATCATTTTCAATACCGGTCATTATGATATCCTTAGTATTATCAATATAGGCCATTACTTTATTTTCATCAATGCCATGATCAATTCTTTTTAAACTTCTGGTATTTTCAATCATATCGCTATCATCACTTTAATTTATTTAAAATTAACTTAAAAAAATAATATACGTAATATAATAATAAAATTACATTTATAATCATACCTGTATCTACTTTCTTCATATTCCTCTTCTAGTATATCATCTGAATTTGACGTATTCTCACTTTCCTCACTTGTAATATCTTTATTAACATCTATAGAATTTTGCTTTATTAGATGACTTCTATAAGTTTTTCTTCTTGAAAGAATTAATCCTTTTCCATCTGAAGAATTCCTTTTACATTTGTTACACTCGCAGAAATAACCCATTTTTTTATATAAAAAATAAATTTCTACAATATAATAATTTAATCGAATAACCGAAAAAAAACCAATAAATATAATTGGTAAGTATTATTACATCTAATCAATCTTGAGCAATATATAATTGGCCAATTAAAATGCTTACATTTATATCACATGACAAATCGCTTACTATTTTTTACTATTTAGTAGTATTTGATTTTTACGCGTGGGATCAACGAAAGTTTTTTTTTTACGTTTTTTACGTGTTATTTCAATATAAATACTCTTGTATTTTAATGTTTGATACTTTAACTTTTTTTCTTCGAGAAAAATGTCTTCTTCGTGAAACCTTACAATGCAAGACCTTTTAAACGTTTTAAATAACGCTAATAATAATGATAAACAAAATAATAATTTACAAACGCACGCTTCTTCGACTGAAACGCATGATTTAAGTTTTTATAATTTGTCTCCAGAGGTAAAATAATATATTATAAGGACATTAAATCAAACATAAATAAATATCTAAAAATCTATTATTAGATAATTTCGCTACCCATTCCGAAACAGTCTGGAAAGTATAACCTTCAAAAAGCTTTAGGTTTGAAAAACCAAAAACAAAGATGGTTGGGATATTTGGTTTGTAATGTTTTTATAATTATAAAATTTAAAAGCACATTACAAATTTTGTAATGAGCTTATTTAAACTTATACAGGAAACCATGAGAGACTGTATTTTGGAAAAAGGGGTGACTTTCGATGTAAGCTATAGGGAACAAAAGGCCCAAATAACAAATGGAATTGTTCGTGCTGTAGGTATAAAAAAAAAATATTTTTTTTTTGTCCACTAACTATTATTAATAGCTTTATTATCGGCAGTTTAAAAAAAAGGCACCAGACTTTCCGCCTACAAGAGCTGATTGGACAATTAAAGAACTGTTAATCAATAATTTTCAACGTTCTCGTAAGTTAATATTTATAAAATTTTATAATAATTTGTATTATTACATGATATGATTTGTAAAAATTATTATTTATTTATAAATTTAAGGTTACTTTAAAAAGAAGCGAGATAATAAAAATGCTAAAGTGGTTGTAAGTAATTCTTTGCTAAAGTTTTCGCATTATATAATATTATTTAATTTTTATATTTTTATCCAACATTAGGATGGAAATAGAAATTCAAATGAAGAAAATAACGAGAATCATGATTCTGAAATTGAAGAAACTAATAATTCTGAAGACAGAGGCGAACATGATTCTATTAGGTTTGTAATAAATTATATAAACTAATTCTATTGTTTTTTTTTTATTTAACAGTGTATAATAAAATTTACAAATTTTAAAATAGTGAACCAGTTCAGGATTCAACTAGAAGATCAGAAAAAGCTAAACAAACTACCGCTGTACAAAAAAAAGTAGTTAAACAAAAAAGGACGGTAAGTTATCTGTATTAATTTAGGATTATATTAATATTAATTTATTAATTTATTATTTTATTTCTTTCCTTTAGAATAAAAGATCTTAAATATTATTCAAATCTTCCTAAAGTATAACAACACCTTTGTTGAGTTCTGGATTAGTATATACTTAAAGAACGGGTCTAATAAGATAAAATAGCTTTTATTTTCATATCTAAAATACTTTTGAATAAAGCTAATATTGTTTTTACTCTATAAAGATCAAATATTTATTTTATTCTTAATTTATATGAATTTAGCATTTATCTTGCCATGGGCGTCCTTAACGTACAGTGGGGGTGCAATATTAATGTATATCGTACACATTAAGGAATCCTTTTTGCCATAAAATAAATACATATTAAATTATTCTATTTTTACCGATTAAATTACCATGAAATGCCTATGAAATTATATTTATTTCATTAAAAATTATTTTAAATATACTTATTTTATTTTTAATTTATACGAATTCAATATTTATAATATTCTATCTTTACTGTAAATGCCTATTAATTACCGTTGAAATGCCTATGAAATTATATTCATTTCATTAAAAAATTATTTTAAATATACTTATTTTATTTTTAATTTATACGAATTCAATATTTATAATATTCTATCTTTACTGTAAATGCCTATTAATTACCGTTGAAATGCCTATGAAATTATATTCATTTCATTAAAAAATTATTTTAAATATACTTATTTTATTTTTAATTTATACGAATTCAATATTTATAATATTTTATTTTATTATAATATGTTTATTAAATTATATTCATTTTATTAAAAAATTATTTACTTTATATTTTATTATACCTCTTATTTTATATTTTATAATTACTAATTTTATTTTTAAATATAATAATAAATAATATATACTTATTTCATACTTAAATAGGCGAAAATTCAAAATATTTTAAAAATCTAATATGCATTTTTTAAAAATATATTAAAAGTATTTTACAAATCATTATTATTTTATTCTAAATATACTATTAAATTAATCTTATAATATATGGAAATTTTAGCATAAAATAAGTGTAAAATAAGTACAAAATAAGTACAAAATAAGTATACATATTTCTACTAGGGTATATTTCAGTGGAGATATTCTTGGATTTTATGCTGCACGTTAACTACGTGTCGTTTATTAACTTTTATTATTAATTTTCAGTTCTTTATCAAATGGCCTCGTTAGCGAGCATTTGACATGAGATTGGTCTAGGTAGTTGTAAAACTTAGTTTAGTTGATTTTACTTTGTGACGAAGACTATTTGGGCAGTGTATTTCACTTTAAATTCATCATGTATCACTTTTTATTTATAATTAGTATATAGAATTTAATAAAGTTTAATAAATAACGTGTGGCTTCAAATTGAAGTCACTTTGCCATAAAAAAAAAAAAAACCTTCCAGAATTTCCTTTTTAGTTTTGGCAGGCAACCTTAGTGATAGCATTCCACAAAATTCCATTTTTGTAATTTTCAAAAAATTTTCATCTCAGGTTTTGTGTAATATAATTTCTAAAAAAGGAAATTCCATAAATTTGGCCGGAATTATGTTTAATTCAGCTTGACTCAATTTTATTAAATTATTAACTCAACTCGAATTGATTCGATTTGATTGTAATTTTCAATTCGATTTAACTTGACTCAACTCGACCAACTCACGAGTCAACTCAACTCATTTTGGAGCACTACTTGAGCCAGCTCTAGAGTTCTGAATAGGTCAGGTCAGATCAGGTTTAGAGTTCCAAATGGGTCAGGTCAGGTCAGATTAATTGATAAACCTGACCTGAAATTTTTTTTCAGATCAGGTCAGGTCAGGTTATATCAGATTATCTGTTTGGCTTATATATAACAAACAATATAGTTAACATTCTTTGAATAATTTTACCTCAACGTTCATATCGGATAATTTTGTTGCTGACTTTGTATAATGTTTATCCGTACATAATATTTCCATCCCGCATGCCTAATATTATTAAAAAAGTTAGACACTAAAGACATATAAAGTTTCAAATAGTCCTTCGCTACGCTCTGGATATTAGACACTAAAGACAAATAAAGTTTTTAAATGGTCCTCTAATCCTTTTAAAACTTCAGCAATTACATAACCAGTATCATCTACAGTAAGATTCAGGATGAAACCCAGAGAGATAGTTTTTACCCGTGCTATTTTTTTTTGCCTATAGTATCAAAAATTCTAAACATTTTTCGGGCTCTTTCCATTCTTTTTTTATGTTTTTGTATAGACTAATAGTGGAGTGAAAGTAATGTTGCACAGACTCTTACAAATTGTAATATCATGTAATTTACTGATACAGCAAAGATTCTTCACGTGAGATATTACAATACAAGCAAAAAATTAATGACAGACATCACATTTCAAATATATCAATACTTTATTTAATGAACAAAAGTTATATCTAATTATTCTTGTGAAACATTCCGCATTTATCTAATTTCAGTCTTAAATCATAACTATTCTTTCTTGGTATTCATGAGTTTGTGATTGAATTGCAAACTTAGTACATTCATAATTATGCTCAACACTAATTAAAACGATGTCATGAGTATCATAAGGAATATTAAGATTGTCGTGACTATTTGGAAGGAAATTAACAATACATATCTCCATATGGAAATAATCAGAATATACCCAAGCCTGCTTAAACGCTTCTTCAAACTTCTGCTCCGATGTTACACCACATTTGAGTGAGTAGGCAGTTAAATTTTGATCACCATCAGTTATCATTAGGTCAAGTAGATAATTACCACCAGATTTTAACTCCATCAAGCACATCATTTCCGGTTTCGGTAATAAACCATTAAAGATACTAAAAAGTGATGCTTGCATAGCCCTTTCTCTTGGACCATGTATATTTTTAGCCCTTTTATCAGTAATTGTGCGAGGATCAATGAACTTTAGTCCAAGTTCTAATAAATCAACGGGATCACTTGGTACTTTGTCTCTGGATAGTCTTTTTGATGATGTAGGAAAAGTGGCATTAATACAAACACGTAATATAATACAGCTTGTAAACCCAACTTTATTTATGTCCATAATATAAAGAATTCCGATGTCCAATAACTTATTATCTATATCATCGAGGTTCGTTAAATCACCTAATTCCATGCTCCAATGATCTTTCTGATAATCTGTGAGTTCGCGAAGATATTCCTTTTCATTGTCATCCATTTCTTTTATTTCATCTTTCAACTTAGTATGAGTCCCATTCATGTACCTTTCAAGGTTTCTTTGCAAAACTCTTGTCCACATATCAAGGGATGGCCGAAAATCATAAAAAAGCTTCAATAAAATCATGAAAGATGCCGGGTGTCCACAAGATTCTTCTATAATCTTGGTTCTCAAATTAAATAAAACACCATTTTTATCTAAGTTTGATTGATATAGATTGAAGAGCTCGCCCATCTCTTGAATGCTGAACATTGGCATTTGTTTGAATAAGGCCTTGTTGAAAGGCGAAATAAGTTTGTCACTGTCACTTTTCTTCAAATCCACAAGCTTAAAGGTGCCCACAGCAACATAATATATATTCATCGCATTTGAAATTTCTCGGAAGAAATCTTTAGTCACCTCACAAAGCTCTGGCTTTGTGAAGATATATTGGAATTCGTCGATAAGAATGTACAGTTTACGACATAAATATTCGGAATTTTTATTTTTATGCATAAAGGAGTGCTGTCACACCAAGTCTTGTGCAACCAAAATAATAATTAAAATGGAAGTTGATCAGCCCTTTTTAAACATAAATATAGCGTGAAAAATTCTCACCTGATTGTTTATCAGCAGCAAAATAAAATCATGGCACCCACTTCGGTATTTGAAATGCAAAGGTTGACTGTTAAGGAGCTATGGGATAATAATATACGAAAACCCTCTGAAATAATTAAAATGACTGGTTTTCCAAAGTCTACAGTATATGACATTATCAATCGTCTAAAAAAAACAGGAAGTGTTGAACACTTACCCGTTCCTGGTCGTCCTCTTGTTCTGACACCAAAAAACGTCGATATCTTGGCCGTCTTCTTAAAAATGATAATGCAACAACTTCAGCTTTAATGACAACAAAGCTGAATAATTTGTATCCAGATCTTAATGTATCAACCCGAACTGTACAACGTACTCTTAAAAATAAACTTAATTATATTGTTTGTAGACCATGGTCTGTTCCTCTTCTTAAAGAAAGTCATGTTGAAGCTCATCTTCAATGGGCCTTAAATCACATCCAAGATGACTGGACTCACACAATTTTTTCAGATGAAAGTACATTTCAGACATTTCGTAATACTCAAATTGTACGTTACAAGGCTGGAAACCCACATCCAGTACATCCTATGGTAAAACATCCATATAAGGTTCATGTTTGGGGTGCATTTTGCCGCCAAGGGCCAATTGGAGTTGCATTATTTACAGAAAACATGAATTCTGCTAAATACCGTGAAATCCTTCAATCTCAACTACTTCCTAATGCTTATCATGCTGGTTATGGATGGAATTTTCAGCAGGACAATGCGCCAATGCATACCGCGAAGCTTACTCATCAATTTTTTGTGATTAATAATGTTCCGGTTATTGATTGGCCTGCAAACTCACCTGACTTGAACCCCATCGAAAATTTATGGGCGATTCTTAAAGGAAATGTAGAAAGAAGGGTTAATAATTGGGTTATGAAAAAAAAATCACTTGGTGCTAATGATTTTCAAGGCATAATTCAGCAAGAATGGGATAATATTGATAAAAATCTCTTCTTTAGTTTAGCAGATAGCATGTCAGATCGGATTAACATGGTCATAGAAAATAATGGTTATACGATAAATTACTAACTTTTAAAGTATGTTTATCTGCACATCTTAAGCTATTAATGGTATAAATTTGAAATAAAAAAAATAAAATTTATTATGTTTTTACATATTGTGATAAAATTCCGGATATTTATGTCGTGAACTGTATAAAGGATCCTTTAGATTGTAGATACGTGCAAAAGTTTTTGTTTCATCAAGCGTTTCCTTAAAGAGCATAAATGACATGTAATCGTAAAACCCTGTTCGCACGTTGGTTAATATGGATCCTTTTACACCTGCCATCGTGAGATGCACAAAATCTAGGCTTTTACCAATAAATGACGTCCTGAGATGGAACAGAAAAGTCGACTTTCCGCTTTGATAAGGACCATGAATAACAAACGATTGTCCATTCAAAAAAATAGATTCCACTTCTTGAAAGAAATTTCTAGAAATCATCAATGAACCCGAAAGTGGTTGTAATGGTCCATCTGTCGTTATGATATTATTCTCTCGTGGTCTTTTCCTAGCTAATAAAAACGGAAATGATAAAGTTAAGAAATAAATAAGACAATCAGTATAGGTTTAAAGTATTAACAATTGTATAGCAAAGCAAAAATGAAACACGGTTATAAAAATCAAGCCAGGTTACGCGTTCACTCGCGTTGACTAATTACGGCTCACTTACCACTGGGTTGCTCTACGATAACGCGAATGTGTTTTTTGGGCGGTTCGACGATAAGAAGCAGGAAAGAAAAGCACAAGAATAAGTAAGTATTCGGTATTATTGGCGAATATGACGCGCAAGAGAAGAAGGAAAAAAATGGTATGACTCACCAGTAACGGGAACGTCAACAATAACTTGAATTTTATCACTTACAACGTTTTGAAATGTATTTCTAACCGTATCGGCTGGATCTTCTAATTTTTCGTTTAAGTAGGGTTCAATAGCAGTTTTTTTGTTCCTAAGTATATTCAAAGCAACATTGGTTCTCCATAGAATTAGTTCGTCGGCATCAGCATTAACAAAATAATTTGGCTTCGCCTCCTTGATAACTTTTTTAAGGTCGTCAAGATCGTTACCCAATGCAATAGTAATTTTGAAAATAGAACGATTTTCACGAACGATACACCAAAGATTAATAAACGTTCCAGTTTGTGCACTATTAGACATGTTGTATCACGAAGAATGGATAAATGGGGAAGAAATTTCTTTTTCGTAAATCTGGAGAGTTTGATATAAATAAGGCACAGATTGATAAATTATTTCAAAGTCACATGATTCCGATTGTTACTTTTTTTTTGCAAAGAAACCTGAAACTTTATTGATTATTTTATAGAAAAATGCTAGAGAAGCAAATTAAATGTATGATGCTATCAAAGAGAGGGAGTACGCGGATCCTAGGCCATTTAATGCGAGTTCCAGCATCAAGTTATTTCTTTGCTCTCTCACGTTTACGAAAAATATCTATAGCTAATTTGTTTCTATTGCTAATATTTCTAATTACAAGATTCTCATCCCTATACTCTTTTAGTCTTTTTCTACACTAGATTTTCGAAATAAATTATTCCACCCATGTCTACAGGATTTTTGTCTATCTTTATCTCTCCCAAACACGCAGATTATGTAAAATAATATTCCCCGTAATGAAACTTCTCGGAGATTAAGTAATTTCGAATCTATGGATAAATTCGGGAGATTAGCAACTAAAAAAATATTTCCGATTCATACTTACTATTATTATTAATTTTGCGCAACATTACATTTCGCCTGAAATTTATTACTTAATGCATTACAATAAAGGTAATTCGATTTTTTTATTGCCAGTACGATACTGCGCCAAATTTTGTTGAGAAGCGTAATGTTAAGGCATTCATGTGAGTAATTTCACTGCGCCTATTGTACGCGTGATGATTGTCAAAGATTTCTTGGCGAAGATCAAATCGCCGATATATAACAAGAAGAGTAATACATCCGTTTTATTTTGGAACATCTATAGAGGCGGGAAAATCGATTAACATTGTGATGACATGTTTCAAGAAGTAGCCGAGCAATAAAC
Source organism: Rhizophagus irregularis (assembly GCF_026210795.1). Taxonomy (NCBI): domain Eukaryota; kingdom Fungi; phylum Glomeromycota; class Glomeromycetes; order Glomerales; family Glomeraceae; genus Rhizophagus; species Rhizophagus irregularis. The sequence goes on along the minus strand of NC_089444.1, from coordinate 4,838,492 downwards.
TAACTTACTTTATTATGACTTTGTGGAAAATGCAAGTTCGTTTAATTGTTAATATCAATGATTTTAATAATGGTAAGCTTGATTGATTTGAATTTTTTTTTGGCTTGATTTTTATTTTACTTGCATGAGGCAGATAAAGGATTCATAAATAAATTTTATAAAGTAAATAGGGGTGTTAAAATATCATCCGAACTGCGAGTACAAAATAAATCTGACCAATAAAATTCAACAAGTCACGTTACCGAAATTTTTTGGTGTTTCAGGAATCAGGACTTGGTAGTTAGATCAGCTTATAAACAAATCAAAATAACCATCATCTTTATGCATGTTAACGCGAATATTAATCGCTTGGCAGAAATATTATACTTAAAAAATACGACGATATTCATCTGAATTTTTTTTTAATGAAGATTTATTCTTTCATTATTTAACGTCTTCTCCCATTACCGTATAAAATAAAATATTCTGTCAAGCTGGCGACTTCAAACCCTCAACATTTTCAACCGTCTTCCAGTCGTCTTCCCCTAAACAAATAACAACACCCCCTCGAAAACGGTCACCACGTTCGCGTCTAACTACCTACTCCTACACATTTGAGGCTGACATCGCCACCTTCTCGTGCAAAGTCGGCAAAGTCCGTTGGTGAGTCGCCTAAAACCCCTATTGCTTCACAGAGTGATTGGTTCAAAATATTCAAATCGTGTAAAAAGAAAAGCCCTAAAAGTATCATCAAAAAAGAGATTTTGAAATTGGACGTGATTGCAAACGATTGGATTTGTCCGGCTACTCCATCGAAGGGAAAAAAGAACAAATTTCAGGTTTATTTCTAGGATTGATATTTAAATATGTTAATAACTTCAATACGAGTTCTAACGATATTAGCAAAAATATTTATTAGTGCGATCGATTTATTCCAGTACGTGAAACAATGGGAGAACCATCGGAACAATTAAAAATACCCCAAAGAGAATCTGGCAAGGAACAATATTTGAACAGTAATGAACTTGAATATCAGGAAAAATTAGCAGAAGCATGTGGTGTTTCTCTCGAAAAACGTATTTTAGCATTCAATCTCCAACCTCCGTCGAGCCAAAAAGATGATCTACGTCAGTTGTATAACCAACCAATGAAACTTTCTACAATTCAATTTAAAAGACTATATTGACATCACCGGAACGTGTTCTTGATGCGCCAGGCTTATTGGATGATTATTATTTGAATTTATTAGATTGGAGTATCAAAAACATGGTTGCAATTGGACTGGATCAATGCGTTTATATTTGGAACGCTGATACTGGAGGCGTAACAAGTCTTGAACGAACTAATCCAAGCGATTAAATTGCTAGTTTATCATGGTCTTACAATGGTGATTATTTAGCTGTAGGAACAAGCGATGGTGATATTCAAATTTAAGATGTTTTAAAAGAGCAAAAAATTAGATCTATGTTGGGACATACAGCACGTGTAGGAGTAATAACATGGAATAAACATATTATCTCTTCTGGATGTAAAGATGGAAATATTTGGCATCATGATACCAGAGTTGCTCAACATAAAGTAGCTGAGTTGATTGACCATACTAGTGAAGTTTGTGGATTAAAATGGAACTCTAACGGCGATCAATTGGCGAGCGGGGGTAACGACAATCGGGTGAATATTTGGGACGCAAGAGCAAGCACTCCAAGTTTAACAAAAAACAATCATGTTGCTGCTGTAAAGGTAAGATTATGATTTACAACTTCTAATTTAAAAGTAATTATAATTTAATTTCCTTGCTATTTTGGACTTAATAAGGCTTTAGCATGGTGCCCTTGGCAAAGTCATATTCTTGCTTCAGGAGGAGGTTCTTATGATCGGCATATTCATTTCTGGAACGTGAGCTCTGGCGCTCGTGTAAAATCTATTGATACAGGATCTCAAGTGACTTCGATCATTTGGTCCAAAGATTTTAAAGAACTTTTATCAAATCATGGATTTCCGAATCATAATATGACGATTTGGTCTTATCCTACTCTAGTTGCAGCAAGTGATGAGAATTTGAAATTTTGGAGGGTATTTCAAAACGCAAGAAAAAATGAAAAATCTAAAAACAGTGATAAAGAAAATACAGGATCTGTCTTTGGCGGATGTACAATTCGTTAAGCGGACGGACAAAGTTATTAATAATGATAAATAAAATGGATTTTTTTTTATAAATTTACTGCTCATTGATAATGCAATTGATAATGCTCGATTTGATTCTAAATTTCGCAATTACAGCCATATTTGGGGGTCGTCTAAAGCCGTATTCGATCATGTGACTTAACATTTTATGAATAAGCCATTTTTTTATGAACTAAGATTAATGTAAGTATGAAAGTTATAGAATAGGTGTATTTTGGCCTGCTTTACAAGTTTACTTAGTGAAAAAAAGCTGGTTTTAAACACTGTTTTTGACTTTACATATAAATGAATAATCTTTGCCGATCATATCCAAAAATGGATAACGAAAATGAAAAAATTCAAATAAGTCAAAAACGGTGTTCAAAACCAGCATAGCGGACATCATTTGTCGATCATTTATTCAATTTTATCACTTCGCTATAATTAAATTGATTGGCTTCGGGTTGAAAATTCTACATATTAATATATACTCAAATTTTACAGACAGCTTAACATTCATTTAGATTTACTGAATATTAAATTTTATCAAGATCGCATCATTATTGGGCAACTTTTACTAGTAATAACTTTTTAAATTCTAATAAAATGCCATTTTATTAAGTTAATTGGAAAATTTTACATAATAATGTATGCTCAAATTTTATAAATATCTTAATATTAGTTTAGATTTACTGCTAGTTAAATTTTATTAGAATTGCATCATTATTGAATAAATTTTATTAGTAAGTAACTTTAATTTTTAATAAAAATGCATAAAAATTGGCTTTATTTAAATAAATTATAAACTTTTGTAATCTGCCCATTGTTAATATAAAATTTCAAATTGATTATCTATATTTTGTTCTAATCTTTCTAAAATACTCTGCATGTTCTCATCATTATTTTCATCTAAACTATCATTTGTTTCCTCTTCAACTAAAGGTATTTCATTATCTTTTAGTGGAGTAGTTAATCTTGTTGTTAAGGCACTAATATTTTTTTGAACTCCAAATGATAAATAGTTAAAACAGTAATTACATTTACCATTATATAAAGTTAAACATTCTTTATGAAAACCATGCCCACAAATCAAAACAATACCATTAAATGAATCTATATTATTGGGTAATAAACATGTTTCTGCATCACAAAATTTATCATTAGCAGGTTTATATTCTGTATTCCATGCTAATGAAAGAACTTTTACATCTACATTAATTTCAAAGCTGGAAAGTATAAAACTTGGATATTTACTATTATTAATTTGGTTTGTATTTCCAATATTATGATAAATTTTATCAAAAAGTGAAAATAAAAATAAAGAAACTTTTTTTTCTAAATAATTTAATTTATCTTGAGAAATAATTGGATTTCTTGAATTAATAAAGGATTCTTTAAAAGAATTATTATTTTTTTCAGCATCAATAATTTTTGCTTTTTGAATAATTTGCAATGCACTATTTGATTCAACAGTCTGGCTTCTGATAGAACTATGAAAATTTTCAACAAAATAATCATTGAAAATTGGTAAATTATTTTTTAAAGTATTAGCCATAGGATGATTATTAAGTTCCCAATAAAATACATCACTTAAAAATACAAGTGGTGCTTTATTGTAATTATGTCTTCTTAATCTTTGAAATAATATCCAAACTCTTACAACACTTTCTAAATATCCTTCAAAGTATCCACTTCTGAAAAGTACTGCATATATATCTAAAGTAAGTGGTATAGAATTATCCAACAAGTCAATCATCATTCTATATTCTGCATCTTTAGAATTTCCAAAACGATGTATAATAACATCTCGAATATTTTTCCAACCATTAAATGTTAAATCTAAAATAAGATTGATTACAGTTTGTTTTGGTTTTTGAGATAATACTTTTTTATCTCCAAATAAATCATGATATAACATTTCAAAAAAAAAAATGATATATTTGAAATAAAGTTTCTCTACTATTTAAAGAAATATGAAGTGGTCCAATTAAAGGAATTAAACTTAATATTTGTTCTGAAATTCCAGATGCTATTTCTTTATTAATTCTTAATGTTATAGCTCTTCTTATATTTACTTATCCTGGCCAATCAGCAATTATAGGAATAACATAATGGTCTAAATATTCAGTATTTTCTAACCTTTCAAATACTTTAAACAAAATGTTTGAGCTTTCAATATAATCTTTAGTACTATGTAATGGATGCAAAATAAAATCTACTAATTTGCTATTATTTAATGATCTTAATTCTTGATGTTCTTGAATGCGACCATCATAATTATGGATATTAAGATTTTCAACTCTATTTTCATAAGAATCTTCAATTAAAAATTGTTTTCATAATTCATTTTGTTCATAATAACTTTTACCTATTTGGTTCATAAAATGATTTTCAAATTTTTCAATAATTAATTTAGGATTAATTCCTTTAGGATTATGTATTAAAATATTATTTGTATTCTTGGAATATTAGAATTAGAATTTAATAATATTGTAACAAAATGAAAAATATTGTGTATTTTTAATAATGATGGTTTAGTACGACAATGAATATTATGATAATCATCAATATTTAAAATAAATATTTTTTCCATATTTTGTAAGCAATAATTATCAACAGATTGTTCATGTTCATCTGAAATAATTTTCTTTTTCCTATCTACTGTCTTTCTTATTACTGATAATCCTAGATTTGCAAGTGTATCAATAGAAGTAGCAGATACTCCAGAAGTTTGTAAATATGATCCAATTTCAACTTTAATTCCATTAATATATTTATTATTAATACTAGCTAAAAAATAACATAAAGAAACCAATTTTTCTTATTATTATTGGTTTTTTCTGATTTATTAGCAGGATTAGTTCCTTCATATAATTCATCAAAAAAACCAATTAAATCTGCATCTGCTATTTCTAATATATTTTTAAATTTATTAGAAGGGTAGTTATCAAAATCAAAGAACTATACCGCAAAAAATTAACAAGGATAGTTCCATTAATAAGGACGGAAAATCAAACTATTAATGTCCATAGTATAGTGTAGATAGTTGTAGGAATTTTTTCTTTCCAAACCGCTTTTCTGAATAATAAAGAGTTTATTACTATAAAATGAAGGAATAATTTCACGTATCTTAATTCGTAAGAAAAACGTACCTTCGATATAGAACTAAAAATATATTACGCAAAATAAAAAAAAAGAATCATTTATCCATATGAATAAAACAATGTTGCCGATCTCCTGAGTAATTGGTTTTAAATTGATTCTTCTACCGTGGTACCTAATTAACATGGAACTCACTGTATCACTACTGGTCTTACCATTTTCAATAGGTAGGTTGAGCCAAGTCGCAAGGACTTTGAAAAGCGCATCAAACTGGAAGCACTACAAGAAAAAAAATTTTTTTAAACATAATAAAAACATAAATTTAAAACATGGTAAACGCCCAAGAATGGTTGGATAATAACTACCCTATAAACGGCACTTGTATAAACGAGGATGATAAAGAAAATTATGGAAAAAGGAGGGAAGAGATAGTTGAGCTAGACATTAGTAACAAGAACCTAGAAGGTCCCTTAGCCAAGGACGGGGGTTGGATTAATCTCCGTAAGCTAAATATGTCTTTTAATAATATAACTCACGGTTCAGTTGGGCATAACAGTGTTAAAGATATGTCTAACTTGGAAGAAATTGATTATTCTCATAACTCTCGTTCGGGAACTTGGGGGTCACCAGCTTCATTTCCAAAACTTAAAAAGTTAAATCTCTCTAATAATTATATAAGGAAAGCAGACCTTGCTCACGCCCCAGAACTTACTCATTTAGACGTTAGTAATAATCAACTTGCTGAGTTAAATATACCAAGTAAAAATCTACAAGAATTAAATTGTTCGGATAATCCTCCCTTGACTAACTTATCTTTGGCTTCTGATTCTTCGCCTCAAGTTACTGGTGAGTGTGCAAAATTAATTGCACCAATTTCGGAATCTTTGAGTACTTCTGACAAAATTACTATCGGCACTAGTGTTGGTGGTAGCATTCTTGGACTTATTGTAGCGGTAATTTCTTTATGGTATACTTCAGAACGATTCAGAAGACTGTTCGGTAGAAAGTAAAGGGATACTAATCATTTATTAAACTAGCCCAAATTCTTAAATGAGAGTTAGAACTCACCTGTTAACTACGTTAACAGTTAATATTTACAATATATATAATATATGCTATAATGCATTTTTCTTGATTTTTTTTTGTGATTTTATTTTTTATTATTATACTAATTTTTTTATTGTAATTATAATAATCAATAGTTCCAAAATTGTTATATTATCAAGATTTTTTGATAAAAATTCCATATATAATAAAAAATAAAGTTATGCTTTATTTAAGAAATAAAAAACATTGCCGGAGCAACTAATACATAAAAAAAAAAATAATATTTGCGAATTACATCGCCATTACATAGTTTGAATAAAAAAATTTCCAACTACTCATTAGGGAAGAATTCGGATGTGGATACGGTCTTGATCATCAGGTGTCCTGTTGAAATAGGAGAAAATTCTGTCTTCTGTTAGCTAGATAAATTTGACGGAGAAAGTCATTATGATCGATTGGCCCCAACTTCTTTCTCGCTTCATTTTCAAGCTCAAAGACAGACTTGTTTGTCCTTAGAAATCTCGATCGCAAGAATTATGTGAGAAAAAACTCGCTCCCAAGCATACATAACTCACTGTACTTTGGGTTATTTTTATGGGCGGGAATGTTGGCTGAACTTCCACATACCACTACATGCTTTATATCTTGCTGGGAAAAAGTTAAGGAGATATGAGGCGTGATTAACATTTGTCATATGATGCCAAGAGCTCTATAAAAGCACATGAATACTGTTTCTTCAAACCTTTCACATGGAGATCTAACCTTCAAGACACGTAGTTGGTTTTACGCCCGGCGATCTCAAAATTGCGAAGTTCTCAGCCCTTCAAAACATGTGCTTTTGTCGGCACTATTAACTTATGGGGAAGGTCCTGTGTTGCAATTAAATGCTCTTTCACATTTTCTCACATTTGTTCGGGGAAAAATAGAGTGCTGGTTAGCATACACGACTTCTTTTCGATTATATCCAATGTCGTACAGACCTGCCTTGTGATCATTTATTTTGTCGCACAATCTGTGGCCCTGCGAAAATCCTCCGAGCTGGTGATCACTGCTTCGGACTAGCATTGATTGGCCTTTCTCTGATCGATTATCTCTGGTAACAAATCATTTTATTTATTTAACAAAGACATTAACTCTTTATGTAATCTTTTACCTACGTTGTACATTTAGCTGGTCCCTTGGGACCGCTTCGCATGTTCAGAATCACTAGATCAACAATTCACGTGTGAGATCTTTGATGCATTTCTCGACTTTTTTATTTTTCTTTTTTTCCCAAGGAATATTAGGTGTCTTATCAACTGTAGTGTCAGGACTTTGGCCGTAAAATACTGCAGGATTGTCTCCATTTTCGTACCAATATTCGCTCACGCAAGAAATATCACTTGTCCCATTTATACTTTTGTTAGCTGAGATGGACATAGTGTTATTTCCAAATTCGTTATCGAAAATTAAAGGAGACCCTCCAACTTCAGTGCGACCATATTCGTCAGAAAAAGGGATAACCTCTTCGTTGCGCTGGTAGTCATTCCTGGAACAAAAACGTGCAAAAAAAGGTCTGGTTTTTAAGCATACAAGAAAATGATACTGGTGTGTACATGTGAACGTAATGAAGTCTTATCGACATTTAATAATCAGGAGAGAACTATTTGTATGTTCTAGTGGACAGTGTGTGACAGCTACTTGACTTTCGTTAGAGCAAATTAGACAAAAATAAGAGGAGCTGGATCTTTCTGCTGACATGGCCATCGCCATTTTTTGACTAATTTGGAGTTAACGAAAAAAACTGACCTTTATATGTTATGTTCCAACGGACTATCCCAAAATGTTCATGATACCCTTCACCATATAAAATGGCTTTTTCATGGAATTCATTAGTACTGTTAAAGGAATTTGTTAAAGACATAAAATGCAGAAATAGAATTTTTTACCGGGACAGAAAAAACATTCTGAAAAGATTAACCACAAAAAAAGACACATGATCTCATGAACAATGTTCATGTACAACCCTAAAAATAAACCGCTAAATTAAGGTATTGTGCTACCTAGACTATGCTTTAGATAATTAAATCCAAAAGCCAGTTGTTCAATGTTGATCTTCTATCTCATAGTTGCTTACTGCGGTTTTATGTATTATAAGATGATCGACTCTTAAATAGACCGAAAATTAAAGTAAAAACAAGAATTATGTAAGGAAATTAGTAATTATGGTACAATGAATAGAGTCTAATTGATTTATTTACTTTAATAATGATAACCACATTAATAACAAAAACGATCACATTAGCAAACGTAATTTATTAATATGATATAATGATGAAAGTATATTCCACCGACTTAGATACATAAATGACAGTACAAAAAATAATAGAGATGTGTATGACATAAATTTGTAACTGACAGTTGTAATAATTTTGCGAATACCATTATTCGTCTTATTATTTCTTTTCTTTCAACTTCCGTTTTTTACAGAGAAGAGTTCATGGAGCATGTCTATAACGAAGCTACGAGTGGTTTCGCTCGCCCTCAGGAAACCTTCAAACAGACTTCCATTAGTTGCTCATTCGAAAAAACAAATGACCATTTTATAGTGAACAAAAAATAAATTTCTTAATTTCGTAGCACAATATTGTGTATGCACTAGAAAGTAACAAATGTTTTTGCTTTGTGATGTATTATCCCAAATAAGTTAATCGAAACTACGGAAATTGTAATTTCATGTGTGATGAAATTAATACCTATTTCATGATCTTCATCGCACTTGTGTACTAAATTCTAACTAATGACACGGATAATAAGTTGTGAGTAGTTTTATTAACAAGAAAAATATCACTTAGAATGAAATCAAAAAGCAGAGACATTTCTTTCTCAACATACACAGATTACTGCAATATGGCCATGATATTTACTAAAGCGACCCTACTTCTACATTGCCCTTCGAGCATTTCTGCATAACTTTAACAGATCTTGTATGGACAAGTTCGGCTACTATCTTATCTACTTCCTTATCTGGTGCAAAAATTACCTTTTTGACCCTCCTCGTGCTACTTTTTTGACCTGATCAAAATATGCAAGTTTATGTGTGACAAAATTATATTTTTTTTGACCCGAAATGTGATAATTAGTTATGTGATAAATTAACGATGAAACGTGTTACAGGCTAACAGGCGTTACCAAAAAAGACTTTATTATAATAAATTTATTAAGATTTCTCTATTTAAACATAATAATATAGTCTATTTTCTTGTTGTCTACTATCAGAACTTGAAAAATTTGGCATAGGTGTACTGGACGTCATATTATTATGTGTAGATTCAAGAATAGGAGTTAGCATTTGCAAGGTATGGCGTAAAAGAATATGAATTTTGGGTTGGTGGGCAATTATTTAGTTGCACTGAAGAATTTGAATAGTATGGAAACGAAATTGGTAAATTTGTAGGATATACATAAGAAGAATCTATGGGAGTTTGTATTGATTGTGAAATGGGTAATAAAGAGTGGATATAATCATTTTGCGAATAAGATTGCATAATTGTTGGTTGAGCATTTTGAAAGGGTAATGTAGTTAAAGGTTCATATGGATTTTCTATGCCTTTAATGTTTTCCTAAATAAAATTTTGTTAGAAAAGAACAGCATTATAATCAATAATTACATTAATTTATAATACCTTAGCATTACGAATATTTTTCCTAATTCTTTTTGTGTATTTGTTCGGAAAATGGTGTATTCCGATCAGTATCTTTAAGAATTCTATTTGGTTTTCTTGGGTTTTGCTGATGATTTTGGAGGAGCCCCATTGTTACTTTTATAATTATTTAGTTCTACAGGCCGAAATGGATCATTATTATTTTCATTTGGTCGGGAATATGATTTAAATATTGCCAAACCTAAAATAACATTAATTAAATTAATTAGATTATTGTATGTTTAATAAAAAGCAAATAAGATTATTAATTACCATTTGTGTTATATAAATTAACAATTTCCAAGTAAGCAGTTTCAATGTCTTCTTTGTATATTGAGATATTTTTTGATTCCATGGGCAATACTCTCTGCTTATTTTTAAAATATTTGTACTAATTCCTTTTTAATCTCTTGTTTAAAAAGTAACATATCGGAAGACTTGATTGCTTCTTGATAAATCAATGCAGCATGACAATGCTTACAAGTATCTCTAAAAGGTCCGTTCCAGATATAATCAAAACACGTACATTTTCCAGTCTTTATGTTAATTAAAGTAAAGTTTTCCTATTAACGTCCCTTCCATATCTACGAATTTGAAATCCTGAATGGTATGTGAGAAAGGTGAAAGGTTAATACCAAATTTTACAATGGTTACCAGACATCCCCTCTCACATACCCAACAAATTCCACGAAAAGTCGTTAATTACTTATTTTTTGAAAACAGTCCATACTGTAATTAATTAATCTAAAATAAGTTAGTCTAATTAGTAATGAAAAGAGAACCAACGCGTTCATCATATATAAAAACAAGAACGAAACTTTAGAAAAGTTTCGTCAAAAAGTATATTAAAAAAAATTTGACCGAATTCTCACCAATATCCTGAGTTCCCATTTTGACATTGTCTAGAACGAAACGTTAAACATTTCGTTATAAAAAGAATTTGATCGAACTCTCATCAAAATCTTCGTCAAGACAATTATCAAGTTTCAATTCCCAATCAAAAATCCGCTAAATTAGAAAAAGTTTCTCTGCCGAAAGAAAAAGGGTACACATCACATGATGCAATGTCTACAATTTGTCCTTTGCCATCGACATCAGCATTACCAGAAATATTACATAAACTGACATTCTTTTCCTTCCTATCGAACTTACATAGAGTAACAATTTGAAAAATTTTACAATGAGCATTACGTTAGTTGTACTACACATTTTCTTCTGAAATATAAAATTAATTGCTCTCCTGTAGAAACAAAGCGCTTATTGATCTCCTAAATTCCGACAGTAACAACTTTAACGATTATTACAAGTCATTTTCTTGAAAATTAAAAAAAGGATAAAAATAAAAAAAAACTTACCGTAAATATTAAAATCAATTCTTAATGGTAACGTCTCAGAAAAAAAAATGAAACGTTAGTCAAAGACAAAATTACTGTTACGTCTAAAAAGTCTGGAGGCTGTAACTACTAAAATTTAGTAGAAAGAGAGGATACTTATTTGTATCGCACGACTCACACGTGCTTAGTCGAAAGTCACGTGATATATATATTTAAATTGGGACCCGAAAAAACATCATCTTTCTACCGTGCAGGCCTCTTCATCAAACTCGTCTATGAGTCCATTGGCAGCTTTCCACTCGCGCTCCATATCGGTCTTTGCGCGGTCCTCTGGAATCTCTCGTGCCTTGCCTTTATCCATCTTTATAGTTTCATACCCAGCAGGAAGACAAATGTAATTGCGTGCTATTTATCATTCAATTCATTTCAATTCAATAAGATTTAATTAAAATTAACCTAAATAGACCATTCTTGAACAAGAGATGTTGATAGATTAACTAGTTCCTTGATAATTTGATAAGAATAAATGTTAATAAAAATCGTGGATTAAAACTTGAACAGCTCTAAATAAAGAGCGTGTAGGATGTTGTAATACGTGACCACCAAGTTTTTTATAAGCTGCATCATATGCCTGTTGAGATACTAGACAAAATAAGGATAAAGGAGAATTAAATTTTTGCAATAACTAAATTCATAGTTGATCCAAATTAGTCATAGCTTTCCCCATAATTATTCGTGCTTCAAAGATGTGTTCAATAAAAGGAAATATTAGTTTATTTTCTGAAAAAGTCAAGATCAGCTAGTGCATTTTCCTGAATAAATGCTAATAGACTTCAATACATCCATTATATCACCGATCAGTAAAATCTGAATTTATTTTTCAACGAATTTTCTTTACTCATTATTTAAACCAGTATTATTCTGGATAAATAGTACGCTAAAACGGATTCATATTTTTTTCTTTCACCAATCCAGAAACAAAAAATGCATTTAAACCTTATTCTGGCTCTTTTAGGAGCGTGTGTTTTTTCTATGAGAAAACCTCCAAAAAAATTTTGATGGTGATTGTATAGAATTTTGTCAATCATTGGATATATCCTGCGTAATTTTACTAGAATTGCATAAAATGATCAGCCTACCGGTTGATTCTATAAAAAATAAGCTAACCCAGGGTATAGCCTGTCATTTACGTGATGATGCAAATGATTTATGCCAACTAGGTATGCATAAATGAATTTTTGATCTCCAGTAGGTAAATGATTATCAATCAGGATAACCTATTTTATCCTGCACAATAAATTTTTTTTTTATCGTTTTCTCTGATGTAATATTTTGTACCAAAACGTTACGCATGATAAAATATTAATTTTTTTAATTAAATAAGTTAACTTTTATCGTTAAAAAAATTAATTTGCTTGGCGTGTATATTTATTATACTTTGATATACGTAAATTTATAAATTCGTCAGTTTTTTATAAAAGGACGACAAAAAACAAAAAAATTATTATTTTTCGTAAATTTTTTTATAAATAAAATTTCATTCACGTGATATGGATGAAATTGAAGTTGAAACTCAAAATAATACATTCGCATCAGCAGAAACGAAAATTGATATTCATGATAACGATAATATAAAAGAACATAGGGTAGAAACTGAAAAAACTCCATCAGAAATGAAGGATGATAGTTATGAACAACATAGGAAATCAATTTGTCAAATTCTTGTTTCTCAATACATGAATGCACAGGTCGAACAGATGTCATTGTCGCAAAATTTGCCTGGAATTTTTCTGGCAAATTGAGAATTATCCCGGTAAATTGGGGTAAATTGTGTTACAATTTTGGGATAATGGAGGTCTTACAATTTGGCAAATTTTGTCAAAATGGCGGAATTCCTACAGAATTCCTAATTCAAATGTTGAGAAATTTTTCAGTAAATTATCATTAAATTGTGGGAAATTTTAGGCAAATCTTTAGTAATGATATGCAAACGAAGTGCAAATTGTGGTGAATTTAGTTAAATTTTTAGTAATTTTATGCAAACGAAGTGCAAATTGTGGTGAATTTTAGGCAAATTTTTAGTAATTTTATGCAAACGTAATGCAAATTGTGGTGAATTTAATCAAATTTTTAGTAATGTTATGTAAACGAAGTGCAAATTGTGGTGAATTTAGTTAAATTTTTAGTAATGTTATGCAAACGTAATGCAAATTGTGGTAAATTATAGTGAATTTTTAGTAATTTTATGCAAAAGTAATGCAAATTGTGGTAAATTGTAGTGTATTTTTAGTAATGTTATATAAATTGTTGAAAATTTAGGTGAATTTTTCAGCAATGTTGTGCAAACGTAATACAAATTGTGGTAAATTTTGCATTTTTTTGGTAAATGTTAGCTAAACTTTTGATAATTTAGTGAAATTTAGGATAATTTCAGACAATTGAGTGAAAATGTTTTACTGATTTTGGACAATTGAGTGTAAACGGTATAAATGCAACATTTTCAGAGACAATTTAGTGAAATTTTGGACAATTGAATGAAATTTAGTAATAATTTTAAACAATTTAGTGTAAACTCCATGACAATTTAAAACACTGTTTTAATAATTTCACATAATTTATTATAATTTTATTTATTAATAAATGTACAATTATTATTATTTAACGATAATCTATGGATAATCTGCACCTCTAATTCATTCATGTATCAAATGTCCAGTGCCAAAGTAGAAGCCGGTGTAAACCTAAAAAAAAAGAAAAAAATGAAGCGTTAATAAACGTTTCGTTGAAAAAAATCAAAATAAAGAAACATTTCGAAGTATATACCTTCGAAATGTTAAATTCCATACGTCCAAGGACCGTTGAACCTAAAAAATAAAAAAAATGAAACGTTAATATACGTTTCGTTAAAAAAAATCAAATAAAAAAAATATTTCAAAGTATACCTTCGAAATATTGAATTCCGGTTTGTCCAATGAGCCGCCAAACCTAAAAAATATAAAAAAAACGAAACATTAATATATGTTTCGTTGAAAAAAATCAAAATAAAAAACAAACATTTCGAAGTATACCTTCGAAATGTTCCTTTCGTTTTCACTGTTCCCTTTCGTTTCCCCCATTCGTTTTCACCTTCCCCGTTCATTTTCACCTTCCCCTTTCGTTTTTCCTTTTCCCTTTTCGTTTTTTCCTTTTATTTTCGTTTCCTCTTCCCCTTGTGTTTACTCTTTCCTTTTCGTTTTACCCTTTCCCCTTTCGTTTTATCCATTCCTTTACGTTTTACCCTTTCCTTTTCGTTTTATCCTTTCCCTTAAAGTAAAATAGAAAAAGAAACAAAAATTTAATAAATTAGATAAACAAAAAAAACGAAAAATTCCCCTAATTCCCTTTCCCTTATTACCTTTCACCAAAGTCCGGGTCGTAATTTCATCTGGCATTCCTACAAGAAGGAAGAAAAGAAACGTCAGTTAACGTTTCTTAAAAAAAATAATTAATTATTAAGTTTCGCAACACAATGTTGCGAAACTCACCGGTTCGTTTCGAACTCCATCATCAAACGTCTGGCGTTCCTACAAAAAGTAAAAGAAACGTATGTTAGTATCGTTTCTTTAAAAAAAAAAATAATAATTAAAAAAATAAGATTCGCAATATTGCGAAACTCACCGGTTCGTTTCGATTTCCATTATCCAAACGTCTGGAACCTACAAAAAGAAAAAAAGAAACGTTAGTTAACGTTTCTTACAATAAAAAAATAAAAAATTAAGTTTCGCAATGTAACATTGCGAAACTTACCGGTCGTTTCCATCATCCTAACGTCCGGAACCTACAAAAGTAAAATAAAGAAACGTTAGTTAATGTTTCTTATAATAAAAAAAATAAAAAATTAAGTTTCGCAATGTAACATTGCGAAACTTACCGGTCGTTTCCATCATCCTAACGTCCGGAACCTACAAAAAGTAAAATAAAGAAACGTTAGTTAACGTTTCATTTAATAAAAAAAAATAAAAATAAAGTTTCGCAACACAATGTTGCGAAACTCACCGGTTCGTTTCGAACTCATCATCCAAACGTCCGGCGTTCCTACAAAAAGAAAAAAGAAACGTTAGAAATGTTTCCTAGAAAAAATAAAAAAAAAATTTAATTTTTTAAAAAAGGGTTCGAAGAGTTTCGCAACTTACCCTTTAGTTTCCTCATTTCCCAAACTCAAACACCGTAAATCCTACAAAAAAAAGGAAACATCAGTAATGTTTCCTAAAAAAAAATTTAGAAAAAGTTTCGAGGCGAATGCCTCGAAACTTACCATTTCGTTTTTCCAAGTTGAATACGCCGGAAAGACCTATAAAAAAAAATAAAGGATCGTTAAAAACGTTCCTTATAAAAAAAAAAAATTTTTTTTTAGTTTTTTTTTTTAGTTTTCGAAACGAAAAGCTACCTTTCAGTTCTTCGTTTCCCGAAATCAAAACACCGGAAGCCTATACAAAAAAAAAAGAAAGGAAGCGTTAGAAACATTTCCTAAAAGGAATTAAAAAAAAAAATAAGTTTCGAAGCGAAACGCTTCGAAACTTACCCATTTCCTGGCTTTCCGAAGACGAATACCGAAAGACCTAAAAAAAGAAAGTATAGGAAGCGTTAGAAACGCTTCTAAAAAAAAAAAAATTATTAAAAGTTTCGAAGCGAAACGCTTGAAACTTACCATTTCATTGGAAGATTCCGACGCTGATTACATAATTAATATGGTTATTGTTAATAATAGTAGGAAGGGAAAGGGGGAAGGGGAGAGAAAGAGAGAAGGGGAAAGGGTGAAGGAGAATGGGAGGGAAGGTGAAGGTGAAGGTGAAAGAAAGAGGGAAGGGGAAGGTGAGAGAGAAAGGAAGGTAAAGGGCAAAAGAAAGGAGAAATAAAGGCCGTGAGAAAAAAAAATTAAGCTTTTTGCTAAAAAAAGCTTAATTTTTTTTTTCGTTATACCGCAGTTGAAGCTGCGGTGATTATTAAGTAATATCACGTGACGCACGTGATATATAATTTTATATAAATAGGGGCATTTTCCCCGAAAAAAATTTTTTTTTTTTATTATAATTTTTTTGATAGATGTATATATATACTTATATATATACATATATATATATCTATCTAATAACTTTACGAAAAGCCCCTCCTCTGTAAACAGGTAGAGGCCATAAAGTACCTATAGGGGGAGAGCCATTGCTGCTCCCTCCGCCTGTTTATAGTGACAAAAAGAGGGAGTCTTCAGTAGTAAGGTTTCGTATAAATTAAACAACACATCGTGTTGATACATTGTTAAAATTAACAATGTGAATTTAATGTTAAATAATGCGTTAGAATATAAATATTATAAATTTAATAATGTCCGTAATTTTACAAATAAATAAAAATTATCCTAACAATTTTAATGTAATTAAGTGTAATGCTACATTATCCTGTGTAATTGTAGTATTTTTTTTGTGTTTTTTAGTGCAATTCCGCGTTTTTTAGTGCAATTCTGCGTTTTTAGTGCAATTCTGCATTTTTTAGTGCAATTCCACATTTTTTAGTGCAATTCCGCATTTTTTAGTGCAATTTCGCGTTTTTTAATGCAATTCCGCATTTTCTAGCATAATGTTACATAACACGAAATTTTCTAAAAAATATGATAATTGTGATACTTTTTAGTGTAATGCTACATTGTCTAGTGTAATTGTGGTATTTTTTAGTGCAATGCCGCATAATTTAGTATAGTGCTACATTTTTTAGTATAATTTAATGTAATGTGGAATTTTCCAAAAAATGTGATAATTGTGATGCTTTTTAGTGTAATTTGGTGAAATGCTACATTTTCCAGTGTAATGCCATATTATTGAGCATTTTCAAAAAAAAAATGTAACATTTTAACATTCTGACGAAAGTGAAACATTTGACCAAAAAAACATAAAATTTGCTAAAAATATGCAACATTTGACAAAAAATATAGAATTTTCATAAAAAAATGCACCATTTGCTAGGAAATCGGAATATTTGACAAAATTTGATTTTAATTGACAATGTTATAACAATTTTATGAAATGTTGTTACAATGATATCACATTGGAGATAAAATGTGGCATTTTCATAAAAATGCACCATTTGCAAGAAAATTGGAACATTTGACAAAAAAAAAGCAAAATTTGATTTTAATGACAATGTTATAACAATGTTACGAAATGTTACAAAAATGTTACATTTGAGATATAATGTAGCATTTTCCCAAAATTTCATAAGATTTGCTAAATCGGACAATGTTGTAACAATGCTATTCCAAAAAATTGCTCAGTGTAATGCAGCATTTTCCACAATTTCCCACCATTTTCCAGGAAAATGGGGAATTTGCATTTTTTGAATTTTGGACAATGGCGCCCCTTCGACCTGTGATGATGAAGGATATGGTTCAGATAATTATGGTTCAGATAATTATGTTGTTACTTATAGTCGTGAAGATAAATCATTTCTTGGATGGCCAATTAAAGAGAATGGACTACAACAGCACGATGTTTATTTTAAGGTTGAACAAATTGACAACTATAAAACACATATACTAAGTAAAAAAATCTTGGTATTAAGTAAATATCATGATTATTGTAGGTATCTATTTTGACTCAAAACAATAGTAATTCAATTTTATGTTTAATTAATAATCTAATCGTAATTAACGGGTTGATTGATTTAAATAGTGATCGTACTAGTAGTAGTGACCGATTTCTTAAATTAGAGTATCCCATTTCTTGTGAATGTGATGCTATTGGATTCCTTCCTAATGGTGATTTAATTAATGTATCAACAGACGATCGCAAAATTTACAAGTGCTGTTTCACAGACAAACTAAAAAATACAGATCCTTGGGAATGTTCTCAAATTAATAAAATAGAAATTCCCAAAAGTTTTGATCAAGATGAGTTTGATTTTGAGAGTTTTACATATCAAACGAAGTTATTTATAATTTTTGATGGTTGTGAAACATTAATACTTCAATTTGATTTATTGGAAATGAATTTGGAAAGACAATACATTACATGTGTATATTCTCCTCAAAGTATGCCAGTAATGAATAAAAATCAAATGTTATTAGCATATTATTCTTGCATATTTACAATGGAAGATGGAATGTTGATTTTAAACGAAAATTGTGAGTATTACTTTTACAATACATACAATATATCTTATTTTTTAATTATAATTTATTCGCAGATGGTTGTGATAATCGCCCAGTCGAATTCATAACTTTAAAAAATAATTCTGAAAGATTAGTCATTGATTGTAGACCAAGTAGTCTTAAACTTGTAGATCCTTATCAAACTTATGGTGAAATTGATATTGATACATCCAGTGATTTTAATGATATGAATGTGATAAATTAAACAGAAAAATTTTCATTGATAATGGTAATGTTCGTGTCACAAATGGATTGGATGAAAGTAAATTGAAAGAATTATCAAACAAGATCACAGATGGAAATAGTATTTATACTTCTACTTTTAAAATTATACGAAGTATGTTTGAAGAAATCATTAAACAAACGGACATTAGAAAGGCTGCATTACCTAATGAAAAAAAGATTATATTAAAAGATAAGGTTAAAGTTGAAGATTCTGATCTTCATGAATTTGTTCTTCGTCCTAATGATACTTATGATGAGATTTCTCTTGAACGAAATGATATCTGTGAAAAGTCTTTAAAATTTTCTCATGTACTCTCATATAAACTATTAAAAAACCAGGATTTGGTACTAATTACTATGAAAGCAATTGAGATTTATTCATTAAATGAAAATTTTATAAATCGATACTTTTGGAATAATAATGAATGGAATAATATTTATAAATTATTCGTAAAGGGTAACGAAATTTCACAGGTCGAAAAGTGTCAAATCAGTTACCAATCAGTCACCAATCGGGTGCCTGATTGATGCCTGATTGATGCCTGATTTCCGCCAAAATCTGACACCAATCAGTCACCTATCAGGCTGCCTGATTGTTGACAGATAGGTGACAGATTTATGACAGATTGGTAACCGATTGGTAACAGATTGGTGACAGATTGGTGACCGATTGGTGACCGATTGGTAATGAATGATAGTTAATTTTATGGTCAATCGATGGTCAATTTATAGTCAATCAATGGTAAATTAATGGTCAATTAATGGTTAATTTATGGTTAATTTATGGTCAATTTATGGTCAATTTTATGGTCAATTTTATGGTCAATTTATGGTCAATTTATAGGTCAATTTATGGTCAAATAACCAATTGGTAAAATTTTCTAGTAGTAATCATATAACCAATAATAAAATTTATTACAGCACATAATAATATTTATTAAAATTATAAACTCTACAAATAATAAAATACATAGTGTCTTTATTTATTTATATTAATAAGTAGTGTAAATAAACATAAATAATTAATATTTAAAATAAAAACCATTCATAATCTTTTTTAAAAACAGATGTTAGTATATAACTGATAAAGTTAGTAATATTTAATAAATAGTAAAGAGTAAATATAAAAAGTTAGTAACCGTAGTAAAGTACAAATAAATAATAAATACAGTTAGTATTATGAAGAGTTTGATAAAATATATAAAAAAAAAAAATACATGATGATGTTAGTAAAAATAAAGAAATATAACATTACATTAGTAATATTAAAAAGTGATAAAGTTAATATTATAAAATAAAATATAGTCAGTACAATAAATTTAATGACAAAAATACAATAATTAATATACCTGTAAAATGTAAAGAGAATAAGAAAAAAACAAACAGAAAAGAAAGAGCGTGTATATTTTTTGAAAAATAAACAAACTCGAGTTTGGTAATTTATATGCATGTTAAGATCAGGTCACATGCATAAAGATCAGACCGAATTTTAATTGGTTAATAATAGATAAATATCGCATCTCCAGAAAAAATTTCAATTTTTACCGTCTCTCACTTTTAAATTTGTATTAAAATTTACCTTAGACTTTCGGAGACCTAAATTTTTTTAAAATTGTTTAATTTATTTAATGTAAATTTAATAAAAAGTATATTGTTTTTTAATTAATGGTACGAATTCTAAAAAATTCTCTATTAAAAATATCTCATACAAATTCTTAGAAAATTTCAAAAAAAAATTCTCTATTTCCTATACGAATCTTAGAAAATCTCAAAAAAAAAAAAATTTCCATCAAAAACACCCTAAAAAATTTTACAAAAAAGAAATCTCTATCAATCAAAAATATCCCATATGAACCCTTCCTATACGAACTCTTAGAAAATCTCTTAAAAAATTTTCTATCAAGGAATCTCATACGAATTCTTCCTATACAAACTCTTAAAAAATCTTTATCAAAATATTCCATACGAACTCTTCCCATACAAACACGTAGAAATCTCAAAAAAAAAAAACTCTATTTATCAAAAATATCCTATATGAATCTTAGGAAATTTCTCAAAAAAAATTTTCTATCAGATATCCCATACGAACCCTTCCCATATGAACTCTTAGAAAATCTCAAAAAAATTTTCTATCAGATATCCCATACGAACCCTTCCCATATGAACTCTTAGAAAATCTCTTAAAAAATTTTCTATCAAAGAATCTTATACGAATTCTTCCTATACAACTCTTAGAAAATCTTTATCAAAATATTCCATATGAACTCTTCCCATACAAACACGTAGAAATCTCAAAAAAAAAAATCTCTATTTATCAAAAATATCCTATACGAATCTTAGGAAATTTCTCAAAAAAAATTTTCTATCAGATATCCCATACGAACCCTTCCCATACGACCTCTTAGAAAATCTCTTAAAAAAATTTTCTATCAAAAAATCTTATACAAATTCTTCCCATATGAATCTACGAATCTAATGTATAGTTAAAATAAATTGGTCAAATAAGAAATTAGTATCACGAAAAATTTTCCAATTTTTGATGATCTTTACATAGTTCTTAGAAAATCTCAAAAAAATTTTCTATCAGACATCCCATACGAACCCTTCCCATACGAACTCTTAGAAAATCTCTTAAAAAATTTTCTATCAAAGAATCTCATACGAATTCTTTCTATACAAACTCTTAGAAAATCTTTATCAAAATATTCCATATGAACTCTTTCCATACAAACATGTAGAAATCTCAAAAAAAAAAAAAAATCTCTATTTATCAAAATATCCTATACGAATCTTAGGAAATTTCTTAAAAAAATTTTCTATCAGATATCCCATATGAACCCTTCCCATATAAACTCTTAGAAAATCTCTTAAAAAAATTTTCTATCAGATATCCCATACGAACCCTTCCCATATGAACTCTTAGAAAAACTCTTAAAATATTTTCTATCATATATCCCATACGAACCCTTCCCATACGACCTCTTAGAAAATCTCTTAAAAAAATTTTCTCTCAGATATCCCATACGAACTCTTCCCATACAAACTCTTAGAAAATCTCTTAAAAATTTTCTATCAAAGAATCTCATACAAATTCTTCCTATACAAACTCTTAGAAAATCTTTCAAAATATTCCATACGAACTCTTCCCATACAAATGCGTAGAAATCAAAAAAAAAAAAAAAAAAATCTCTATTTATCAAAAATATCCTATACAAATCTTAGGAAATTTCTGAAAAAAAATTTTCTATCAGATATCTCATACGAACCCTTCCCATAGCAACACTACAAAAAAGAAAAAAATATATTTAAAAAAAAAAGAAAAACCTTCTCCCTTGCTCAGCCCTCCCTTACCTTAATTCTCAAAGTCTGGCAATTTTTTTCGTCCATAAAAAAGAATTTTTTTTTTTCAAATCGGATAATGATCTAGATTACGGATCACATCTCACTCAATTCAGAGTGACACAAATTGCAGGAAAAGAAGTTGATCAGCAATATTGTTAACCAATTGCTACTGTTACCGAATAATGACGGTAATTAAGGGACGAATGGCGGATGACTTATATCGTATAACTACACGAATACCAACAAAATTCTTACTCAATACTACCTATCCAAGGTACTTCCAGTATTGTTCGTTAAGAATCGTCAAGGTAAACACTATAAATACGATAAATGAAAATACGCAATGGTTATAACAACAACTGTTATATGACTGTTAGAAACAACGTGTAGTATTGACCAATATAACGATTTTATTAAACAGGTGTAAATTCGGATCTTTACAACAAAGTGATAAAAAGTGACAGAAAGGGATAGGAAATATATCTTAAAGATATTTAATGACAAAATAACTACAGAAAAATAGCTATATGGTAACTACTCTATCAAAGAGTTGGCGGAAGGTGTATTTATATCTTATTTTATCTAACCGTCATCTCTTTTTCCTGTCATCAAGGCAAAATCTAATCTATAGATGTCTATTGATGGGTTATTGATTTCGTAATATATCAATACAATTACAATACGATTATAAGCCATTTTTAATAAAGTACAAATGATAATTTTAGACGGTTAATTACTATTGAGCTAATTTCCCTACAATAACTTCTAATAAAATCTTATATATAAACAATACAAATAAAGAAAATAAATAATATAAATAAATTATCTAAATAAAATAAAATAACTATAAAAACGATATATAAGTAAATCTATCAAACAAAATCAATATCTTTAATATAGTTAACCGATATACACAAATCAGCAACTATCATATATTGGCGTAAATCGTCTCATAACACCGGAAATCGACATGTACACAAATGTACCGAATTTCATCGGATCACCATATAATATCGGAAATCACATGCGCAAAAATTCGCGTAACACTACCCGATTTCTAACTATTTGACTTATCAATTTACCGACTACGAACAGGTTTTCAGACAAATAATACGATCCAGAAATAATTTTTTTTCTCAATATTTACAATTAAAAAATTTGTAAATCGGAATGCTGTTTATCTTTATTAAATGAATGTTTTTTTAAGCCAATCAGTCACTAATTGGCTATTCATTTGATAGCCGATTTTCATATTAAAGAATAAATAAAAATCCTAAATTCTTGAAAACTATCAGATATTGCAAACCAATCAGTAACCAATCAGTCATCAATCAGTCACCAATCGGTTATGTCAGATTGGTGACCGATTGGTGACTGATTGTCAATAGTAAATTTAATATATTTATCAAAACAAACTCAAAATAGAGATGCGATCCAGATGAAATTTTACAATCCGTGATCTGCACAGATCAATCCGGATTATCATAGGATTAAATTTGGATAATCCAGATTAACTTCAAATTTTTGGGTATCTCGGCATCCAACGATCGTATAGAGATGCACTATAGCTCATTCGAATCGTTGCATTGAGACGATTCGAATGAGCTATAGTGCATCTCTGTACGATCACTGGATGCCGAGATAATTGGCAAAACGTGAAACATCGGCATTTTTATTTTACGATCATGCAAAATTTTACGTTTTGCCGAATATCTCGGCATCTAGTGATCGTACAGAGATGCACAATAGCTCATTCGAATCGTCTAAGTGCAACGATTCGAATGAGCTATTGTGCATCCCTGTACGATCGTTGGATGCCGAGATATTCGGCATCCAGTGATCGTACAGAGATGCACAATAGCTCATTCAAATCGTCTCATTACGACGATTCGAATGAGCTATTGTGCATCTCTGTACGATCATTGGATGCTGTTTCGGATTAAAACGGATATCCTTAATCCATCCGGATGCATCTATTATCTGTTTAGATCGGATGGATAGGCGGATGATCCGAATTTTCGGATTTCGGATCGTATCTCTAACTCAAAAGCTCAGATTAAGCATAACTTGACTTGCTTTATAAAGCTATAATACTAATTTTTTGACTTTAATATAAAAATCAGATATTGTAAACCAATCAGTAACCAATCAGTCACCAATCGGTTATGTCAGATTGGTGACCGATTGGTGACTGATTGTCAATAATAAACTTAATATATTTATCAAAATAAACTCAAAAGTTCAGATTAAGTATAATTTAACTTGCTTTATAAGACTATAATGCTAATTTTTTAACTTTAATATGTAAATCAAATATTGTAAACAAATCGGCAATCAATCAGTCACCAATCGGCATATGACCGATTGGTGACTGATTGACAATCTATGCCTGGTTGGTGACCGATAGGTAACAGATTGAAAGAATCGGTCACTAATAGGTAACCAATCAGTCACCAATCAGTCATATGACCGATTGATGACTGATTTTTCATATTTCGACCTGTGTTTACGATAGTAAATTTATTAATGAACATTACAAGCAAATTTTTAAAAATATTGTAGAAAATGAATTTGATAAATCAAAACACTCATTACCATTCCCAAATATTATGGAACAATCTATGGATCGTAGAAAGGAAATAGCTGAAGATGTTATAAATGATGATTTAGCATCATCAAAATTTAGAATTGAAATAATTGAAATGTTAAAAACAGCAATTGATGAAAATTGTGATGAAGTTTATTCGACCATTTATTAATAATACTATTGAATCAATAGAAGATCATTCCGTAAATAGCATGACTTTTATTAGTTTAAACTTAGCAAAATTATGTGATGATTGCCCTGATTACATAATCAAATATATCTTACACACTTCTATTATATTATCTCCTTATTGTGATGGAATTGAAAATTCAGAAAATACTTGGATTCATTCATACACAAATATTTTCATTAAAGAATCACATATGGATAATAACATTTTTAAGTCTATAAATAAATGGTTAACTTGGCATTTAAGGAATTTAAGGATAAAAGAAAAAATCCAAGTAGTTAGGTTTATTGTTCCTTTTCCTCAAATTTGTGTATACCAAAATAACTCCAAAAATAATGATCATAAGAATAAAGATAATGATCATAATAAAAACAAAGATGATGATCATAAGAACAAAGATAGTGATCATAAGAACAAAGATAATGATCATAAGAAACATTAGTACATTACTCTAAAAATAATAAGACTAAAAATAATAATATTATCAAAATACAATACTAAAAAAAATAATTACAGTACTAAAAATAATCATGATAATACCAGAAAGTAATAGTATTTGGAATGAATTTTTATATAAACAAAAATCTATTCTATTTTGTAATATAGATAGTAATCATTTTTATAATTGGTGGAATTTTGCAGCAATTATAGATTATAAGTGGAATACTTTTACCCTATAAAAAGTATTATACTTAAAATATATTTAAAATATACTTAATTTAAAAATTGCAAAATACCTAAAATATACTTAAAATTATCTTAAAATATATGTTTAATATATTTAATTTTTGCCCATATACTTAAAATATATTTAAATTATATTTAAATTAAAATTTAAGTATATTATAAGATTATTATAAGTATATTTTAAGTATGTAAAAAATATATCTATAATATACTTAAATTTACAATTTAAGTATATTTTAAGTATTTGGGCAAAAATTAAATATATTAGAAATATATTTTAAGATAATTATAAATACATTTTAAGTATATTATAAGTATTTCGCAATTTTTAAATTAAATATATTTTAAGTATATTTTAAATATATTTTAAAAAGTTTTTAATTATATTTTAAATATAAATACTTTTTATAGGGTTAGAAGAGTTTACTATTATCTGATTTGGTTATTTTATATAATTTTTTATATTTGTTATTCATTAGCTTTTACATTAGAACAAAATTCTATTTCTGATTTTTATTTTAAATTACTTTTTATAATTTCTATTATATTTGCTTCAATATTTTTAATTTTTGAAATTCGATATTGTTTATAGAATTATAAAATTTATTTTAATGATTTTTGGAATTTATTTGGTAAGTAATATTTATTTAATTATTATCTAATATTTAAAACAAAATTAACTTGATTTAATCAACAAATAGATGTAAGAGCATGATATCTTTTATCCATTATAACATCCACTTTTTGGCTTATTAATAAAAGCCCACCACTTTGGTTTACAGCAATATCTATTATATTATTGAGTTTTGAATTTTTACTATTTTTTAGAGTATTTAAATCATTTGGAATTTACTTTGCCATAATGATTGGTGTTGCAAAAACAGTTTTTCCATTTTTAGTACTTTTATTTTTTATAATATTGGGATATGCTCAAGCATTTTTCATTATTCTAAGATCAAATAGTATTAATGATGAATAATGATTTATGGAATATTGCAACTAAATATAATTTTATTAATTCAGATGGAACTATAAATAATACTACAACAATAATTCAAGATCCTGATTCAAATACAAATTTGTTTAATTGGTTTTTTACTTCTCTTTTAGCAGTATATAATCTTCTTACTGGTAATTATTTATAAATCAGATTTTTTTTTTAAAAAAAAACAATATTTTACTAATTTAAGATTAATAGTTGGTGAATATTATTAACCTCTTAATCGAATTCTATTATTTTAATTAAGAATTAGTAAAAAGGTAACTTTACACCATTTTTTTGTTATTTAAATTCTAATTTACTTATTTATTATATTTATTAAAACGTCATTTTATCTATTTTCTTATGTAATCACTATAATAAAAAAAGAGATTCAATAATGGAAGTAAAAATTAAATCAAAAAATAAATATCATAATTTTCATTTAATAGAATCATTACAACTGATATGTAAAAAAATTAAGAGAGATGATGATCTAAAAACAGATCAGTAAAATACAGGAAAATTATTACAAGAACTTTCAAATAAAATGGAATTTGTTTTGGTAGTTTACTAAAAGATTAATAATCAGTTATAATGAAAATTAAAGTATAGGATATAAAATTCAAAGTAAGTAAACTTGTAATATTTATATTATATAATTATATAATCATATTTTTTAACTTTTTGTTTTATTTAAAAAAACATATTGGAATTTATGTAATATGTATTTTAGAGAATGGGATATTAACAATTTTACAGGATATTAACAAGTTAATAGACAGATTCAAAAAGTACTTATAAGTAACTAAATAAGGTAAAAACTCTCATTTTTTATGATTATACTTTTCTGTAAAAGTAATAAATTTACTGTATAATTAATAATAAGGCCGCTCCAACAAATAGTTTCGTTTAACATCACATGACATGAAAAAAATAGAGGGGGGGCGGGGGTAAAATTTTGTACATATTAAATTTTAAACACATATATAAAGTCACGTTATTTTATTAGATGTAATGATTGTAACGTTAAGTTTGCGATATTGTATCACAATCGACCACTTGTATCAACACTTAATTTATATTATTAACATGTGAACAAATCGTATTTTCTTTTTCTTTTTTCTTTGTTCGATAAACTTTTCTTTTTCTTTCGTGTAGTATCAGTAAATAAAACTGCAGAACTGACGATACTTTTTTTGGAAATTATATACATCAAATGTTGTATTTGTTTGTAACAGCCTATGAAAATGGCATATCTTTAGTAAAATCAGCAGTGGTTGGTATTAAAGAGTCCGGAAATTTTGAAGATTTATTAAAAGAAGCACTTTCAAATGAACTCTTTTTAGAAGATAAGCTGGTAAAAGTTGATCTTCAATGTAATGATTCTTCAGCTTGGCATCCTATATTAAATGGTCTTACCGAAAATTTAGAAGCATGTTTTCAATTGAAGGCGCAGCATGTACGTTTTACAATATCTCATAGTATATTAATTCCCGATGAGTTATCTAATGAAGGATCTTCAGCATTTAATTTCATGATGACACAACAACGCCTAAAAAAACTTCCACCACTTTACAACTCCCAATTTCGTAATGATTTGCTCTATAATGATTTTTTAAAAATTTTGCAAGAAAGGAAACTGGGATGGCTGAATGATAATCATTTAACTATTGGGCATTCTTTTATCCGCAGAGTTACCGATTTAGTATGGTATTTGGATCCTCATCTTGGCAAATTGGAAAAACGCGGCTTGAAACTACCAAAAATTATAGCCAAACTTCCTGTATATGCTTCTGAAAGTCATTATAATCTCTATCATGATACTACGAAGCATAAAAAAATTGAAATATCACGAGAAAAACTTGAGTCATTTGTTAAAGCTTTAATTTTATCTATTCAACAACCTTGGACACGCCTATTACATTGGGAAGAAGTAATTAAAGATATTGATGATCTGATAAAAATAGCTCAAGAATATGCCAACTATCTTCAAGGGGTTAATAATAGAATGCGTACTATACATACGAGTCTAGTTCCTGTAAGAAATGGGCGGGATGATATTACAGTTGAGGATATTGAAGCTGTTGACTTATATCCATCTCAATATGAGTTTTTAGCACAGCTTCTTCGTGAATCCAATGATTATGATCTTCTAAATATAGATCATTTGCTTCCTCCCAAGCCACAAAATATATATCTCTTTTTTCAAAATATTTGTGCTGATGTATCCTTCACGCTATATCGTTATTATCATGGCAATTATCTCGGTACATTAAATTTTGTATGGAAAATTCCTTCTTTGGATAAATGTGACAAGACAAAAGAAGCAAAAAATATTTCTGCAGCATATGACCAAATCCCAATCTATTGTACAAGACAAATGCGAAAAAATGTGATAAATAAGGTTTTTTTCTTTTTTTTTTTTTTGTTTATATTTCAGTTAAAATATTTCTTTTGAAAATATTGAAAATACTAAATATACACCAACCTTTTTATAGTATTCTTTAATAGTTAAAGCATCACGCTCAATTCTGCAAGTACTTTATCAAGATTTAACAGGAGATGTATCAACACCAGATAATGAAATCAATAAGAAAACACATGAACGGATAAAATTGATGCTAGATACCCAAGATCCTGATATTATTATAGATCTTCGTAAGATTATTAATGAAAAAGGCACAAAATTTGATGTCTTTTGGAACGAAATGCAAGATTACTTTAATGAGGTAATGATTATTAATTTAAATACTATTTTTGGTATTTATATCTTATATAATTTATATCAAGATCATCTCAAATTTTAAAAAGGTTACGCCTGCAGTGCATGATCGACGACATACCTCAACTTTATATATGCCAATTGCCATCTCAGTTAAGGATCTGGTGCAAATCATAATTGAACGATTAGAAAATAAATATGGCACCATACCAAATGATATTGAAATACCTTCAACTGAATGGGTGCGATTACAATTTTGGCCAAAAACAGAATTTTCAGAAAATCGGTATACAGGCAGGTTCCAAATTCGATATATGATTCAAGCTCGTCAAATACGCAAGTCTCATATTGATTCACATTACTGTTCTGCACTTTGGAGATATTTACGTGAATTTGCTATTAAATTTAAAGAGTATACAACATTAATTTGTGCTGATGACAAACATAAAGTTCCTATTGGAGAATCAGTTGCTACTTCAACAGGAGTGAGAAATAAATCAGCATTAACTACTATAGATGGAATACTTAATTCTTGCGATCACGATTTTACAAAATTATCTTTGACCCCTTCGGCATCTTTATTTGTTGACATTCCAAATAGTATATCAGATTCATTTTACCAGGGTCAAGTATATATAGCATATAAAGATACAATTTTCCAACCAAGTTCTGCTATACGACATGCAACAGAATTCTATAATAATTATTCTATTCAATATCAAGATAATATTAACAAACCTAAAATTTTACTTTTATATACTGATGGTGGTCCAGATCACCGATGCACATATGGATCTGTTCAAATATCATTGATAGCCTTGTTTTTAAAAGGTAACTTTGATTTCTTAGCTGCTGTACGAACTGCTCCTTACCACAGTTGGGCCAATCCAGCTGAACGTATAATGTCAATATTAAATCTTGCTTTGCAAGGTGTTGCTTTGAAGCGAGAAGATATGAGTGGATTATCAGAACAAGCTTTTGAAAAGCTTAAAACTTTATCTGAAATCCGTGAAGGAGCTAATTCTAATTCACATTTAAAAGAAGAGCTTATTAAATCAATTAAAATTACTCAAGAATTCCTTGAAAATCGTACTTCACGACTTTCTTTACATGATTTAAAATTCAAAATCGCTTCTCCTGCCATAGAAACTGAAATTGATTCTTTATTTGAGGTATTTTTTATATTAATATTTGCTTAAATTTATTTTTGTTAATCATTAATATTATAATAGTCTATATTAACAGCTGAAAGTCAGCTTACAATTAATGATACAACGCTAGTAGAATTAAGAAAATTTCATAAATTAAAGGAATTTATTGATACGCATTGTCAAATTAGACAATATTCATTTCAGGTATGTCAAATAGAGTAAAATGCACTTATATATATTCATTGTATTCGAAATTTATCACAAAACTCTAATTTCTGCAGATTAAGAAATGCAATAATAGTGAATGTACTATCTGTTTACCAGTTGAATTACCAATTGAAGTATTTGATGAATTGCATTTTTTGCCTGATCCTGAACCATCTATTGGTAAGAATTATACAACCTTTTTGCATAAAGTGCTCAAATTTCTAATTATATTTTTGGGCGTTTTTATTTTAGCTGATTCTAATCATTATAAGGATTTTTCAAGTATATATGGGACTCAAACATCTGAAAACTTTCGTCCAAGTAAAGCAGGACAACTAGAAGCTGATAATTTACCCCAGGGCATTTTCAATAATAATCGTGTTCGCGAATTCGTTGAATGTGATTTTTGTGGAAAAATTCGATGCATTTATAGTATGAGTGCTTTAAAAAAAGGAGCAGATATCCACATTACAGC
This sequence comes from Rhizophagus irregularis, assembly GCF_026210795.1. NCBI lineage: Eukaryota > Fungi > Glomeromycota > Glomeromycetes > Glomerales > Glomeraceae > Rhizophagus > Rhizophagus irregularis. The sequence goes on along the minus strand of NC_089444.1, from coordinate 4,807,439 downwards.
TCAAAATAAATGATAATGATTTTACTTGTGGAATTGAAGAATGGATGCCACCTTCACATGAGCTGAAAGGTATTGTTTTTATTCGTCAATCTCTTAGCTGTGATTCTCCAATTGAAAGTGGTTATTATTCAAATCGCCTAAAAAAACCTCCTATTTGTTATTATTGTGGTAAAAATAATTCATTGGTGGAGGCAACTGACGATTTACTTCATGGATATCAATCTGTATATCCACTTTGTTCTAATTGTCAACTTTCGGGTCATTCTTTTCATACTTGGGGTAAGAAAAAAGTTGGTGAATTAACAAGAAAAAGGAAAAGAGAATAATTTTTGTATTATATAATCTTTTAATAAATAATTTGTTAAGTAAAATGATTGTTATTTTATCTTTATTATCGTATTTTTATAAAATCACGTGATATACAAAATGTACATTTAAATCTGAATTTTTTGAAATAATGAGGGGGGGTTGATGTTAAACGAGACTATTTGTTGGAACGGCCTAAGTATGATTTAAAAAATCTATCAAGCATATAGAAATCATTAAGAAATCTTTTTTTTCAGAATTAGTGTCAAATTTATTAGTATCTAATTTACCTAAAAAAATAATCAGAACAATTAATTACTTTTCTAAAAGAATCTAAACAGTTAATTTAATAAATCATATTTATATAAAAAAAATATGTATAGTTAATAGTTATGAAAATTTTTATAATCTACATATAAATGCTTTACTTAAATTAGGCTTATGTATATAATAAATATGTTAATCTATTAAATATATAGTATAATATCTATTAGTCTGTTTTCTTATTTATACCTGTATATTACTGCACATATATCTGCATAGGACCCCGCTTACTTATAAGATAGGTCACTCTCAGGACTAAGATAAAAATCATATATAAAATTCTTTGCAGATTCTACTATAAAAGGAAATTTTATGTTACATTGTTATGATTTTTTTCCTTTTTAGCTAATTAACCAATAGAATTTAAGAAAAAAGTAAGGTAAAAACTATTAGTAAAGGGTCAATTTTCTATAAGGATCTTTATTATAAATAAGCGGATCCTGTCTGTATCTACTATTTTGCATTATTAATAAAAAAAGTATTTTTTGCATTTCTTCACCTGTAGATTTATATATTTTTTGCTACATATAGATGGTATATAATATACAAATATACATAGATAGATAGATAAACTGTACTGTATAATTAGTTAAACTGTACTATATGTCATATAATTAAATTAAATAAGTTTATACAATACAGTACAGTACTTATATATATATATAATATACGTATAAAAGTTATACTGTTATACATGCTGCCCAAATTATTTTGGGATGCTATTAGGGTTGGTAAAATAACCGTTAGTTATGAATTTGGTTAATTAACCGGTTAATTAACGGTTAGTTAACGGTTAATTAACCCATAAATAACCTGTATATATAATTTTAAGGAAGTTAAAATAAATTTATAATTTATTAAATATTATAAAATTTTAATATATTTTATTTATTCTTCATCATCTAAATTAATAACATTTGCTTCAAATCCAAATATACTATCATTATCAGAACTATTATTATTATCATCTTCTTTATTTTCATTATCAGAACTATTATTACTATCTTCTTCATTTTCATTAAAATTACTAATCTGTTTCTTTTTTTGTATTTTTACAAGTCTATTACACATTCGAAGATTTCCATAAATATAAACTAATTTTTTAACACGTTCATTTTTCAATCTATTTCGAATTTTATTATGAATAAAACCAAAAGTAGAAAAATTTCTTTCTGCAGCTGCAGGAAGATGTAGGAATTGAGAGAATTTTAATAGCCAGTTGTTGAAGTTTACTAGTTGGCCGTGATTGCCGCCATAAAGATGAATTAAGAATATTAGCAGATTTCCAAATAATTTCATTATCGTAAGGTGAATTTTTATTACGAAAATTTACCAATTCAGCAAATAATTCTACTGCTTCTTCCTGATTAAATCTTTTATTTACAAATGTTGTAAATTCTACATAACCAATAGATTCAACTTCATCATTTTTACTTTTTTCCAAAAATTGTGGATCTAACATATAAGCTGTTATCGTAATAGGATGATAAGTATATTCCCATCGCTTTGCAATAAGTTCTTGAAGTTTATCAGAAAAATTACAATCTATTTGATTAATTTGATTCATTACTTCTTTGAAATATGAATAAACATTTGAAAGAATTGAAATATCTGATTCAAATAACTTTAATGCTGAAACCATTGGTTCCATAATTTTTGTTATTATATCTAAATCTTCCCAAAACTCATCTGATAAAATATGAGCTCTTAAAGTTAAATCCATATTTTGACGAATTCTTATATCCATTAAAGCCTGTTCAAGTGCTGTTCTTGAATTTTGAAGTGATTGAAAACAAGCAAGATGTGTTCCCCATCTTGTAAGTGCTGGTAAAACCAATGCAATTTCTTTAGAATAATTTTCTTTTTGAATACGTTTCAATTTAGCTGTTGCCTGTACATGTGCCTTAAAATAATTGACCAACTTTTTTGCATTTTCAACAACAGATTTAATTTGATCAATCTTTAAAATATCACTAATTAAAAGATTCATTACATGAGAATTACATCCTAAACAAACAATACTTGGATAACTATCTTCAATAATTCGCCAAGCTGCTTTCATTACACTAGCTGTATCTGTAATAACTGCTGAAAATTTATTAATACCAACAATTTCCATTTGTTTAATAATTTCATCTGCAACCCATTTAGCTGTATGAGATTCTTCACCAGAATAAATAGCATCAAAGAATAATGGTTTTGGAGTACAAATAACAAAATTTTGAACTGATTCTCGATTAATATTAGACCAACCATCTGAAACCATTGTAAGAGATTTAGCTTGTAAAATTTGTTCATTACATTCAGCTTTAACTTCATCAAAAACATCATCAAGTAATTCATCAGCAAGTTTTCTTCGATTAGGTAATTTGAATGCTGGACGTAATTGTTGAAAAAACTGAATAACATAATTATTTTCAAGAAAAGAAAAAGGAACTCCAGCAGCAAATAATGCTTGAGCTAGTAAAATTTCAAGAGTATCTTGTTCTTCTTCACTCATACGATCAACAAAATTCTCAATTGTTGTATTTTTTAAATGCTTTTTTGATGTTTTTACTGTAGGAATAAAAGTAGAAGTAGTAGCATCAGAAGTTTCTAATAGTTCAGGAATTTGTTGTTTCTTTGTTTTTGCACTTTCTGGAGCTCTAGGACAACTATCATTAAGATGAACTTGCATTCTTTTAGCTGTACCTTGTTCAAAAACTTTAGAACAATAATTACAACGTACAGAAGGATGTGTTTTTTTCTTAGACCTACTACTTTCTTCATTACTTTCTGCTTCAGTAATTATCGTCCAATGTTTCCAAACAGTTCCCTTTTTTTTTACCATGATAATGAACAATAAATTTGCAAAAAAAAAGTGTTTTTTTAAAAAAATTTATCTTAAAAAAAAGATCATGCAATATGTAGATCATAGATTTAATCAATATTTATATTAATTAATATTTAATTGTGTAACAAAATAATGGATTATCATTTAATCACATGATTTAAATTCTGCATTTTGATTGGCTAATTATAAATAACGGTTAATTAACCATTTTAAATCAATCATAACTAACAAAATTAACGGTTAATTAACCATGGTTAATTAACCGTGGTTAATTAACCCCCATCCCTAGATGCTATAATTCATTCAGTTTATATATAATTTACTATGTAAAGTGCCAAAATAATTTGGGATGCCATAATTGAATTTGGGATTTTACTTATAATTACGGCAATCCAAAATAATTTGGGTGGCATGTATATATACTGTACTATATGAAAAAAACAAAAAAAAAATTTATATAATATAGCTAAAAATGCTAAAAATTGAATTACATGATAAATATTATAAAATTTTTTTTAATTTTAAAATTTTTTCACAAAATAATTTTATTTATTATATTAAATACATTGTTAATTAAAAGCAAAACTAACGCATTTATACTTTGTAATGGTGTTAAAAATTATAAGTTTATTTTATGTTTTATTAAAAAAATTAATAAATTTGAAATCAAAAATTTTATTTTAATACTTTACTAAAAATGGCCAATTTTTTGAAATGATTTTGTAATAATTTTAAAATACTACAAAAATACATTTAATACATCAAAATGTTTTTATTATATTTTTGCTATTATTTTGTAATTATATTGTATCTAGGTCTATAAAAATAACTCAAAATAATATTACAATAATTTTTTAATATTTTTGGTATTATTTTATTATTATAATATAATTAACTTTGATATTATTTAATATTTTAATCTCAAAAATACCTCAAATATATCTTGATATATTTTAAAAATTTTACAAAATAATTGCACAATTGTTTTGAAAGCCATTGTATCTAGGTCTATAAAAATATTTCAAAAAATTAGCCATTTTTAGTAAAGTATGATTAGTAGTAAACAATATAAAGAAGATAATTTAATAAAATAAAAAGAATAATAATGGGGACAATATACTGATAAGGCTGCTCCAATTTAATAGTTTGTTTAACATCCTAATTTTATATAAAAATTGAGGGGGGGGAGGGGGTCAAATTAAGTAAACATTTAAAAATAAACAGTTTTTTCTTTATCACTCAATGCATTTTTACTAAAAATACATCTTAATTTATTACAGATAATGCAATTAATAAGTTTACATATATTACTTTTATTAATTATACCATTTTCTTTGGTAGATTCAATTACACTGAAAAGAAATTCTTTTAAATAATATACAGATTGGTGATGTTATTATAAGTCACGTGATATAACATATATTTGTTTATTTTTAAAAATTTTTCAAAAATGAGGGGGGTGGGTACGTTAAACAAACTATTAAATTGGAGTGGCCTAAATAAAGTAAATAAAGAAACTAACAATAAAAATAATACAGATCAAAAAGTGAAAAATCAGGCATCAATCAGTCACTACAATCAACTATTTGATTGGTGACCAATTGGTGACTAATTGATGCCTGATTTTTCACTTTTTGACCTGTATAAAATAAAAAAAATAATGAAAAAATAATAATGAAATAAATAAATGAAATAAAATGAAATAAGAAGATGGAGATAAATAAAGAAAAGGTAAAAGAAACAAAGAAATAAAAAAATGAATAAAAAAAGAATAAAGAGAATATATAAATAAGAGTAAAAAAAAATAAAGGAGATAAAGAAAAATGAAGATAAAGAAAGAAAGATATGATGAATAAGAATAGATAGATGGTAAGAAATAAAAAAAAAGGGATAAAAAAAAGATAAAGAAGATGAATATAAATTAAGGAAAGATCAATAAAAGATTAAGCATGAATTTATAAAGATTAATGACAAAATCATAATATTTAAAAAACAAAAAGATAAAATCAAATGAAAATAACAAAACTCACAATTCCACAAAGAAAAAGACAAATAAAAGTTAGTAAGAAATGAAATATAAGAAATAAAAACAAAAAACAAAAAACAAAAAAGTACCTTTAACTGCAATTTAAAAATCTAAGAAAATAAAAATTAATGACCTATAAAAAAAGAAGAAAATTAGAAACAAATATAAGAAACAAAATAAAAAAAAAAGAAAATTAAAAATAAAGCAAAAACAAAAACAGAAAAAATTAAAGATCAAAAAGAAAGAAATAAAAGGGTAGGATTGGTAATAATACAAAGGTAAAATAAAATTTAAAAAAAAATATCACTTTATTTACCTGTTTTCTTATTTAGAAAAGTACACATATTATCTGAAAAAAAAATAAAAATTAGTAAAAAATGAAAGTAATAAATAAACAAATAAATAAATGCAGGTATTACAGTGTGTTGCAAAAAAAACCGGAATTAAAAAATCAGTCATAACACCATGATGATCTCACCAAATTGTACGTAAAATAGCTTATTTGAAAGATGGAAACCCATAGATTTTATCAATAATAAATTAATATGGAATTTATTTTAGTAATTTTTCTATAATTAAGCTTATAATTATATTTTTCTTATTTAAAAATTTTTTATAACTATTTTAGAGCAAATTTATATTTTTTTTGCATAATACTAAATAATATTAAAAAAATTTTTTTTTATTCGCAATTTTCCCATTTATCTTGATAAAATTTGAGAAATTTCTAGTGAATTTGCATCCATTTTTTAATTTAAGAATTTCATGTCAAATTTTTCTTTAAAATCAACATTTGTAGTTAATTTTCTCAAAAAGTAAAAATGTACTAGAGCCCTAAATAATGTCAAAACGTAGCCCCAATATTCAAGTTTATTTTGCATTTTAAATGATAAAAATTGGTTTTGTTTTAAGTAAACTACACGCATTTTTGTAATTTGAACCATTTATTAGCATTTTTTACTATATACCGAAATTGTGATAACTTAATGAATAAAACTCTCATCATTTTATCATAAAGGTTTATTTACTGCAAATTTTTTGATATTTATTTTTTGGCATTATTCTTAATAATATTTGAGTATTTTAAATTAAATCTAATCCACCAATGTTTTATAAATGTAATTTAATTTTCTGTTATATTTTTTAATTTGAAATAAATAATTATTGCTGATTTTTTCAAAAGATAATGAAGTGTTTATAACTTCAAAAGATATCAAAATGTAGCCTTGGGTCTCAGATTTATTATATAATTTACATAATGTAAATTGAATTTATTTTGGGCGTATAACATGCATTTTTATCACGTGAACAGTTTTCTGGTTTTTTTTGCAACACACTGTACATAATAAAAAAGATTGTACTATTTGAACACAACTAATCATACAACTAAATTTATAGTATAACTTGATAAAGAATTTAATCTAAAATTGCAAATTGCAATAACAAAGATGTCAGAGATAAATCATATAAAATAAAGAATTTGTTAAAAGAACTACCCACATATAAGATTTTATTCAAAAGAAAAATTGAAGGAATTACTAATGAACTTTGCAAAAGATATGATAAAGGATTGATAAAAGATTAGGATCATATATAGAGATGCAAAAGTAATGAAACGGATATAGATATAATCATAAAAAATCAATATATAATTTTGAATCAAAATTAATTATTAAGAAAAATTAATTTTGATTTTATAAGAATTATTGAATAACCATCAGTAATTCTGAAAGAAATGAATAGAATGTGAGAAATTGTAAGAGCCATTTACAACATAAATTTTATTAACCAATTATCTAATAAAAAAGAAAGCAAAGGGGTTGTTAAAAAATTATGGAACTTTATATATGAAGAGATAAAAAGAAGAATCTGGATTAAAAGATGTGAAGACATAGTAGAATTAGAAAGAGAGAAAGTTTGGAGAAAAGGATACTAAAAAAAAAGAGAACTAAAGAAAATTTAAAAGAAGCAATTAATGAAAAAAAAGGTAATAATGATGCAAATAATAGTAAAATTAAAAAACAAAAAACAGAAAATAATATAAAAAAATTAGAAAAAAATAAATATAAAATTATTAGTTTAGTATCGTTGGATAAAATGAAAGGGAAAATAACAAAAGGAAATAATATAAATAGAAAATGGTATTTAATATTATACTTAAATTAATTAGCACATCTTAAATATTATTACACTAGGAAACGGGAACCGTTGTAAGTCCGGAACGAAAAACTAAAATTTGCCGATTTCATTGGGTGACGATCACGTGGCGGACAGATAAACTCACGTGATCGATTTTTTTTTCATAGTGCGTAGACATATATTGTCCTTCGCTTCGCTCCGGACAATAATTTAGTTTAGAATATTTAGAATAGTTAGAATAGTTTATTATTAAAATAGGATAATAGGATAAACTTAGTTATAGGGAATAAGAAAATTTAATTTTTCTTACACTCTAAATATTTTTTTTTTATTTAATTATGTAATTTCTTTGATTTAAGATAATTAATAAAAACATATTACTATTAAAAAAAAAAGAATCTAATCTAAATTTTCAAGTATTCATTGTACATATTGTACAAATAAAAACTTGATATAATGAAATTTCACGTGATTTATATATCAAAATTTTTTGATATATCAGAAATTTTGATATACCAGATATTTTTACTGGAACGAATAGTTCTATTATATCAAATTTCACTATGTATTTCATCTTTATTTTTGGTTAAATTTGACCAATCTATTCCTGAGCTTTTTAGAACAGTACTTCATTACAGTTAGAGATAAATCTTTTATAATCTTCTGTCATATACCTATTCGCAAGCATCCAATTTTATAAATTCTAACCAATAGGATCCATCACATTCATATTTCATACTACATATTCAAATCAAAAACAAACCTACCTAACTTTGTCCGCTTGTAACCAGGAGCTTGAATAATATACCTGATTGAATACAGTACGTAATGGCACCATAGGAGGGTTATGGTACATTTTGCCAAAATCCATTTCACTGAAACCCATTTTGCTATTTCACCAAAAGGATATTTCACTGATTCTCTGAAGGATATTTCACCAGATTATAACAAAATTGAAACATAAAAATTTATTAAAATTAATTAAAATTTATTATCCACATAAATCATAAATTTTACATGAAAAATATTATTTATTATTTATACGCAATAAATAAAAAATAAAAAAAAGCAGATTATTAGATCACTAATTACATACCAAATCCATGAAATAGTACTATAGTGGATACTCTGTATAAAATTATCATTTTTACATTACAGTAAATTACATATTACTAAAGATGGTGACGGTCTTGTCCAGTTTTAAGAAATTTGATTATTCTATGGATATTTAAGTATACACCAATGCTCCCTCCCTTCAAGACATTGGTGAGATATTTTAATTATTTAATCCCCTCATAAGAAGTCGATCTGTTTTTTATTCCATCTTTTTTTCACAAAAAGCTCATATTTCCAGAATTAATAACCTTATATCATGGAATTTATCAAATTATTTACATTTTCTGTGAATGGATACATGAAAGGCTCATTTTTATGGAGTTTTTACAGAAATGATAAAATTTTATAGGTCCAATCAGACAATTCAGAACTAAATAGAATTTGTGTATTTTCTTGGTCAGCTAATTTTGGGCCCTTTATGTGCAAAAATTTCAGGGTGCAGATCATTATTTTTTTTCTATGGTGGCCGTCACCTATAAACCACACTAATATCATGTGACTTCAAATTTTTATAAATTGTAAATTGAATAGTAAAAAGAAAAAACTAAACTGATAAAATGATAGAACAACATGTACTGAACATTTCTATCGGGTTATTTTATAGAATTTAATAAGAATTTTAATTAATATTATGGGTTAAAGTTAGATAATTTTAATAAGTAGCCATAATAAAAACATAAAATTTCGGACTAGTTTTTATGTAATTTTTATGGATTTTACAAAATTCCATGGAAATCCACAAGAATTCCATGTAATATAGCAAAAAAAAATTTTGTCGCTCACACAGCAATTATTATATTTTAGCAAAGTACTTTAAAAATAAGTTACACAATATAAATAAATAAAATTTTAAATTTCGGATTATTATTAATATTGTTGTTTATAGGTGACGACCACCATAGAAAGACCAATGTCTAATCTTTATATGACCTTCTAAATCTATTTTAGTAAAACTTATAGACAGACATTTGATAGGTAAGTTTTAAAATTTGATAAAACATTTGTGTCACAGTTGAATTTTTAAAAATTTGTTTAATTTTCATTGATGTAAAAAATATGTATTCATTAAAAAAATAAAAAAAAATAATGTATTATTCATATACAAAGATAAAAAAAAATATGGGTTATTAGTAGAAATTTGCATATATCCAAGATTAATCAATAGCTGCAATCAATATTGATACTGTAATATGATAATCTAATCAATTAATTAATTTGCCATTCCGACACAACATTAATTAGTTAATTAACCGATTAACGCTTGATCAATCAATCATCATCTCAAATTCCCGACACAACAATATAGTTAATTTGGTTGATCATCTCAAAATTGAAATCGCAAAATTTGGTTGATTTTTTAGTTTTTGGATCGAAGTAGACTATTATTATAAAGTGATCAATAACAGCTTACATAGGACATATACAATAATATTAATTATCGGAAATATTTAATTGTGGCAGTAGAAAAATTTCCCAATGATCATTAGATCACTCAATTCGACAATATAAATATTCTCGGATTTTATCGCATTTCCATCTTCATTCTCAAAAAAATAAAAAAATAGATACATTTTAAAATCTATATAAAACTTTCAATCTTTACTTGAACAACTTTCAAAATCCCATACCATAAAACACTTCCTTCTTCCTTAAGACATCATGAAATTAAATTTTCTTCTCGCAATCCTCTTGTCACTTGCCGTTATTTCCCAATCAGCTCCTACAACTATTGAAAAAAGAGATGATTGCATTGATGATGAAGGACCAAGTTGTGGTGTGGGTCATTAAAACTATATAAAGTACATTATATTTTCAATTTCTTATTATTTGTTCCTGTTTTTGAATTTCTGAAAGTAACTCGTTTTTTACATTTTTTTTCAGTGTATTTAAAAATGAAAAAAAATTTTTGAGGCTGGATCTCGTAGATTTTTAAATTTTTTTGTTTGTAAAAATTTTGTTTGTTTATTTTGAAAGTGACCGTAAAAATTACTAATCACATAAGATCTGTTCAATGTTAAAAAAATTTTTTATCGCCTTCTTGTATTAAAATAGAGAAAAAAAATCCTCGATTCCTTATGAAACTTCATATAGACAAAAAAACACGCAAAATATTTATTTACAAATAAAAATTTCTTTAACTATTATAAAAAAGATCTTAAAACAGAAGAATGAAAGTGTAAAAATGTGAAAGCATCAAAACGTGAATCTTTTTATACAATTATAATATAAAGAGATTATTTTATATTATTTAGCATTAATTTGTTGTTTTTTTCCTGTGCATTCGCACAAAAATGCATGATGTGTTATATAATGTGGTAAATAATGTTTTTTGAGATAAAATTCTGTCCTTATAATAAGCGGTAAAATTAAAACAACACATTATGATAATTAAATCCTAACTAAATTCCACTGTCAAACGTAACAGTGTATGAGGGTGCACATTGCGTCCTGGCATCTCGATAAAAAAGAAGTTTAATAATTATAATTAATCATTATTTTCCTGGATTTCGTTGTTAGGAGGATTCATGCCGTCAGGAATGGGATTTGCTTCTAGTGCAGTATTCAGGTTGTTACTTCTGGTTGAATCGTACTATTAGGTGAAGTCATGAAGAATTTATGAATACGAAAGTCTTGATAAGCGTCTATCGTACACGTGATGCACGAAATATTTAAGTTTTTTGAATCATGTATCAAATAAAAAAATCTTTTCTTCATTTATTAATTTTTCGATTTTTATTATCTAATTATACGTTAGCAAAATAATCATTCTTTTAATAATCATCACAATATGCAGCATAATCACCAAAATCACTACTTTCTATCATTGTATTCCAAAGAACTATTACCATCAATGTCTTCAAATATAATCTCATTGCTGTTTCAGGAACAAGGACTTCTTGAATATAATTAGCAGTTTGTAATGGATAAGAATTTACGGGCGTAAGAATATTAGTTGTTATAAACAAATCAATTAAGGTTTAGGATATTTGCGATTACAGCAAAATAGTGGATACTTGTTGTCGGGATTGTTCGGTTACTCGGCTAGTCGGGTTATTAGAAAAGATATCTAACACGTGGCATATGTACAGTATATATATATATTATGGCGTAGTATAACTATAATAAAGTATAATTGTATATAATTAAAGTGACTAGCCGAGTAACCCGAGTACCCTAAAAATTTTCTTGTGTCCACTATATTTCGAATTTTACTGTAAAACAACGCATTTGGTTCATAATATCCGGCTAATTTATAGATTTAATTAGTATGTTATAAAATTTAATTTTAAATTAATTTTAATAAAAAATAACTCACTCTTAAACTTTGAATCGGTCCATTAACATCATCGGTGCTAGCATAAGGAAAGTTTTATATTTGGAAAACAGGATTTTTCAATGTTACACATATAACTTTACTATAGAATTCAATCGTTTTAAGGTAAATACTAGTTATAATGTGTATTATTACTGTATTATTAAAAAATGGGCTCTTGATGCGATCATATTAACGTAATTTTCCCAAAAGCGTATAACAAAATCGATCCTGTGAATTATATATGTCCCTGTTAGTGAATCCTTTTATCCGCTTTGTGCAAGTAAAACGAAAAATCAAGCGAAATAATCAAACTTTATACTATTATTTACATCACCAACATTATCTATCATTCAAACAAACGAGTATATTCCGCAAAGTGATAACAAGGTATGTTGGTTTTATCCCGACGCTAATCAATTTTCTGGCTCTATAGACGTTCCAAAACAACACGGATATATTACTTTTCTTGCTATATATCGGCATTTGATCTTCGCCGAGAAAATCTTTAATCATCACGCGTATAATAGGCGCAGTGAAATAAAGTATATTATCTAATCTAATCGACTCTACGTGCCTCATTTCACGGTATTTTAGGATCCAATAAATGACTGTAGACTTACTACAGTCCCCCGAATTTATACTGTAGGTTACTGTAGGTTCGAGATTACTTAATCTCGGGGAAGTTCAATCTTTTACATAGTCTGTGCGGATGATTGCGATATAGATAAACAAATATTTCGTAGATATGGGTGGGATAATTTATTTCGAAAATCTAATGTAATAAAAGAGTATAGATGGAAATCTTGTAATTAGTTATAGAAACAAATTAGTTATAGATATTTTTCTTAAACGTGTGAATGGCCTAGGATCCGCATATTCCCTTCCTCTTTGATAGCATCATATTCATCACTTCTCTAGCATTTTCTGATTCGATATGAATATTAAAATCAATAATAAAGTTTCGTCCATTAGGGCATTTGCGTCAATTTGTTTTTTCTTTGCAAAAAATCAGTTACCCGAAACCTTCTTCAGATAACATAAGGTCACTACATAAAAGACGTTTTATCACAAAAGTCTGTTGCTATGCAGTCATTTCGAAAACAATACCAGTTGATTCACAAAGCGGATTTTTTGATTCACCAAATTGTGTAACCAATCTTTTGATACAGGTGCTACTTCTTTCAAATCATTCTCAAAGTAGTCTGAGTTAATTCAAACGACTGTCAGTAACGTAGTGAATGTGTAGCACAAACAATTTGTTTGCAACGTACTGATAGCTATAGCATCATTCCTTTTGACTGTCGTTGTTGATTTTTCATCCTGTCGATATGATAAAAAATTCTTGTTATGAAAATTCAAGGTAATATTTTATTTGTCATCACTTCTTTCGATGTTTTCTCGTCAACTTGTGGGTCATGGCCACGCCTCCTCAGATAACTCCTTTGTTTTGGATTACATCCAGCTGAATTGAGGCATTATTCGTTGCTTGAATTTGTTGTTCCACCTAATTGAAATGAAAGATGCCGTCAAACGAAAAACTGATTGCCATACCAGTAACTCTAGCATGAGCAAAAAACCCTAGTGCAAGTTATACCAACAAATACCTCAATTTGATCCACCTTCTTCTCTGACAATTAAGTGCTTGCGTCGATTTTTTCGAGCTCAACCTTATTACAAAATATCTTCACATCATCCCAGAAAGCAGGTCATTAGAGGTTGTGAACGAACGCGTCGTTCTTGGCGCTAAGACGGGTTGTCTTTGGCCTTCACACAAACTTAAAATGGAGTCCACCGGAGATAGCCTCCCTAACTAACCCGACGCGTTGTCAAGTCGCTTAGGTGGTTGTTTTGACATCGTCCAACTCCCTCTCTATCTCCTCGCCACTTTCCCACTTCTGATTTTTTTCTATTTTCTTTCGACCAAGCTTACATCACCTTAAGAATTTCATCTTTATTAATGGCAGAAGCGACCTTCCTCCACTTCTTATTTGTAGTTCCTACAACGTATGAAACGAACTTTGATACAAGGGTATGCTCGACCGTTCGGTGAAGTCTTCGGGGTCAAAATCATTTTCCCATCCTTTAAACTGTAGTTTCATTAAAGTCTTCAGGACAAGAAAGACAAAGACGCGAAAAAAATTCGAGATAGTTTAATACTTTGGATAGCACAGTATATGTAATTATGTATACGGTATTTACCCGTCACTTTACTACCCCACGTGATTTCGTGATTTTTTGTGAAATTACGAAAAAAAATTTCTAATAAAGATAATACGTTCTGTAAATAAAAGTGAAAATAAAATTTTTCTTATTTTTATCTTATTATTAAAGCATAAAAATTCTACACACATTAATTGCAAAATTAATTGAATTATGACACGTAAAAATTTATTTTTTGTATAAAAATTATTTAAACGTAAATTTCAAAAAAAAAAAAATCACAAAAGTTGCGTATTAAAAGAGAAATTTATTGATTCCCTTAGATTGATGCATATTTATATGGATATTTCCTTGGGTTTTTAAATCTTTACCTTCTACTTATTATTTTGATATAGATTTCTAATTTGGTAAATTTTCTTATTAATATTGTAGGGTGGCTAGCCAATAACTGATAATGTAAATATTCTCAATTTTTTATATAAAATTCAACTTTTAACTTTTATAATTTATAGATGTTTCAGTCATGTGATTGTCTTATATTTCATCACAATTAATTCAGAGAGTATAATATAATTTTATAATTCTAATGTGAAATTTAATTGCTGATTCTTTGTTTACAGGCATGATAAACAAGATTTAACTGGACTTTGGCTATTACTACTTTTTTTTCCAATTATGTTTTATGCTTTTTTGTTAGGATTTTGTTGTAGGTGGAATTTAGTGGAAATATGGTGACATAATGAGATTACAATGAAGTTAAATGTTAGGTACAGTCTAGTACAATTTGTGACAACACCGATCATTACATCATTAGTGCGACCTAACTAAAATATATATAAATCAACCAGACCAAAGACAAAGACAATAAACAATTTATTTTTCAATTTTATATATTTTCGTAAATTTTCGTAAATTTTTGTTAAAAATGTCATCAAAGTTGTCGAACGTATTACACAAGGAATATAATGATATTCTTGAATCTACAGAATTTTATGATACTGAAATCTTAGTTGGTGAATACCCTTATACAGAAACTTTTAAAGTACATTCTTTGATATTGAAAATCCGTTCTCCTTATTTTCGTGCTGCACTATCAAACTGTTGGATAAAAAAAGAAAATAATATTATTAAGTTGAAAAAACCAAATATTTCAGTTAAAATATTTAACATACTTATTAAGTAAGAAAAATTATTTATTATGTTACCTACATTTATATGATATATACAGTATAAAAAATTAACATAAATTTTATTCAAATTTTTTTTAGTTATATATATAGCAGTAATATTGACCTTTCCATGAATAATATCAAAACAAATGTTAAACTTTTAATTGCTGCTGATGAACTGTGTCTTGGTGATCTATGCAATTTTATTGAGAAATATTTCCTTGAAAACAAAAGATTATTAGAACAAAATCTGGTTTTAATTCAGGATATTACAACAAAATTTTCTCAATTTAAAGAATTATCCCGATTCTATAAAAAGACCATTCGAAGAGATCCTTCGTTAATCTTTAAAGCAAGTGATTTCATTAATATTAAAGAAGATACTCTTCTTTATTTACTTGAAAAAAATGATCATTCTTTAAGACCAATTGAAATTTGGGATAAGCTTATGGAATGGTGTATTGCACAATCATCTGAACTATTATCTGACGCATCAAATTGGACACCTAGTGAAATAGAAATAATTGGTAATTTTCTTCAACCATTCATTCCATACATTAATTTTGAAGAAATTACTCCTTCAGAATTCTATAGAAAAATTAAACCATTTAAGGATATTTTTGATAATAATTTTTATGTTAAAATTCTTGAATATTATTCTTTTAATTATCATAAGCGGAATCAGCGGAATCAGCGGAATCCCTTTTCTTTATCTTATGATGATGATGATGATGATGATGATGATGATGACATAATGTATTAATATTAATCTTTTACATATACTTTCTTTATTTCTTTTAGAAAAATATAATAATAAAACTTAGGCAAATTAGTATGCCAACGTGACACGTTTAATCCAATCATTATATATTTCTGTATTCACATTTTCTGAAATATTTACGTTAAAAATTATTTCCTTCTGTTCATGAAATTTTCCAGTTGGATGAACAGATAATTGCGATGTATAACCTTAAGTAGTATAGGAAATATTTCATTTAAATTTATAATATTTAAAGAATATAGTGAATCCGGATGCTAATCCGTTTAAATAAAACTTACAATTTTACAACCTATTCGAATAAATACTCAATTTTTAATTATGATGACGTCTATACTACATTGTATTTCTCTATAAAAGTCTTTGATAAATTATTTATTTATTCAAATTAAAGTTTTCCTGATAAATAAATATCATTAAATAAGTATCCATATTTGCTTTTAGGTAAATTTTGAGTTAAACAGTTTTCTCTTGATTCTAATACATCTCTTGATGATCGTACTCTCATTTCATTTTCATATTCTCGTATACAATTTTTATATCCATCTTTTTCATAATTTGAAAGACACTTTACAAGCGATTCAGCATCTTGTAAAGCATTATTTGCACCTGATTTAAAAAAATATATAAATAAAATAATATCAAATCGAATAAAATCAATTACATAAATTAGTTATATACCATAACCTAAGAAAGGATTCATGGCGTGTATTGCATCGCCCAATAAGGTGACCCTCGTAGATTCCCAAGCTTCAACAGACATTGGATTAATATCTTGTACTGGTCTTCTCCTTGGAGGATTATAAGTTCTATAAAATGGTTTTTCATATTTTTTTGGTGGCGAAGCTGGTGCAATTGAAACCAATTCCAACAAAATTTCTGTTAACTCACAAGGTTCCCTATGCTGTTTGATCAATGTTTTGATATGATCAATTACTGATTGAGGATTATTGTCATCTACATTAATATTCTTATTTCTCGTATCCCAGTACGTATAGTAAGTATAACAAAGGGTTATTCGATAATGTATCTGATCATCTGGTGTATTTTCTGTTATATCATTTTCAATTGGAATTAACCGCATTAAAGAAAATGTTGTGTCTCCATCTTGACCAAAAGTTTTTTGACATAGAAAATTTCCATTCAGCGCAATAATACGATCCATAAGTTTCTTATTTGGGGTGACATCTATAAGTATCTGTGTAATTCCATAATCAAATAATTGTAAATGTGGTAATCTTTGTTTTCGTACTATAAAAAGAAAGAAAGAAAGAAAAAATTGTTAATGCTAAATAAATTTTTTTTCCTTTTTTTATAAATAAATAAATAAAATACTTGAAGAATTAATTCC
This sequence comes from Rhizophagus irregularis, assembly GCF_026210795.1. Lineage (NCBI taxonomy): Eukaryota > Fungi > Glomeromycota > Glomeromycetes > Glomerales > Glomeraceae > Rhizophagus > Rhizophagus irregularis. Next base: position 4,789,921 of record NC_089444.1, on the reverse strand, counting down.
ATCGCATCCGATCAGGATATCCCCCCTTACTCTCGTTCCATCTTGAAAAATAGCCCAAACTTCATCATCAAATTCATCGTATCCAATACATTTCTTTCCCCACTGTATATTTACGCCTTCCAACATCAAATCTCTTAATCTATTCCGATAAGAAATAAGTGAAAGTGAACGAATGGATGTTAGTTCAAATAAAGATTTAAAGTGTGTTGGAGGTGTTCTGAATAATTCTGTTCCTTTATGATCACAATGTAATACACCAGGATATTCTTTTTCATGTATTGGATTTGGTATAACTTCTGGAAGACGAGTAACAAGTGTCTCTGGAAGACAAGAAATTAAAGACATCATTCCATAAGAATTTATTCCAATATTATACCCTTGCCACCGATCTGATCAAAAAAAAAAAATATTTTTTAATTATCAAGTAAAAATAATTGAAATAATATTAATAATATACCTTGTGGTCCAATATCTCGCTCAAATATTACTACGTTAAATTTTTTCACATTTTTATTTAAGTGTTTTTGAATTCCATGATAAAGTAATAATCCACCAAGCCCTGCACCAATAATTAAAATTGTAGGAATGTGATTATTTGACATTTCGAAAGTTAAAAAAAAAATTATAGTGTAAATCATTTATTATTCATTCATTTTTCATATTCTTCAAAGGACTAACTTTGTGTAGAATGACTATAGTAAAGAAAAACTAACTAAAATAAGTTAATAGACAAAGGGATCACCCTTCGTTTAAAAAAGAAAACGGAAAAGCTAAACACAGTAAATTACGCCGCTGAATTTATTATTCATTAATAGTAGCACACCCGATCATTATTTAATCATCACTCTTTTCCACGTGAAATGTCGATCGAAGCTACTATTAAAAGTATTCGGACAGATCTACAATATCTCGCCCATCCAGTGATCATAAAAGGGTAAAATATGGTTCGTTAGATTCGTCGTAACCAGGAGCATCTAAAGGTTGAAATTGTAACTATTATTCATCTTTCTACGACCAATAGATGATGAAGCACCTCACTACTTAAAGTATAGACTAATAATCATTCCACATTTAAAAGTTGCCATTTTTTAAAAAAATTGAAAATTTTTTCTATTTTTTTTTTATAGAACGAGTTCTTAGCTAAGCCTGAAAAAAAGTTGGTTAGATCTACAGTAGTAATTCCATTTTTAAAAAAGCTATTTGCCGATCTTAACCAACTATAGACTTTTGGTAGGGATGTTTCATTGTTTCATCATCTATTGGTCATAGAAAGATGAAACACGATTCGTCATAACGAGACGTCGAGGCAAAAGTATCATTCTTGATAGATATGCAGGAGAATCTTGATATGCATAATATATTTTACAGTAAAGTCTATCAAGAATAATACCTCATGTCTATCAAGAATGATACTTTTGCGACGTCGAGACGATTGTTTCGTAATACGCAGTAACGTGATCAGCGCGATTTCTGACGAATAGGAATCAGACACGTGACTACTTAGTGTAAAACACCGGGTTTCTGTAAAGTTCTTGTGTAACTGGATCTGTCTAGAACCTCGTGAAGGAGGGTCGGTATTATCCATGTCAGTATCGTAGCCAAACTCAATTATCTTTAGGATCGATATCGAATTAACTAATTAATGGGGTCGATACCAAACTCACAATCAAATAGATCGAAATCAAACACATCACCACTAAGATCGTTGTCGAAACAAATAATCAACAGGATTGCTGTCGAACACGCAACGCATAGGATCGATCGCACAGTTTTGAGACGAACTCTCATCTCGGAGGAATCAATGTCGAATATAGTATCAGGATCGAGATCACATTATCATGCAGCAGTATCAGTTTAGAACTCTCATAAAGCAGGACTTTAATGAAAGGGAACGATTTAGGTTTCTTATGTTTTAAGATCGGTTAATAATTAGTGTCTGAATTCTGGATGATTTTACTATGATATTAGTATTTACTGTTAATTTTAATGGAAAAACTTGCTTGTTCTTTTTAACATATTAAAATCTATTTTTTAACCACCTGAAAAACTTCATAATCATCATTAGCAAAATCATATGGAATACCAAGATAAGAATAAGTAGATGATCCTCTGGAAACCCATTTGCCAACACAATTCATTGATAAATCATGTCCATTTCCGAAAATTGGCCCCCACCGATTACTACATACCAAAGCATGAGAAGCGTCAGTTACTCTTCCAATTCTACCCGTATTAATATCTCTATGATTGTCAAAAATAAATATAAAACTATCTTGAGTATTTTTGCAGATATCACTTCCTTCCCAATCAAGCGGATTATATCCACCAACTATTTGATTAGTTTCCTCAATTTTAACAACTATAATAGTTGCTCCTTTGTTATCACATTTATCATGAAATGCTCCTGCTGTATTGCCATCTCTACTAGCACGAAGGATAAGATTAAATTCATAAGGAATCATTTTCAAAGATTCGTCTTTTTTGTCTATCCAACCTGCAAATATTGCTAAATGTTCTGAATTTATAAGAACAGAATCAATAGTATTAACAGCATTTCTTGATGGTAGAGATCCTATCTGTTTTGCTTGTGGAACAAAGTGAAACTTCAAGATTTCGTTTTTTAGTTTTTTTGGTAGCAAATCATCATATGGTACTACTTTGTCATAATATTCTTCAGAGGTTATATCATGAAATCTAATTAATGGGATAAATCTCGATAGCGTCCTCTCCATTAAAATTAATTCATCTTTAGTCCATTCGGAAGGATCCTTATTAACGGTAGGTTGTTGTGCATGAGCCCATCTGATCAAATTATTCCATACTTCAATTTCATCTAGTACAAGGTCGTCTTGTTTAAGTAATGATTCCAATATCTGTGCAGGCAATGATAATATTTTGTCAGTTCCAAATAAAATGTTTGGTTCTTCACAGATTGCTTCTAGACCATAATCTCTCAACATTGTAAAAGTTTCATGTTGAAAAGCAACTTCAAGAATTCCAATAGGATCATTTTGTAAGAATTTTTTTTGATTTTTAATTAAAAATTCTTGGATATATTCGCTGAGTATATTCAACCCAAGTTCATCTGTAGCGACTAACAATTTTAAGGTATCTGGCCCATTTTTGACATTTAAATCTAATTGACCACAATAGAAATATCTAAATTTCGATTTTAAATAAGATTTTAGATTATCAATAAACAATAATTTTTTAATGTTTAATTGAAATTTTCAATACCTTATAATAATTTCAAAAATATGTGGCAAAACATTTGGTTTCTTAAAAATATATTTCCCATCCTTTTTTTCAGCCCAATTAGAAGAAAAAGCTGTATCAAAATAATCTGATTGACAGCGAAGAATGTTTGAATGAGCGTAAATTTCTTTTTGATCATTATCTTCTCCAGCTTTTATAATAACATCATAATCCTTTTTTGACTTAAATAATTTTTCAAGATTATTCAAAAACGGTGAAAATAACTCTTGTTGCATTTTTGTAAGAAACAAAAGGAATTGGGAAAGAAAATAACGCCGAAACGAATACATTTCCATTTATTGACAAAATTTGTTAAGTTTGTTTAACAAGTTACGTAAATGAAGTTCATCAAATTTGACTTAAATTATCAAGATCTACTGAATTCGTGACAACATGGTCAATGATTGATACTGTATCACATGCTTCACATGCTTGTAGATAATTTACCAAAAGAAGGACAAGTCCCGTAAAGCATCACGATCTAAGGTCTTAGCGGAAATTATAGATGTTTTACGTAAATTAGTTTAGTTAATTTTAGGTTTTAGAATACGTGGGTAAAAAGAGTGGTTAAACGATACAAATTTATATTTTTAGATGTTCATCTTTTTTACTCCTTTTTGTTTTTTTTCGTGTTGTTCGCCCTTTAGGGTGAGTTTTTATTATTTTTTCTTTTCCCCTTTCCCCCTTTTTGATTTTCTTTTTCCTTCTACCCCCTTTTTTTTGAGCCGGCGGGCCTTCTTGTATTTTATACTTTTAGGTTAGCTTGTTTAGTTTAGTGTTCTTGTTTATTTTTTTTAAAATTAAAGACAAATCAAACTAAAGATCCTGTAAAGTCCTATATGGCATTATTTTTCTTTTCAATAAAGTGTGATCGGATTTGCTCAAAAAAAAAAAAAAAAAAAAAAAAAAAAAAAAAAAGCGCTCTGCTTCATTTATTATATATTTTTGAGTCCAAAACTTTAATACACTCAACTTACAATTTTGTTTTCATATTCGAAATTTCGAAAACCAATATATGTATATTAAATTTAGTATTTATCAGTGCAATATTATTTTCTATTAATCGCAGTTAAAGCAATAATTAGATAAATGTTCGTCACACCATTAAAAATAAAAAAAATATTTTACTCTGAATTAGCATTCTTATGCAAATAACTTCAACGAAAAAAAATTTTTAGCTGGTTAACAGTTTGTCAGATAAAATATTTAAAATTAATAAGAAAACAAAAATCAATATATTACATTTTAATTCCTTTAATTTAATTGGCAATCTGGATAAGATCGGCACTATTTCATATTAAAATTTGAGGCAACGTTCCGGACGCTTCTAATGGTAGCGTTTTCATGTCCTTATCACCGATAAATAAAAGTTATTTACACTTTTCATTTTAAAGACTTTTGTATATAACGTTTTATCCATTGATCCTAGAAATATGGAACAACTACCATTAAAGGCGCCTGGTTATGTCGAATCTAATGAGCTATAATTCATCCGTTTACAATCACTGGATGGTGAGATAAATCAGACAATGCGATTTAAATTTATTTTTTAAAAAAGATCTGTCCGGATACTTTTTGTAGGAGAGTGTATCCATGCGACCCACCAATATGTTTTTTTGATGAAACTAATTTTTATTTTCCTACTCTATTATTGAGACAAAGGTAAAGTCACCAGTTTCTATTGGACACCAATACACTGCCTTGCTTGTAATATTAGTTCATATGAATAATAAAAAAATTTTCTATAATACGAGAAAATAGAAACTTTTCTAAGAGTAACCTGAATATTCCATGGATCACAAGAATTAGAATTTAATGAAACGTATGCGAATATTTGCTATGATGTGTAATTTTTTTACGCAAGATAGGTACGTCAGTCGTTCGATTATGCTGGTACATTTCTTGTTAATGCACATCTATGCCAAAAACTGAAATATGGTGAAAAAAAAGAATATGTATTTTCTTCGTAGAAACAAACAATAATGCATTAGTGCATTTTCATAATATAAATAGCCCAGTACGGTAAAATTTTCGGAATTCAATTTAAATTATTGGTCAGCAAAGTTAATTACTATTGGTTGATTAATTAGTTGATTTCCATAAAAGGAAATGTGTAAGATTTCGGATAAATTTCGGTATCAAAAAGCCAAGTTAAAAATAGTATTATCATTTAATAATGACTTTTTTTTTGGTTTAGTTAATTTTTACGTTGTGGCTTGAAAGAATTAGAATCGTTAATCTAGAAGAAATTCGACAGAAATGACTCTATAAATAATGGTTAAGTGCCTTCCTTCAATTCTTTATTCTTGGAAGAAAGTTAAAAGAACAAGGCTAATATATTTACATATTAATTTTTTTTTAAAGAATAAAAAATTTGAAACGTTGAAACGTCGAGTTTATTGATTATTTTATAATATGCAAGAAGGAAAAATTCCAACTGTCCTTATTATTGGGGCAGGTCCAGGAGGACTTACTCTTTATCATGCTTTAATAAAAAATAAAGATAAAAAAGAATTTAACGTAAAAATCTTTGAACGTGAAGCCAGTCCTACTGGTAATTCAAATTATTTATTCTTTTTTTTATTTTGTTGTTATTTCATTTAATTATATTTATTTTTTATCTGACTTTGCCAAATCAATATTTAAAAACTCATAATAGACCGATGGCAAGGCTATTTTATCAGCATAAACGTTCGTGGGGCAAAGTCTCTTATGAATTGTGTTCCACCTTCAATCGCTTCAAAACTTTCCAAAGCAATTCCGAATCCAATTCCAGATGCAGAATCTAATGGAATTACACTTACTGATGATACAGGAAAACGTTTAGTTAGGCCTCCATTTAAACAAGTTAAAGATGTTCATGAATTGGCGAAAGTTCCTAAAGAAATCTCTGCTATTATTTCTTATCGAGATATACTTAGAGAAGTTTTGTTGGAAGATGTGCCAGTTCAATGGAATAAAAAATGTGTTGGATTTGAAGAAACTGAAAACGGTGTTTGGGCGATTTTTGAGGATGGTTCACGAGAATTTGGCGACATTCTAGTTGGTGCGGATGGGATTAATTCTCCAGGTATTAATTTATAAAATATTTATGCATTATTTATTAAATATTAATTAATTAATTTTTCTTCATACCTTTATTAAATTATTGTAGTTCGAAAACAAAAAATACCCGAATTAAAAGTTTTCGATTACGGTGTAAATATACTCAACGCAAATGTTGCCGTTCCTAAAAGTCTTATGGATAAATCAATTAGAATTCACGGCAATTCTTTAATTCAACTTTCTCTTGGAATAAAGGGTGACTGGACATTTAGTCTTTTCCGTTTAATTCCGGTTGAACAAGATCCAGACCATAAAAATGATTCAGTCGAACCTCATTATAAAGTAACACTTAGTTTTGCTTATCCATCGAAATTAGATATTGAAGAATCAGATAAAATTAAAGTTGACGATAAAGACCCAGCATCAGTTATTAATTATACTAAACATTTAATTCAAACTTTAAGACCAAAAAGTGAGTTAACCGATATTCAATTAAAATTATGGGACTATGTTCCTAAAACAGCTCCAAATGATCCAGAAAAATATCCATTTAAAACTTATAATCCTACACAACGAAGAAAATTACAAGATCTTGACCCATTATCCGTCAATACTTGGAAAAGCAGCCGAGTGACATTATTAGGGGATGCTGCTCATGCTATTAATCCTATATTTGGATTGGGAACAAATAATGCTATTAAAGATGCAGATCTTCTTTCTCAAGCATTGCTTAATTATACTCCAGAAAATTATATTTCTTACATCCAAGAATATGAAAATGAAATGCGAGAACGAAATTCTGCCGATGTGTTGAGAGCTAGAGCATTTGTATTAAGACAAACTCGTCCAATTGGATTTTTTGGTATTATTATTAGAAACACGATTATGAGGATTATCAACTTTTTTATGAATTTAAAAAGTTATAAGTAAACCTTATTCATTTATTAATCTTTTGAATATTTTGTTGCAATATTTTTATCATTTATTGCATTTATTGTATTTATTTCATCTATATTTTTTAACGTAACAAACATGTATATTAAAGACTGACTACAAGTAAAGTACAGTACGTACTGTAGTTCTCGTATTGATAAATTTGGTTTATCAAAATAATTATGGGCCGTTACGAAAAGATTTACATTGCGTCGATAATAAAAATTTTATTATGTAAATTTATTTTTTTTATAAATATTATCAGTACATATTGGGAATGCCCGAAATCTCAATATGCCCGATGATGCTAGAAAATTCTTAAGGCATTATAAAGGTGGGCCGAAAATTTAGGCCGATCGTTGATTTGGGGCACGGGCACAACGTTAAATTACATGATCCTCATCGGAACTACTAAATTCATCAATTAATTTATGCTTTGTATGCTTTCGTCGGACTCAAAATATTCCTTAGTATTTTTAAGTGCTCTTCTCCAAAAGTCCTACAGTGAAATTTTTTCTTTAAATGCATTTAGTAGTGTATTTCTAACAGATAAAGGGTTTGAATGTGGACCTGAGCGTGCAACTTCACCCTTCACAACTGACCAAACATCTTCAATAGGTTGCAGTTTGCAATGGTAAGGAGGGGTAAAATTAACTCCATGTTCGTATTGTTAACACAAGAAAATGGAACCTTTTATTTATTCATTCGAGCCAGCTCCAAAAGTTTTGGTTTTCTTAATTCATCAGAAAAGGCAATATCATGTGCATTTCTGAAATGTTTTCGTTGGGTTGCAATTTAGGAAGTCCGAGAGGTTTATGCGGCATAAAAGTATTGTCCCCGTGGCTCTTCCAGTCTGAGTTAGCCCCTGAAAAATAATTGTAAACGTTAATTATCATCAACTTTTTGTTGTCAGTTAATGGTACGCCGCTTCGTTTTATGGAGGAACTATGCGAAGTAGAGTAAAAAATATTAGTAAAATTTGTTATTCGAAGTCTATTTTTTTTTCAGCCCTTAATTTAGTCACACGGTACTTTTCTTGGTGTAAATCCTTTTCTTTTTGGGTGAGGTACAAATCTTTTCGCAACGGCCCATAAAAAATATAAGCATTGTTAAAAAAAAAAAAATATTATCTCCGTTTGTGGATTTATTTCACTTAATGTTTTTTTGGTTTATATATTTTTTGACGGTTGGCTAAACAGGAGTTACATGTTTTTGCAAGATTTTCTTAAGTTTTCTTAAACGCTTTTTCTGGACGCACTACCTTACAACATTTACATAAAGGTTTTTTAACAAATCAAACCAATCAGATTTGTATAACTCGGATGGCTATCATGTCGACCAGTGAAAACATGTCCATATTATAATGATACATTTGTATAAATGGGAACAAATACATAAAAACAGCTAATAATTAAATTTGCGCAGTAGCATAATTCTCTTTGATGCAAATTTAACAAATTTTTAAATTATTGGTAATGATTAAAGATATATTTATAAGAAATAAAATTATAAAAAAATTAAAATGTTTCAAATGCTTACCATAATGAATTGGCCTCTTTAAGTGCTCAAACTTCCATTCCTAACATTTCACGAGCTTTACTTAACAACGTGACGGCCTTCGACCCTTTAAATATATTGCGAAATGTTTCCCAAAGAAGTTTATCCTCTTCCTCCTCTGTTAACTTTTCTTTTGGCACAATAGGCAAACCATCATGATTATTATGACCATAATTGGACAAGTCAACTTCTTCAGTTCTTCTCCAATAAATAAATGGCTTACATCTAGTCATAAAGTCTTCTGTGTCTTTGTTAACGCTCTCTTTGACGATAAGATAATTTTGTTGGTGAGATTTCATCTTTGTTGACTTTTCCTTTAACAAGAGTGCTAGCCTCATCATTATTAACTTCTTCCTTCATAAGAACATCGACTCACCACTAACTTTCCCTTTAACAAGAAAAGAAAATATGTTAGGACAAGTAATATAACACATCATTTCAATAATAACAAGGGAAAGGTAATAATAATAAGTTACGATATGATTGTGGTAACAATACCTGAATTCAATTTTTCATTTCATCATCGCCTGTAGAATCCACTTAGTACATTAAGAGAAAACAAATCGGGGATAGTTTTTTAGCTTACCTTAAATGGTCTTTGTTGGATGTGTTCATGCAAATGTTCTGTAAGATAAATAATAGATTATTATAAATTCTACAGTATGGTGAAGTTAGCAAAGCCAAAAAATACTTGAAATATTTTTGTAACTTTCATTATACAGTACATGTAATAATATCAATCTCATATTTCTTGCAACCTTCCCACGGGCATATGTAAATATGATCTCCTTGAAGAGATAATTAATGTCATGTTTAACGACATGTTTTCTAAGCTTCTCCAGGTTTCAAAGTACTGGGTTTGAATGAACATTTAACCATTTGCAGAAAAATGGCATTGGAATAGTACTTTCTTCAGACATGATAACGTGGTAAGATTTGGTTTGAGGTCAATTAGCGAGGTTAAAAATTCATTTATTTACGTAATGTTCAACATTTGTAAGATTTAACAAAATATTAGTAATATCTTAACAATAAAATTCCGCAGTGAATAGGAAATAGTCGGATCAGATAGTCTAATTAAATACAATTAAATAACAGTGAATTTGATAAAATGAATTAATGATTTGTAATACTTTAGGGCAGGGTTGGGAAATGTACTGTACTGAGTTTTTTTAGTACAAGTACATTTTTTTATATAAATTACAGAGGTATTTTCAATCATATATACCTTGGTTTTAAGTGGTCCAGTGATTAGATTTCAATAAAATTAAGCTCATTAGATTCGTCTCAATGAGAGGAATTTAATAGTATTTATTTTATCATAAATGAATCAATATTGACAGAGTTAGCATTTGAAGTAACTTTATTAAATATATGGTATTTAAAATTTTAAGTACAATGTATTAACTGTACTGTACTGTACTGAAATTTTACCTCGTACACCATATTTTCCCAACCCTGCTTTAGGGCATTTTTCACATGTGTTCGTTAGTTTCACACTATAGGTCGCAAAAGATAAAACTTGGTCGAGTACTGGTCGAGTATAGAAACAATAGCCTACACGTGATTTTTAGGCTCATGTGATTTTTGCCGGAATTAAGGTATTAGAATTAGAATTTCACATTTTTACTGATCATGTGGTCAAGTTGTACAAAATGCGCCAAATTAAAGTGTGATCTCGGCGACGGACTTTAAATGCACGCTTTCTGAAGTTCAAAGAGAATGGATTTGGATATTATAGTATTCAGAAATTTCAAATCGGACGCGCTTTCTCTGCTGATAAATTTGATGGAGATATTAGGTACGATTTTGCTATAACAATAAAGTAGTTCTAAATCGCGAAAATATTAATTTAAAGTGAAAAAAAACTGCGGTAGAACATGTTTGAAGCTTTCCCTTTGTTAACTGCTCATAATTTATTATTTTATTTGTTTAAATTTTAGATTCAATTATACATTCAATATTTTGTAATAATAAATATATATGATTAGCGAATGATGCAACGATAAATCATTAAATTATTTGATCTTGTTATGGTAATATAAAAACTTAATATTATGCTTTAAAAAAAGCTGAGTATAAATTTAAGTTTTCAATATATTAATTTAACCATCATATAATTTACAATACATAATGACGTAATCATATATTTCCTTATTTATACTGTATAACAGATAATATTTTTTTTTTCTCTCGTCTATTAATATGTCCAATATCATGCATATCAAGTCAAGAACGCTTGCTTATGATAATATTAAAATATTATCTATCTTAAATAATATCGTCAAGGATGAAGGCAACCAACTTGTTGAACCAGATTTTTCCGGTTATCCTGTGCTTATCGGTTCTCGTGCCGCAAAATGGCATGTTCCTTCTTTCCGTGAACCTAATAATTGGAATTTCATTGCAACCGTTTCACAGTCAATTTTATTAATTAATAAATTCATGAATAAAAAAAATTTGAAACTGATTTATTACTCGGATGTTGGATTAAAAATTATTGGTAGATGTGTTGAATCATATGAAAATGAGAAATATATAGGCTTTGAAATTGAACTTGCTTCTGACAAAGTAAATCTTAGGAAAATGAAGTTAATGGAGGTCACAAATGATATGGAAATTAATGATAAAGATAACATTGATGATGACTGTTCGATTGAAGATGAAAGCAAAATTAAATTTGAAAAGTTTGATTATGATCAAGAGAGAGAACAGTCAAAGTCAAGTGCACAAATGATTCTGGAATTATGTCACAATGTAAAAGATAGAATGATGATACCCTTCCCATGCATAGTTGCTCCATTGAAAGTTCTCGAAGCTTTAAAAGCATCTCATATTTACTGGTCGGATGATTTTTATAAGAACATAGCAGATTTACATTCATTAAGAATTATATTGGAAAATAATCAAATATCACCAACTAAACCTTTATGCTGTCCAATGCGTGATGAGAAAACTAATCTTATGTTGAAGACTCGTATTAAGGAAACTGAAATCTTACGAGGTACACCATCTGTACATATAAATTTAAATAATTCTGATGAAGAATTTTTGGATCGTGAAGATGATTTTTTTGTAGATAGAGTCGTTCCTCATGATAAATTACACGAACTTGTTAAGTATGGAGATCACCCAATCTATGAAGGTTTAAAGAATGATAAAGTATAAAAGTTTAAAATTTAAGCAATTTTTATGACACTTTTTAATATAAATTTACTAACATTTTTATTATAAAAAAAATATCATCTATAGTCTAAAGCAATGATCGAAAAATCTCTTTTTCAAAAACTTGACTATCAAAAACAACTTGATTGTATGAAAGAGGAAGCGATGGTTATTGCACTTGAAAGATATCTTATTCCAAAGATCTTGAAGGATCAAGAAACTTCTTACAGTTCAGCGCTCATTAGAATTTGCACTTCTTTGACTAAAGACTGGTTTCGCCAATTTGCTATCGATAATTACCCTCGGCTTTCAAATCTTGATAAAGATTTATTGTCAATTGTTCATAACTTAACCAAAAATAATCCACCCTCACATCATGAACTAGCTGAGACAATAACGTTGCTTCATAAATGGATACTTGACCCGGAAATTCGGACTATTTTTGAGCCTATATACGCTTGTACTAGTCGTATTTATGATCTTGATACCCCTAGTGTTTCTCAAGGGATGCGGCTCGAGACATATAGATCTGGAATCAAGATTAATTCTCCGGTAAACAAAAATGTATCAATTGCTGCTATCATTACAACTGTTTGTATGGATGACTATGAAGATTGCAACCCAGGAGCTGATTGGTGGGCATCTATTGCTATCCTTCCTAGTGAAGATTTAAAATGTTCAAGGTAATATTAAATAGATTTAATTTACCATAATTTTTTTATATTTTCGTTACACTAAATATATATTTTTATCCAAATAGTGACGAGTATGATAGGTGAATTTTTAAAATTTGTACATGTACTGTACAGTTATTAATTATTAATTCCAGATTTTTTGTTTTTTCTTTTTTTTTCAGGGAGACTTTGGGAAGTTATTATGATTCACTACATCTTCATCCTTTTGATCATAATATTATTGGGAATCGTGGAATTTATATTGATCAACCACGTGCAAAACGTTTAGAACTTACTTCTAAGCACATACTAACACTTGAAATTGGTTCAAAGACTAGTGGTGATAGTTGGAGTGTGGCTGAGGATGTTTGGTATTTACCAAAAATTCGTGCTAAATCAGCTGATCATATTGCCAGTAAGCTTGAAATTCCAAATTTTACTGGTGATATATTAGTAAAATATGTGTTGGCTTATCTACAACCTACCTTTAAAAAGAAAGGAGATACGCCACTTAAATATCTAATTAATAAATTAAAAGCCACCGAAATTATTCCAATCAAACCACAACAACATCTTTGGTATGATGCCTGGAATTATACTTTGAAGAATGGAGGAGAAATTTGATTAAGACAATAATTTGATTATGTAAAGAGATATTATATATCTTTAATAATGATAAAAGTTTACCTTGATTTAATAAATGTAAAAGCACCATTACCCTTATAATTTTACTTTGAATCAAATCAAGAATATGTGTATAATTTAATTATTGCAGATTTTCATATTTTAACCACGCCACAACTTATCAGATGATTCAGCAACCTTGTTTTAATCAAGGAAGATAATTAACGTAGTTATTCAAAAAATGCGTCAAATTCACTACATATACGTTGATTATTTATTTGTTAAAAATAATTATTTAAATAAACGATTTTTTTTTTTAAAAAAAAAAAATGCGGTATACAATATATTAATATTCCTTGAAATGATATTCAAGAAAATTGCGGGAAGCAGGATGGAAAAATTTTATGCGTAAGTAAACCCTGTGGATTGGACGATCTATAATCACGTTAATCTTAATACGAATAATGAAAATAACTTGGAATTATTTTTGAAATATTCACATAAAAAACATTGTTGATTGAAATCCTAAATTTATTTTCATGTATTGTTAATGAAAATATTTCTAATTTCTCCTTTTGAGGGTTATGCCTAGACTGGTGGTAAAGTCACTCTTTGGTCCACTTTCATTTTTCAAATAAATGACGCAGCAAAATTAAGTAACAGCCGCCTTTATAAAGTAGATGAATCTGGTTAACTCTACGATACTTTTATTATTAATGATTCTAAGCTAGAACTAATCTGGAATAAAGAAAAAAGAAATAAATTTAGTATCACTCAAGTTAATATCCAAATTTACAAATCTATGATATTTGATGTACGCTGTGCCTATTGCGCTACCCATTGCTGTCCAGTAATTAGACTACCAATTATTTGCTAAACTAGGAGAACGGAACCGTTGGAATGTCCGAAGCGCTGATGGATCATAAGTAGCACAGATAACAAAGCAAATTTGAACGTACTACAGAACGTACACGGATACACAGCGAAGCGCGAAGGTAGGAGCGGACGAGTTGTAACTGGTAATACTAAAAGGAGTAAAACGTGTTAGCACGACAATAAAAATGATTGGTGGATTACGGGCGCGGACAGACATACCTTGTATGAAGAGAGTCTAACCGTAAATGTCCTCAACTATAGCTTCGGACAAATTACGAAGTGTAACCTGAATAATCATATCACTTTATCCAATTATCACATAATTCGAAGAAATTATTTGCTTGATCATTAATTACCAAATGAATTCGAAATTGAATATAAATAAACGTGTCATCTATCTGATGAAAAATCGGGATGTTGTAATTTAGCAAATCTTGATGATAAGAGAACATCTACTCATTCTATTTGGTTTCACTCGAACCAAGAACTGAGTTTCAGCTCTGGAACCAACTTTGAGTCGTTCTATTGTAATTTTCTCCTTTTTAGCTAAATTTCAATACTACCAAGAAGATGTTTTGTACAAGTCTAGCACAATTGAAATTGATAATGCACCGCTCCAAATGAGATTTGATTAGCAAATAAATATAATAATTATATCACTTCCAAAATATTTTTTGATTATTTCCTCCGGTTTTGATTTATAATTTATATGTCCATTTTGAAGAGGTATTATCCAAAGGAAGGGAGATCCTTCAGAATATTTGAGACATTTTTAAGATCGGTCGGAGATTGATCATTTTACGCAAAGTCAATGATAACTAGTTTTTTTTTTTTTTTTTTGAAAAAAACTTGTAATAACAATAAATATAACTTAATTATTGTTAATTTAGCAAATAAATTAAAATACAAACAAATAGATAAATTATGATATAAAAATTTTCAATAATTTTTTTTAAGGATTTAAAAACTTTAGTATCATATGTATCATATTAATTTATAAGATGAAATCATGTGAATATAAAATATTAATTTGCTCAGCAGATTGGTTGTGGTTGTGTACAGGAAAGTATCGAAAATCTTACGAATTTTTGCTGTTGCCATTTTCAAATACAATGTCTAATCAAAATACAATGTCTAATCAAAATACAATGTCTAATCAAAATACATTTTCTAATCAAATACATTGCCTAATCAAATACAATGCCTAAATTTCCTAGAAAATTGAAAAAATAATATTTACCGGAATTAAAAACTACACTTAGAGCTTGGACTCGAGTCAGGATGAGTCAACTCGAGTAAAACGAGTCAAGAATTTTTTTGACTCGAAGAGTACTCGAGTCCAGGACTCGAGTCAGGACTCGAGTTAACTTATAGTCATAATGCCAGCAGGAATTACAAATAGGGTTCGGCCGGCACTATCAACCACGTGATTCCGGTTGACTCAAGTCAAGACCACTTCTTTTATCGTTATATCAAAAATTTGTTGTTATACTAATTAAAATTCAAATATACTATAAATATAATATTTATTTCATTTACTCCCGATTTTGTTAATAATTATGATGACGAAATCTTTTGCACAAGGCTTTTTTTTATTTTTCGTTTTAATATAAAGCCGCACGGTTATTTCCTCATTCTTCAAGTTAATAATAAAACTGAAGTTGTTCCCACGTATAAAATTACTTCTGAACTTAAATAAGCAACTAAAAAAGGGAATTAAATAAAGACATTTATAGAAAGAGATCAAGATATCAGTTATCAGTTTGATTGATAATCAAATAATACCAGTAAAAATAAGTATTCTCTCATAGTATATACAGTACGTTCAAATGTTTATACATAGAATTTACATTTTCATTTTGGGTATTCCGATAATTCGGAATTTTTCGGTAATACGCATATTTAACTGGTCAAAATATTGTCTGTTGATTAATTGATTTATTTCACACGAAAATATAATGTGGCATCAATTTGAATTCAGCTGATGATTCAAGAAAATCATTATTTTTCTAAATATGGAAATTGTTGTGATGTCAATCGTTCTTAAAAATGAAAAAGTAGGAAAAAAAAAATTTTTAATTATGATATTCTATATGACGAAATATGCACACTTTCTTTGTCTAACTAAATAAAGTTATATTTTGTTGACACAGGTTTAAGGCGTTCTTGTTTTAACGGCTAACGAGTTATAATTAGCACTTGATTCTATTATTACATATTTATATAATAAAAAACAGTGATCTACGATGCTTTATTTTAAATGTAAAAATGACCATAAAGCCGTTGGTAAAATTATACACACAAATATATGAAAAATGAATATCTTAATTGCTATCTTTTTTTTGATTTTCGCGACATTCACATCATCAACTTTAATAAGACGTCAGGATGCACTCAACGGTTTTAAAGAATGCCAAGGAAATTTCCCAAATAAAATTACTTCACATGAGTTCACTCCCAACCCAATTGTCGCAGGTCAAGTTGTCACTGTTCATATGAAGGGTATCGCAACTGTACCCATTGAAAAAGGTTCGATATATCAGAATACTGTGTTTTATAATAATGAACAAGTGCTACAACATAATGACGACTTCTGCAAGGAAGTCGTTATTCCAAGTGGTTTTACTTGTCCGGTGAAGGGGGATTTTAATTTTGTAAATACTTTCCCTGCGGATACTAGTCCAAACGACCCAAAAAATAGTGTACTTGAATTTTTTGTTCGGATTCTCAGTAAGTTCTTATAAATTATTGGCTTTATAAAATTTTATTCAGTAATAACTTTTTTTTTATATTTTTATATTTTATACAGCATCGAACCCAGACGGGAGAAATCTATCATGTATTGAAGGAAACGTCAAGTTTTCTTATCCTTAATTATCAGCTTAACTTAATTAGCATTTATTTTTAATTTATATTTTAGTATTTTTTAAATAGTTGAAAATTTATTATATGTAATTTCAATTTATATATTGATATTTTTGAATATTTGAATAAACTGTATATTCTTATACTTAACTATGGAATGGGAGGCATGTAATTTATTTATTGACCACGAAAACTGACAATTTTTTTCATCGATCGACTAATACAACACGAGCAAACAACGGGGGCATTTTGTGCCATCATGTCTAGAATTCTGTGGTCCTTCGCTTCACTCCGGACTATTACATGATATTTGGAAAAATTCGCGCCTCAAGTTTTTTTAGATTTCGGTAATCCGGAGTAATATGCATCATATTGTCATTAAAAGTTCTTTGTCTTTTAATTAAATTTGGTAAATACAAAGATGGTTATTATTGATTTTCTAAATATGGATATAGTTATTGTTTCAATCGTTATTTAAAAAAAAAAGTTTTGCCAAGGAAATGATGATCGTACGTCAATTCACATGCTCTTTTCCTTTTTATTTATTGTCTAACTAAATAAAAAAGAATATTAGAGATTTCTTATAAAAATGGTGTCGGTGAGTCGTTGCTTTTATAATTTTCAAACAGATTTTTTAATAAAATGAATAACTTATTTGTTATCTTCTTAATTTTCGTGACACTCGCCTCATCAACTCCGATAAGACGTCAAGATACGCTTAGCGGGTTTAAACCTTGTAAAGGTAATTTCCCAAACGAATTTACCACATATATATATACTCCCAATCCAATTATCATAGGTCAAGAAACTACTGTTCATATTGCTGGTAAAGCAACTGTAACTATTGAAAACGGAGCATTGTTTAAGTTTATGGGATTTTATGAGAATAAACAAATATTCCATTATGATATCAATTTTTGCGAAGCAATTGTCGAACCCAGTGGGTTTAAATGTCCAGTAAAAGATAATTTTGATTTTATCACCAAGTTTTCACCAGATAGTGATTCTAGTGATCCTAAAAATACTATAGAAGAAAATGATATAAAGATAATTGGTAAGATTTTAAATAACATAAAACTTTAACAAATTTTGTTAATTAATAATAACCTTTTATTACATTTTATATAGTTACAAATCCGGACGGTAAAGATTTATTATGTATGGAAGGAAGCATCAAATTTTCTTATCCTTAATTATTAGCTAACATCATTATATAAATTATTACTTAAACGTTGTACATTTTATTTATTTTAGTAATAGATTATTATTTTACAAAAAATGATTTAAAATACTAGCATAAAATAATAAAAATATACGACATTTTTTTCTATAAGATAATAATTTATAATATAATACGTAACCATTTAGCTACGATCCATAAGTCACATGATATTTGGTTGTTTTTTAAAAAAAAAACTCGAACAGTAGAACATCTAAATTCATAATTTAAAAATATTTATCTTAAAAAAATTAAAAGCAGTAAAAAAGAAAAACCCGAAAAAACTCCACATGACTATACGCAAATAATGATTATTGATTTAGTTTCTAAATATGGAAAAAGTTGCGGTGTCGATCGTTCTAATTATGAAATTCAATTTACATCTATTTTCTCACGCCTAAAGTATTTCTAGAGAGAAAATTCTGATACGTCATACATAAAATATGTCTAAAAAAGATAATTAACTAACCTTAAATTCCATTGAAAATATAAATATGTGTAATTCATTCTTTATTCTTTGTCCTATTTTGTTTACGAGTTTAAGGAGCTTTTTTCATATGCTAATTTTGCTAACGGCTAAGGATTAATAAAGAAAGTGAGAAAATTCCCAAAATAAAGAAATGCAAAAATTCTCCAAGGAAAAAAAAAATACAATCTTTTTTGCATAAAATAACGAGACTTAACTTTGGGAATATGCGATATTTTATATAAAACGGTATTATTCTTGTTCTTTTTATTCAAAAATAATTATTTAATACTTTTCATATTTTTACAACCGATTTTAAAATGATTATCTTACTTGTTACTTTCCTGGTTTTCGTCATTCGTCTCGTCAACTCCAATAAGACGTCAAGATGCGCTTAGCGGTTTTAAATCGTGTAAAGATAATTTCCCAAATTGCGAAGCAACTATTCATATTGCCGGTAAAGCAACTGTAACTATTGAAAACGGTGCATTGTATAAGATTACGGGATTTGATGAGAATATACAAATATTCCATCATGAAATCAGTTTTTGTGAAGCGATTGTGACGCTTAGTGGTTTCTCCTGTCCAGTAAAGGAGAATTTTGATTTACCACAAATTTTGTGGAAGTATCATCTCCTAATGACCCTAAAAATACTGTAAAAGAATATTTAATAAGAATACAGAGTAAGTTTTTAACAGAACTTTGACTTTAGTAATTATTTTAATTAATAATAACCTTTTATTATATTTTATATAGTAACAAATCATGTATTGAAGGGAACATCAAAATTTCTTATCCATAATCGATAAGATAAAGTTTATAATAGATTATAATAATTCTATTTTCATTATCAGTTAATAAAGTATTTTTAAAAACATGTTTTCTACGTATAAATATACTTTAAATGCTATTTTTATCTTATATTGTTTTTATACAAATCCACTCATAATCTGTAAAAGTATGGCATATAAAAGCCCCTGAAGCGTACTTTTACATTACAGCATTTAATTAATTTCAGTAATTCGGAATGTTTCGGTAACATGCATCCGTATTTACAGTAATTGATCAAAAATAATAGGATTAAATAATTTGTTAGAACATCTATTTACTGTAACGATTGTACGGATAATAATAATACAAAACGGCTCATATTTTACGGAATTTATCCAATTATTTACATTTTCCGTGAATGGATCCGTGAAAGGCTCATTTTACAGAGTTTTTACAAAAAATAACGGATAAAATTTTTTATAAAGGGGAAATTAAAATTTCGGGTAAAATCGGAAATCTTCGGTACCATTCAATTTTAGGTGCTTTAAACATATTTTGATATTTGTTCAAATTACCTTTGAAATTTTTAAAGGGAGGACGTTAAACTAAAAATTAATTTGGAACGTCCTTATTTGATGATGTCGATCGTACGATATGCACAATTTTCTTTTTCGTTATCTAACCAAAAAAGTCACAAGTAAGACGTACGATTATTATAATAGGATAATTCATATAATTGATATTGATTTTCGCATTATCATCAAACCAATAAACCGCCAAGATGCTCTTAACGGCTTAAAATCGTGCGAAGGGATCTTTCCTAATGAAACAAAATTACTTCATATAATATCCAATTGCCGTGGGTTAATTAATTATTGATCATATGACCGGTAAAGTAACTGTACCCATTGAAAAAGAAGCATCGTTGAAACATTCGATAACATATCAATGAACTAAAGTTAGAACATGAAAATTTTTGTAAATTTATCGTGGTTTCACTTGTCCAGTTACTCTAGTAACGGATGATTTTGATCTTACCGTAAATATTACGGCAAAAGCTATTTCTAATGATCCTAAAAATGCACTTAAATTCTTTACGAGGACGCTTAGTAACATAAAATTTTGACTTTATAAAACTTTGTTCATTAAATACTTTATTATATTTTTTAAATTTTATACGGTCTCAAATCCGGATGGTAAAAAAATTTATCTTGTATTGAAGGAAACGTCAATCCCTGGTTATTAGAACTGTTAAGTTATATGTATTTTCAACTTGTGTAGACTCTTTAAACGTAAATTATATATAATATCTCATTATAAAATATATTCAGTATGCACGTCAAACAACGTTGTTAGCAGTATAATCAATATTCTGCCAAAATGAATATGAACGTGAGTTTATCCCAGTGATAATATAACTTTTTTTTGCAAATAATAGTGAATATTCCATCTACAATTACTGTATACGTAACCCAAGTAAATCCGTGGATAGTTACATGTCTTTTTAAATCCTGCGACAATCCACTAATTTCAGCAATTTTTTTCGTTCATCTTTACATTTTCTGACGCTCTTTAAGAATTCACTATATTCACTATTCATTATCCTTAACATTGGCTGAAATAGTGATTACGTAAATAAATTGCGTCATATGACAATAAGCACAATAAGCGCAGCACTGTAAATGACGGATATCCGTCACATGATTATTTTTTTGTTATTTTGATTGATAGAAACGAGTCTAAAAAAAGAAATAAATACTTAATTTTAATTGAGAATATACTGTAATTATGTATACTTCACTTTTATTCTGTGTCTTTTAACCATAAACATTCTTTAAGCAAGCGTTTGCTTATCAGCAAACGGTTAAAGCGGTTAAAACCATCATGATGCAGGCTTTTTTTCGGGTGGCTTATTTGCGGTGGCTTAATTTCGGGACTATATATGATAATTTATATAAAACGGTATTATCTCGTCCTTATCTCGTTCTTTTTTTTTTAATAAGTTATATAGTAAATGTAAACGATTTATAAAATGAATTTCTTACTTGTCATCTTGGTTTTCGTGGCATTCGTATCATCAACTCCAATAAGACGTCAAAATTTGCACAGTGATCTTAAAACATGCCAAGGACCGAGTTTTGTACAGGAAAATAATCATATGATCTCAATTATAATTATTAATATTACATCATAATGATTCAATCAATGATCGGTCACAAATATTGTCCTTCGAAATCGAACTAACTATTGATTGATCAAACTTATCCAAATTGATCGATCATTTAAATTTCGTGATGAATTTCATTGGTCAAATTTTTTTGTACAACAATAGAAATACTAATATATGTTTATTTAAAATATTTCTCATGATCCCTTTTAAAATTTCCTGGAATTTATAGCCATAAAAACATGGTAATTATAAGTTGCGTAAAAGTATCATATTCACGGAGTTTTTAGAATAAATTATTTGTTATTTTAAAATTTTACAATAAGAAGATAATTTTTATAATGTATTAAATCTTCAAAACTTGATAGCTCACCTTTATACTCCCGCAAAATACTAAAATACTAAGATGAGAGCTGTGAAAAATATTTATTTGATTGCGGTCTATTTTATCGTTATATCTAATATTTTTTTAGACTAATAATATAAAGTCATACCGAAATTTTTTTGGTAGGGTAGTTAGTAAAAAATTCGATTACACGTGATCAATCTCCGACTTTCATCCGTTTATATTGATGCGGAGAATTAACGGAGTATCATCTATCAATAGATAGGCTAGATAACCATAAGTTAATTAAGTAATTAAATAAAAATATTAAAATATTGTCTGAACTGCAAAGCATTTACAATATTGTTGGCTGAATTCCCTATTTAATTGAATAAATTTATATTATTATTATTGATAGCATAAAATTTTCATTTTTCTATTATTCTAAAATAAATCTATCATTCTACTTTTATATGATCATAAAGTTTTCTTTCAAAATTGTTTATTTTATCAATTAATAAAGGGAAGCTAAATAAAGTATATATTTAACGATTTATAAAAATTTAAAATATATATTAACTTTCGGACTACATTGTGAATTGTCTCGGTTCAAAAATTGTAATAGTTATAATTATGGAAATTTATTGATTTTAAAATAGAATTTTTTGTGTAAAGAATATATTCTATAAATGAAATAAAATGAAAATGCAATTACATAATATTTATCGATAATGTATTCATTCAATTATTTTCTTCGATTATAATAAAATGAAAGATTTATAATAAATTCGTATTTAGAAATTTAGAACGTCGAGAAACGCCAAAGAATGATCTATTATACGTCGAATAAATGCCGATCATTATCAAATTTTTTTGTGATCAACCAAGTCATTTGATTCGCTAAGCAGTTAGGCGTGTAATTTACTATTATCACTTCTATTTTTTGAATAAATAAAAAAAAATCAATATTGAATTTTCTAAAATAAAAATCTTTAAACCCATGACTTGTGTAATGGCTTATATTATGACAAAAATGGAATTATTTCGTCATACTATCTAATAGACTATAATAAGATGGACAATGAACAAACGGGAAATTATAGAATACACTATTGTTAATCTGTATCTTTGATCATAGATTTGCTTTTTAAAATGACTATTTCAGGTTAATGTAAATGTGATCATGTTGATCATGTCTTAAATGGGAAATTGATTTGTCGCACAAGAAAAGAAATATCAGATGTCCAAATTATGCATAAATTACATAAATAAGTTGTAAATTTGATAAGCTGTCAAAGTTTTTATAACTTAAGCGCGTCGCGTAATAATTTTGTTATAGTTTCAATAAAAAAAAAAAAGTTTTCTTTCTGGATAACTCCAAAATTTTAATTTATACGATACATATGCCGAATTTGTTAATGTTGATCTTAATCGTTTACTCTATATTCCATCTATTTTTCTATAATATACTTTATACGCCTAATCAGTCATAATTGAGAAGGTCTTTTCTCATCACATATCCAATGAAGAATATTTTTTTGATTGTATAATTGTGATATTACTTTTTCAATTCTCCGTAACATGAACTATAAAATTAACGTATCAGATTTCATCGTTAAGACTTAAGTCGCGTGTTTACCTTCCATCCAAATATATTGTATATATTAAAAGCAATTGTAGTATATAAAATTCGGGATTTTCATGTTTGATATAATTTTGTGGAGTTATATTATATAATAAATTCCAATTTAAACTTTAAATTATTTTCTCCGCGTAAATACCAAGATTCAAATTTGGGTAAATAAAATGGTTTTCATTGTGAATAGTCCATAAAAAAATGAATCAAAGTATATTTATTTTGGAGAGATTTTTTTTAACGATAAAAATGGTTTTGACTGATAAAAATAAGTTATTTGGCACAAATTGATACATACATTCATAATAATATTATATCTGTTCTCAAAAGTAAAAATTATAGGCGATTTGATTCCTCAGAATCTTATAAAAAGAGTGTAAATATTTCCATC
Organism: Rhizophagus irregularis; assembly: GCF_026210795.1. Lineage (NCBI taxonomy): Eukaryota > Fungi > Glomeromycota > Glomeromycetes > Glomerales > Glomeraceae > Rhizophagus > Rhizophagus irregularis. The sequence continues at coordinate 4,765,951 of NC_089444.1, read as the reverse complement.
AAAAATTTGCCGGTCGTAAAATTTATTTTTATTCGCATTTTTCGTTTACAATTACGTAATTTCTTATGTCACCACCGTATCTTTTCATCGATGGAAACAAAATTTATTTAATCGTAGCGCAACGTTGCATCGAAGTACCCTCCCCTGTTGAATTATCTACGCGATATTATCGTTGCAACGGTTTCATAATTTATCGAGGGCTGTTGCAAAATGTGTTGCGAGGAGAGTTGCTTGTAGACATCTCGAGGTTTGCAGGCGAGACTTGGGAAATCGCTGGTAAAGATTTTCAACAATTTTTTTCTGGTCATGCACGTAATACAAATAGTATTACTGCAAAACGGGCCGAATTTATGCAATTTAAGCAATTTAAGCCTCAAGAATATAATAAAAAACGTAATTATAAGAATAAACAAAATATGGTTTCCGATATCGAACGAGAGGTATTCACTATCGAACGAGAGGTATTAGATATCGAACGGGAGGTATTCGATATCGAACGGGAGGTATTTGATATCGAACGAGAGGTATTAAATATCGAACGAGAGGTATTCATGAGTGAAGTATATGGAAGAAATGTGACGGAGTTCGAATTTATATCTTAAATTCTTTTTTTTTTGAAGATATTTACAAATTAAAAATAATCGTTTTTTTTTCGTAGCAATTTTTTTTTGATATTTAGTTTATTTCGTTAATTTTGTAGTAACATAGTGACTAATAAATATGATTATTATTATAAGGTACTATAATAATATTATGAAAGTTTTTAAAATTAACATAATTCTTTTAAAATAATACATATTACATTGCTATTATATTATGTTACATCATCTTATCCTCTATAACGTATAATCGTATATGCAAAAAAAATTTTACCGGATATTATTTTTTTTTCTTAATAAATAAGCTTTTGTAATTATGCCATACACTAATATAATCGGAATCTTATTTTGCAAAGCAATGATACTATTAAATTACTTTCAAAGTATTGATAAATTTAGCGTACCCTCCCACTTTTGTTATTCCTCTGTAGTAAACCATTTGATTGGACGATCTACAATCACGTTGAACTTACGAAAACGGAAATTAAAATAACAGAATTTTTGAAATATCCACAAATCTAAAATTTATTTTTTAAAAGTATTTATATTAAGCATAATTTTATTTTTACTAGAAAATGAAATATATATATTGTGATAATAAATTAAATATTTCATTGGCAATTATAAATAAGAATTATGTCTAAAGAGTACATTTACTCACACTTTGATCAAACAACTCGAATCTAGAAGGATCTCTTCTGGCTAAGCAAGTTTATTTATTTATTTATTTATTTTATGCAGAGTGGCTGAGCTAGTTTGTCATTTAACTAAACGATGAAATTAATAAACCGCAGTTAGCGTGATTGTAGATCATTAAATCACATGGTTTACTGGGGCACGAATAACCGTTTAAATTATAAAAATAGTAAGGTATAAGCGAAAAAAGTATTTGATTATACCTATTTACATTATGACTCTATCGTGCAACAAAGTGATTAATTATATTTTCCTCCGTTCTGGAACAAAGTTCCTCCTTCATCAGTATTAATTAAAAATAAAAATTCCGATCGGCCAAAAATAATTTAAAATCAGGAAAAATCTGCACCGCAACGAATTCTAAATTTGGATTATGCGGATTACCATGCAGATTATGCGGAAACGGATAGATTTAAAAAATAACATATAATGATATTTCATTTAAATTATTCGATTATGCGCAAATATCATTAAAAGATCCTTATTTTAACGCCACAAATAATAATAAAAAAAAATACCACTTAAGGTTTTTACTAATTCAGAAACGTTCCTTTTTTTCAATGGTTATTATAGAAAGGTTACGACATCATTCTAAAAATTTGAAATTTTTAATTTGGATGAAAAAAAAAACAAGAATGATATTGTTTTTTTTCCATAAAAGCAATTATTTTCTAACGTTCAATAATAAAATAAAAATAAAAATAAATAAATGAACTCATTCATTAAGATGCATTTAGGCATATGAAATCATGTAATGAGTATTGTTTAACTAAAAGAAGTATCCACAGCCCATGAATGAATGTTCATTTGGCTAAATTCTAAAAATAAAGATATTTCAAAAAAGAATCTGAGAAATTTTATTTTTTTTTTAGATTGTTTGTCATTTGATTTCAAGATTTAGATTCGCATATAAAAACGGTATCGTTTCAGTCTTCCTGTTCCCCCCAAAAAATAATATATAATACATATATATATTTTTTCAATTTTTTAAATTACAAAAATAACATGAATCCTACCAGTATTTTTATTATTTTGATTTTAGTGTCGTTCGCAACATCAACTCCAACTCCATTGAAACGTCAGGATCAACTCAATGGATTTACTCAGTGCAAAGGCAGCTTTGCAAATTCAATTACTGCACTAAGTCATACCCCGAATCCAGTTGTCACAGGCCAAAATATTACTGTTCATTTGGCTGGTACAGCAACTGAAATTATTAAACAGGGTACAACGATTGTATATACGGCATATTTTAAGGACGAACCAACCAAAGTAGCATTTCAACATGAACAAGATTTTTGCGAGGTTTTTGTTAAACAAAGTGGATCCGAATGCCCAGTAAAAAAAGGAGATTACTCTTTTACTGCATCTTGGTTCATTGAAAAACATCCTGATGAACCTAAAAATGTAGTTGAATATAGTTTTAATATTTCTGGTACATAAATAATAACATGAATTAATAATGTTTTGGTTTTGCTCTTTAAACCATTTTATATAATACTAATATTTCTTTTTTATTTTATGTAGTATTCGATTCGGATGGTAAAATTTTGTCGTGTGTAAATGGGCCAATAAAAGTTTCCTATTCTTAAATTAAAATTTAGGGTGTCCAGGATAGAACGATCACACCTTTTTCACACTTTTTGTTATTTTTTTCACACTTTTGGTGTGGCCGCATTTTTTGGCAAAGTTTTACATTTTTCACACTATCCGCAGTAAATTGAGTTTTATTGGTCGATTTATGATCACATGATTGGTTTTTATTTATCAAATTTTAAGATAGTGAATTTGAAGTTAAAATTATTATGTTAATTCCAGCCGAAATTACGCTAAATCTGGCCAGAATTAAAAATCGCACCAAACCACACTTTTTGTTTAAAATCCTGGACACTCTAATTATTAAATATAAATTTATATTGTAACTTACTAGCTTCGTTTATGTTTTATATTATATCTTTTAATATATTTTATTTATGTCTAAATCATTCATATTTTTTAACAAGATATAATAAATAAATCAATTATATTACTTACAAAGTTTCATTCTGGGTGTTGTTATATAATATTTATAAATAATTTTTTTTACGAAAAAATTTTAATTTTCTTGTATAACTAATGGAAAAAAAAGAAAACCGGCTCTAATTTTAATATAACTTAAACTCCATTGCAGGAATTATAAACTAGGAAACGGAACCCGTTATGAGCCCGAAGCGAAAAAAGATACTAAATTTTGGTTGCTGACAATTATGGATTGGTCCATAATTAGAATCAATTTTAGAATCGACTACTTTCGATTCTAAAATTCGATTTTTTATTTCGATTAATCGTTTCTAACCGATTGTGCATCATTAAATTTCTGGCCAATAAATTTTATGATCTTGCATTTAAAATAAAACGTTTATTGCACGAATAAACTTATAATTCCGACCAGAATTAAAACTTTAGTACAAAATTTCGCATAACGCAAAGAGCCAATGTCACGTGGTTTTAATTTCGTAATTCTGGCCGGCACTATAGTTTCGATTTTTACGAATTTTCGATTTTGGCAGAATCCCTACTGACAATCACGTGAGTGAACAGAGAAACGCCCATGATTACATACTGTATTATAGAACTTCAAACAATAGCCCTGTTCAAAATCGAAAAAGTTCGGGTTGAGCGACTGACTTGAGTCTGTTCGTTCCATTCGATTTGGTAGTTGGTACAACAGTTCCAAATCTGTTTTACAGCTGATTTCATAATATACGAGATACCCTTAATTTTTACTTCATGCCGAGAGAAACTCGGCAAGATTCGGTATAGTTCAGAATAAAATAAAAACTACACTTGGTACCATTGCTCAGAATCTAACGATCGGTATGTAACATTGTAACTAGGTGTCCCGTATATTATGAAATCAGCTGTAATAGATTTTGATATATACTGACTCAGATCTGGACCGAAGGGACAAACCAATTATGGGACCGAACTGGTTTCGATTTGATTCTGCTCAACTCGGCTTTTTCAATAGTATCAGTACCGAACCGAGCGAGTCGTCCCCATCCCTACATGTAACTGATGTTCAGATACTTTTATAATTATAATCAAATATGATAAAATTCTCAGTACGAATTTATTAATTATTTCTTTAATGTTGTCACATCTGGCAACATATAAAATATAATTTTTACTACAATCGAATTCATGATTTTGTCGAGCACGTGATATTTGCCAATCACATTGGGTGCGTTTACAAATTCATTTAGATCGGATTGAGCCGACGCCTCAATTCAACCCATATTTACAAATTACAAAATCGATTTTGATTTATTTAGATCAGATTTTACTATTAAATTTCCAATCCAGGGTGTACCCCACGATTAAACATACCGTACTACTTTCCACCAACCTACCAGTCCTACCACCACATGTTACCCCCTATGACCCACCTATATAATTTTTTTTTTGATGAAAAATTTTTTTTCATATTAAATTTTCTTTCATATTTCGTTTAAATAATGGAAACAACACTTCATGGCAGTGAAACTTTTAATAAAAATGATAACGCGCAAAATTCTATTAAGGCGAACCTTAAAAACAATAAAAAAAAATCATGGTTTGGTCCAAAAAAATTAAATATATAATTGAAACAAACAAAGAACGTCTTTGAATATTCATTATTATTTAACTTTTAGGTCTAAACTAAAATGTGTTAAGGTGGTATACAAAATTCAAAATCCGACGCTCGTATTTGTAAACACAGATTGGATTGGATTTTATAAGAAACCAAATGGATCGGCAATCCAATCTAAATTCGATCTAAATGAATTTGTAAACGCACCCATTTGAATCTACCAATCATAATAACGAACATTATTTAGTCTTTTTTTTTAAAAAAAAATAATAATTGTTATTTAAAATCAGTTTAAAATTATTTAATACGAAATAATGTTCAGAAAAATTTTCTTAGTAAAAAAAAAAGATTTATTTGATATGTGCAAAGTCGTGATTTCAAGCGAAGAATATGTCGTTATTTCTGGATATAATCAGTCAAATTTAACGTTGCATTGGTATATTTTTCTAAGAAATATCCATTCAATATTTTTTTAAAATCTTTTGTTAAAATGTGCTCTATTTCAATGAAAATTCTGATGGGTCTAATTCGATAAAAATGCTATCACGTGATTGTTGAAAGGACTAGGCTTATCGAGACGCGCCGAATGGTGACTGCTTCAGTTCAGTTTTTATGTTTTAGCGTCGATAAAAACCGGCTAAAAATAATTGAGTAATCGCGTTTTTACGAATCCGATGTTTATAAAATCGAAACGTTAAAACATGAAAATTAATAAAACATAAATATCTAATGACTTTATTTATTATATATGCTTAAAATTATAATTGATTATAAACTGATCTCAATAATCAAATTATAATAATATTTAAAAGTACATAAAATCACAAATATGTAATATTTTTCAATTTCGACTGTACTTCTTCTAATAATTTCCTCAAGTCAACTTCAGCAGGATTACGTTGAATATTAATCTTTTTAAATAAATCTTTCTTCATATCCGGAAATTCATTACTCCATCGACCATCTGTGATCAATTTTTTGACTTCTGCACGAGTTATATCAACATCCGCACAATAATATCTTAAATGAATAAATTTTGTTATAAATATTAATATCAAGTGAGTGATTTTTTATTTTTTTTTTTAAAAAAAAAGAAAAATAATTAAATTAACATACATTACTTCGGGAAACCACTTTTCCAAACGTCTCTGATTTGGTAATAAGTAAAATAACTCAATTTCGGCCAAAATCTTTGCCTTCTGAATTAATAAAAAAACCCTATCATTACTTTTATCAATTTCCAAATTGAGTAATCCAATAAACAAGTTCATAAGATATACAACAATCAAGAATGAGAATAGGACAATTAATATTACGAGTGATGGGTTATTCATATATGTCCAATTGGTCAATGAGCTTGAATCGCCTAGTGGAAAACATCAATAACTCATTTTATAAATATAAAAAAATTAAAATGTTTAACATATAGTAATAATTATATAATACCTGTCAAAAATAAATATACTGCAAAAATTGCAGTTCTGTAATCTATAAACATGTTTGTATTTTCATTAGGCGGTTGAATAATATATGGATTAGAATCAATTGTACCATCATCAAGTACTTTACTATAAGTTGATGCTAAATTCCACGGATTGTTGGGATCATTATTATTTGTACGTTTTTCAAAAGAAAAATCAGTATCTGGTGATAATAGAATAAAAAATGCATGTGCAAAACTAATTATAAGGATAAATAAAATAATTAAAAAATAAAAAATCCGTTTTGCAACAATTACAATAATAGCGAAATATGTGCCAACAGATTCAGATACACTTAAAAATAACAGAAATTTGATGTCTAAAAGGAGGCATGAAAAGGAAAGTAATTGTACATCTTTAATATCAGTTTGAAGCCAGTAAATAGAGGTGTAAACTGGAAGTACATATGCAATTATATCTATAAAATTAATAATAATATTGATTATTACATATTTGTTAAATAAATGTAGATTGTTAAAATTAAATATTTACATACCAAAATAATTCCAAAAATCCTTGATCCAATTAATGGGATCGTAAATAATTTGGCGAATTTCATAATTCAAATGAACAAGTCCGAGTACAATTGAAGCTATCAAAAGGTTTTTTCTAGTATCATCATTAATATATTGCTGAGGAATTGTTGCGACAGCAGTAAAACATCCAAGTAAAGACATAAATAAAATCCAAATTATTATATAATAATTTTTTCCATAAGTATTCCATTTAGAATTAATTAATGCTTCACCATTCCATGTTTTATAGATATCTTCATTTATTGTTCTAACAAATGGACTAGATTGAGGCCAAATTAATTCATATATCCAATTGTAATCTCTTGGATAATTAACAAATTTAATGTAAGGAATCATAAAAGTAACGGTTGGTGTTTTTGTTTGTGTTGTTAGTGCAGATATATAGACCCAGATTTTAACAAAAATATAAAGGTAAAAAGAAATAGGGGAATCAATCTTAAAAAAGTCATTAATAAAATTATTTCCCACAAGTTTTGTTATAAACAAATATGGCGAGATATATACTAAATAAATTGGGAAAGTTAAAAATTGAATAATAATAAGTATATTAATATCTTATGATCTTCATGTATTTTATGGAATAACACATTGTAATCTGTCCATAATATAGAATCAGTTAAATCGACCATTTGAAGATGTTGAAAAGAGCGAAGATGCAAATTGCTATTTATACTATAAAAAGGAGAATCTATAATCATTGTAGTATCTAATGAAAATCTTGATATATACTCTGGATAATATTCTGGTTTGTGAAGAGGAATAATTCTTAAAAAAGCTTTATTGTTTCTTAAATCTTGTTTAAAATGATTTAAACATTTTATATAGATATCATCTATCAATTCTAAATTGTGTTCTTCAATTGCATATGATAGTAATTCAGCACCACATTTCAAAAGACTTTCTCTATTATTTTTTACATATGAAATCCATTCTTCACTTAATTTAAAACTATAATAATTTGGTAAAGGTAAAGGATACCACCGTTCAACATTATTTGTGTCAAAATTCGTATAATAGAAATAGATTAAACAGAGAGATTTGTTATTTTCATTAAAATGATAAATAAATATACCAATATCTGATAGTATAAGAATTTCATTGTCATTCAACAGGATACTTCCATAAAAATAATTAACTTTTACGTTAAATTTACTTGTGTAAATTAAATTCCATACGTTATTAGAAATTTGAAATTCCAATTTTCCATCAGTAATTTTTATTTCCCATTTAGTTGAATTTGTATTTAATTCTATCGCTTCTTTACGGTTTGAATCTGATATAATCTCACGAAATAAACTATTTTTCAAAAATGGGTTAAATAAATAAATATTTAAGTTTTCAAATGTTTCCTCAGCATTAAAATCCAAGACTTTAGTTTTAATTTTGTCATAAATTTCATTATCTAATTCATCAGACATTTTAATCTTCCAAACATCTCCATCTAAAATTCCAAATGCGTATCCGGTTGTTGTAATTTGAATGATATCCGGTAAAATGTCGTTTTGATATCGGTTTAAACATTTTTTCCAATAATATTCCATGACGGAATTCCGAAATCCACTGTTTAATAAAGGAAATAATAAGGGAAATAAACCAATATGAAATGTATGTTTTATAAAATTGTATAACTGAATATCTACAATAGAATTAGTATTAATTGAAAATAAAGCTTAAAAATAATCTAACATAATTTTTGACTTAAATACAATACCGTTATTCAAAGAAGCAATAGGAATTTCTAATTCAAATGAATAAACGATAATTTTATTCTTGATTCTTAGACAAACAAATTTTATATCGCTGGAAATTTCTATGCTGTCCCGCTTGAAGTGTAAAAATATATATAATTAATTAGTATTATACATTTAAATATAAATAAGTAATTTCATTGTACTTTATTACCTTACACTCCTCATCCTTTTCATTAACAAATATTCTTATACTTGTTTTAGTAGAAATATCCCATGCATAAACGTAATTATTTGAAAGTAAATATACTTTTCCATATTTTGATAAGCTAATCAGTTCAAAATTTTCAGGTATCTTATATATTCCTTTACACGTCAATTTTTTATTTTTAATTCGTGTGGGATAAATAAAGATAATTTTTTGATCTGTACCATGTCTATCCTTAACATCACTACAATGGATGAATTGAATGAATCCAAAAGGAGTTCGGAAAAAGGTGCAATAATGATAATTTATACATAATTTTTCGTATGGTAATTCAATTTCTTGATTGTTGTTCATATTTATCATTTCTAATCAGATACAAAAATAATAAGTTATTGCAATTAAAATATTAAATAATGTGTAATCAAATAATTACTATCACATACTTAATTTATTATCACAAATGTACGCGATTTCCTTATCATCGGAAACACTTAATTGTGTTAATTTGACGTTATTATCAATATGATGGTGGTTTGGTTCTGGTTTAAGTTGTCCCCCATCCATATCATCCATATCATCTATATCTTTAACATTCCAACCGATAATTGAGTCATCTTCAGGACTATAAGTAACAAGGTAACTTCCATTTGGTGATACTTCTATCATATTAATTTGTTTACCATTATGTGGCTTATCGATATCGACATCGATTTTATCGTTTTTAATGGTTTTATCGATTTCTACGGAAATTTCATTCATTGGTAATCAGAGAAATAAGAACTTTTTTTCTTTTTTTTTTTTAAAAAAAAAAACTATGGTACTTCAAAATGGTTTTCGTCCTTATTTATAAAAGAGGACCGTCTGTCACGAATAATAGTACCGGATAATAATGAAGCAGATAGTAATTAATCAATGCATAATTTAAAATTCCGTTATTCAAAATTTCTAATTTGAAAACTTTTTTTTTTTTTATTATAATGTAGACAAAAATAGGTTAATTATCTCGAATGGTTTAACCTAGTTAGGTTTGTGTCATGGTCAATTAAGCCGTGGGTGTGAATAATAGAGAATGTATATGTTATTTGTTTCGTCGTTTATTTAATACTATCCATTGTTGGTAAAAGGAAATTGATTTATAAATTTAGTAATCAACCAAAATGTAATGATTTCCCGAAGATTTCTGAGTGGCTATATTTTTTTCACGTGAAATAATTCATGTTTTCGTATTGCTATTTATTTTCTAATTTTTTTTTTATAATCTTAGCATCTATATACATGTTTACTCCTCAGTTCTTGTCTTAATTTTAAAAAATAAAAGTGAAAATAAAAACTTTTTTCAAAGGTTTATAGTATATGTGTCCCCATAAAAAATTTTTCAGAAAAATGATCACGTGTCTGAGTTTCTTTTGTTTCTTTTAGAAAATTTATCATTTATCGGAGTTTTTAATAAATTTATCGGAGTTTTAATTTATCGGAGTTTTTTGGTGTACGACGTGCACGTGCACTGCTAGTGTAAATACTCACGAGTTAGTGAAGATCATGACTTCCCTAGCGTAACCTGAAAAAAATGTCACGAAATGGCCGGCATTACGCAACTTGACTGAAATTAAGTGTGGCGCACTTGTGACGAATAAGGTGTGACGAATAAGTTTTTACCTACTCGAAAAAAACTAAGTCCCTCAGATACTATAGAAAATGGAAACGCAGTGGGGTGTGACGGTTGTGACAAAAAATGTCACGTGATTTTTCGTGACATTTTTTTCAGGTTACGCTGGGAAAGTCGAAGATCATTTCCAAAATTAAAAATTAGTGATTTCTCGATAATTTTACATATAACAGATAAGATAAGTACCCAATGGCGCTGAGAATTTAATCAAATTTTTATATAATCAACTAATCAATGCCAAGGGATGGAGATTGGTCCAAAGGATTATTTACTTCACCATGAACATAACGATTCGGCCTAAAATGCAACTTGAAATTTGACAAAAATTATTTTGGCGATACATGATTATGTTTTTTTGATCAATTTGGAAAGGCTCCGCTGATTTAGGAAATGCTCGACATATGAAAAAAAGATCACGGGTACAAGAAAGAATAAAATTGTGAGCTAGAACTTCCTGTGCCACTTTTGCTGCATGTTTAGTTGAGCCATCAAAAAATAGGAATCCTACGGCAAATTGAATTTTTGATGATTTGCATGAGAAATATATTTTTTTTTAAAAAAAATATGCCACTTTGATTTGTTGATGTTTTTAAAAAAGAAGTTTTTTCAATCTTTATTTTTTTAGTAAATAATTATTTTTTATACAATGATGATTTAATACAATAATGATTAAATATTGGTGAAGTTTCGCACAAAATTAAGATTTTTATGAGAAATTCATTCATTCATTTATTTTTTTTAAAAAAATTAATTTACTTTTTTTATACAATAGCCAGATTGTTTTTTAAATTAAATATTAACATAGAATGATAGTTATTTTAGGCCACACAAATTCGATTTTTCGGTTCACTTCACCCGGCCGGGTCACTTTTTCAAATTTCAATAAAAAAAGATGTTTATCACGTGATAAATACGTAATTTTATTGGCGGGTAAGTTTATCACGTGGCTGAGAACTTCAATAAATTCTTTACCCTCTTCTTTAAAAGTCAACCAATCAGATGTCCCGATTTTATATATCAACTTTTTTTATTAATAAACAATAAACCCCGGGTCCTCGGGTCAATTTTAAATTTCAATGTTACGTGAACCGAAAAATTGAATTTGTGTGGCGTTAAATTAACCAATCAAAAAAATTTCAGTTGCGGCAAATTAATTTTATCGTGAAAAAAAATTTTAACCTTATTAAAAAAAAAAGATTTTTTATAATTTTAAAATAATTGAATATTTATTATAGAAAAATATATAAATTTTCAATAAAAATTTGTTAATATTTAATACTTTTAGTATAAGACTAATTTTAACCCGAGTGATTCAACCTGGGCGATTTAACCTACTAATAAATTTTATATAATTATATAATTTTGTCCAAATTTAAACGTAAGAGACATTGTCAAAAAATGTACAAATAAATAAAATCTATATAAAGTGAAATGAATAATAAACAAATAATTTTTTAAAATTTTTTTAAAGGCAAAAAATTATGTAAAGTATAAAAATATAAATTTTAGGAGGGTGATTTAACCCAGGTTATTTAGTAACCCAGAGGGCAAGTTAGCAAAATTCATATTGTAGTATTGTAACGAGCGTACTTTTTATTTTTTTTTTATTACTATTACATACAATGACTATTAATAATGAGAAAATGTACAAATTTTTTTCATTTGAAAATTTATTAGCTAATTTTGCTTATATTAAATTGTGCAAAATGATATACAAAACCTATTAATTTTTTTTGAGTTCCAGATCTTTTCTTAGGCTTTTTTTTCATTTTTTATTTTTCATGTTACTTTTTTTTTCATTTTTATTATTATTGTTTTTATTATTATATTTTGATTATTATTCTGTATAAATAATAATGGTTACGGTACATTTTGCCGAAGCAATTTCGCTGAAGAAAAGTTTCACCGAAGGGACGTTTCGCCGAAAGGACGTTTCACCGAAAGTGCATTTTATCGAATCCATTTCACCGAATCGTCCATTTCGCCGAATTTAATAGACGTTTCACTGAAAATGGTAGCGATTAAAAAATATTCATCACGCACGCAATGAAATAAAATTTAAATTATTTTTAGGGATTTTTTCTTTCCAGCATATTATCACTTTCATTCAAGTAATTGATATTAATTGTTAAGCAATAAATAAATAACTTTATTTTTTTGAAAACATTTATTCGCGAAGAAGTAAGTAAAAAAAAAGGTTAATGTATTATAAACAACGAGACAAACTTAATAAAAATCAGCTAATTCAAAATTTTTTTATAGAAAAGATTTCTTTATGTATCTAGTATAAAACGATAAAAGTAAAAAATTTTCGGTGAAATGTCCATTCGGCAAAATGTCCATTTGATAAAATGGCTTCGGCGAATTCGGTAAAATGGAGTTTCGGTGAAATGGTATTTCGGCGAAACGTCCTTTCGGCGAAATACCCTTCGGTGAAATATCTCTTCGGAGAAATGGCTTTGGCGAAATGGTTTCAGCGAAATGGACTTCGGCGAAAAGTCCGAATACCGATAATAATTACATATTAAATTATTATTAACATCAAAAACCAGTCTATTGGGACTGAACCAATCCAATCCTAAATAATAATTTAATCAGAACCAGTTCAGTCCTAAACTTCATTCCAAACTGATTATTCTATCAGTTCAGCACACTCCAATTTACTCTGGAACTAAAACTGACAGTCATCTCCATCCCTAATCCAATGATGAAGTCCCTGGTGTTAAACGCATTTCTTGTTTACAAATACAATTCATATAAAATATTTTTGATTTTATAGTCACAACAATATATGAGAAGATGAATTCTTTATTAAGCAAAAAATGATCAAGAACCAAATATTGGTTTACATTTTATAATAATAAAATCTAATAAATACAATTCACTATAATTATGAAAAAATTAATTATTCTTAGAATAATACATGAAAATAATAAAATTGAGCGGTAGAATGGATAAAAATTCAAAATTATATTGTGACATTTATTTGAATTTTATCAGAAGGATCAGACACCCTTTATCTTATTCCTTGGATCCGAAGGGTCAGCGCCCTTTACTTTCCCTCCATTTCTCGGATCGGAAGGATCAGCGCCCTTTACTTTCCCTCCATTTCTCGGATCGGAAGGATCAGCACCGTTTACTGCGTTTTTATCTCTTGGATAAAAAAATGAAATTTCTCTTTTGTTAAAATTCGTAGGAGCCGCTTGAGAAATAATGACGAGTGATAAAAAAGCCGAGAAAATCAATAAAACCAATGTTAACTTCATGATTGCTGAATGATGAACCAGTTTATAATATTATAATGTGAGATTTCAAAGTGAAAGAAGAAAAAGAACACGAGTTTAATAATATAAAGAATTGTGAGATGAGCGACTTTCAGATATATAATGTATTTATGTATTTGTTTTTTTTTTTTAATAGTAAATTTTGCAATTATTTATATTTTTTGAAGGAACACATTTTTAATTAATTATCATTTATAAATCATTTCAACGCTAAATTCGATCTACATATTATTTGTTAACCATTTCTCTGATAGGAAATTTTGCCGATAGGAAATTTATAGAAATGACATTTCCCCGAATAGTACTTTACCGAAAATGGATACAAATTTATTATGCGCATTTGATAAATTTTTTTGAAATCTTTTCATAAAAGAAAATAATTTTAGGAATTATTATAAATTTTGTAAATTTTCTTGTCGCTTTAAAATGTTATTAAAGTAATATCTTAATTAATATTATTTATACCATTTGACAACCCCTTCGGATCTTATTTTGCGATAGTATGATTTTGAAGTGGTGATCATCCTGCATGACCTTAATTTGTAGTTTGTCCTCCGATCTTCAGGAATGCACCATGTGAACTTCGTAGTTGAATCTTATACTATAGCTATATAGCTATTAGCTATAGCTATAGCTATAGCTATTGCTATTGCTTGCTATTGCTATTGCTATTGCTATAGCTATAGCTATAGCTATAGACGTTGTTATTGCAATATTGCAATATTGCTTCTTTGATATCATTAGAATAAAATTACAAAATATTCATTTTGTGCCACTTTTACTACATATTAACTTGCGGCATCAAGCAATAAGTTTTATATTTGTATTTAATTTTGTTGATCGTTATTGATTTTCAAAGAAATAAATATTCAAATATATTTCTTTTTTTCGTTAAAAAAATTAAAACGTCATGCAGATCTTGTGATAATCAATTAAAAAATGTTAGACGAAATTTTTTTTCAAAAAAAATTTAAAATTTTTTCTTTTTTTTAATAAAACATCATAAATTTTTTTTACATTTTTTTCTATTTGTAAGATTAAATATTTGGATATTTACATAATTACAAATTAAATTTATAAGACTATTTCTTTTAGAACATAATGTGATATTTCATAAAAAATATTTTTTCTTACTATTTTTATTTTAAACTACTTGAATTTATAATTAATGAAAGAATTAATTTAAAATTCATGTTATTTCAAATTTTTGTCAACTCAGTTCTTAATTTTTATATTACATTTTTTTTATATAAAATTTTTTTAAATTAAACTTCTTTTTCCAAATACACTATAATCTTCACTTTGGACAAATGAAATTAACTTTATTTATTAATTAAAAGTTGTTCAGGCAGGTTAAACCCACTTGAATATTAATTTTCATGAATGTAGGTGTAGTACTTAAAGAAGATTGCATTTTCTTGATGATATTAACTCTCTTTTCTATTTTTTTAATTTAGAGCGTAATATCTCCACTTTGGACAAATGAAATCAACTTTATTTATTAATTGAAAGTTGTTCAGGCAGGTTGAAACCACTTGAATATTAATTTTCATGAATGTAGGTGTAGTGCTTAGAGAAGATTGCATTTTTGTTAATGATATTAACTCTCTTTTCTATTTTTTTAATTTAGAGCGTAATATCTCCACTTTGGACAAATGAAATCAACTTTATTTATTAATTGAAAGTTGTTCAGGCAGGTTAAAACCACTTGAATATTAATTTTCATGAATGTAGGTGTAGTGCTTAGAGAAGATTGCATTTTCTTGATGATATTAACTCTCTTTTCTATTTTTTTAATTTAGAGCGTAATATCTCCATTTTGGACAAATGAAATCAACTTCATTTATTAATTGAAAGTTGTTCAGGCAGGTTGAAACCACTTGAATATTAATTTTCATGAATGTAGATATAGTACTTAAAGAAAATTGCATTTTTCTTGATGATATTAACTCTCTTTTCTATTTTTTTAATTTAGAGCGTAATATCTCCACTTTGGACAAATGAAATCAACTTCATTTATTAATTGAAAGTTGTATAGGCAGGTTAAAACCACTTGAATATTAATTTTCATAAGATTTTATTTTTTTGTAGCTGTATTAACTTTAAAACACTTATTACAACTTACGTCATTATTTTAAATAATAAGAATTAATTTATATTATTGGCTAATTATAATCACATTGATACTAAGGATTTTTTTTTTATTTTTATATTTGATTTAATAATTTAGTAAAATATTATTAAAATCAAATTCATATAAATGCAACTAATATTAATAATTGTAATTTAAGCAGTAAATTCATTAACCAAATCGTGTAAATTCTATGCTTAAATTATGTAATTTCTGTGATCAAATCAATATAAATTCGGCATAAATTATGGTCAAATCATGCAAATAATACATTTTTGTGATATGGAATTGTACATTTTTTCGTATCCCTATATAGATTAGAAACATTATTTTTAAGAAAAAATTGTATAAAACCTTATTAAAAACATGATTTTTTATAGGGTCTAATTATAATAAAATTTTATTATTTGGTAATATTTTACATACAATTCAATTCATTTATATCAAAAAATTTTTTAATTATAAATGTTATGTTTGGGGGACGAAGTCCCCCGGCAAATCGCATATTCTAGTTCAAGAGTAATAAATTTCATTATAAGATGCAGGATCGATTATTTATTTATAATTTGTGTACCAATGATCATTTGATCCGAAGTACTAAAATTGATACCGAAATTAAATATAAATATTTTATTTTACTTTGTATGCAAAAGAAAGGAAATTTAATTCATTATAATATGTAATTTGTAACAAAGTTTCCTTTTTCTGTTATTTATTTATATTTTTATAATAATCTGATTATGTAAAATAGTAAATTTACACAATTATTACGCCTTTTGGTCCATAACCCCGACGCTCACAAACTAGCAAATCATAATCCCCCGACAACCGATACAACACATTATTTTTTTTTAATTTTTATATTATTACTTTTTTTTTATAGACGTAATATTCTTGTAATATTTTGTAATAATTAATTTTTTTCATTTAATATGTAATAATTTTAATCCGGTTTAAAACAATTTTAATTTTTAATAAAAAATTGAATAATGTTGTCGAAGCCCAAGAATAGGAAAATAACGAAAATATTTCTTATTTTTTTATACAAAGTAAAATATTAAATATTATTTTTTAAAAAAAAATAAAATGAATAAATAAACGACACCAAATGTGATTGAAAATAAGATTTTATAATTTTAATCAGTACGACTATTTTCCGTTCCCTGATAATATCAATAATATTGAATTTTTTGATTTTCGACAAGACAACTTTCCTGGTTTCAAAATTTTGGCCAGTATTACAAAATGAGAATATAGATCACATGACATGTACATTACAGTAGTACAGTACAACCTATTTTGTTATTATTTAAATAATCATTTTAAAAAAGCCCACGTGCTGTCGTACAACTTTCCTTATCATTATATACGTAAAACTGCTGAAATTTGCCTTTCAGTAATTCAAATGAGGAATCCGAAAAAAAAGATTACAAAGGAATAATTAATATTGGTGCTATATATCTTTCATTATTAATTCAGTTTGTTGAACTTTTACATTTCGGCACTTGAAATTAAGGCGCAAATAAGAAGTGAGGCGCAGTTAATAAATTTTCGGTGGCAAGTCGGGTAATTTCACATGTCGGTAAATGGCATTTCGAAAAAATAGAGTAGGTAAATTTCATGTCGGTAAAATGAAAGTCAGCAAAATGACGTTGGTTAATTTCATGTCGGTGAAATTGACAGCCATAATATCGAATCCTGATGATCTAAAATCTTGACAGCCAAAATCCTGACTGAGATTCTATCAGATGAATTTGAAATTAGTTAATGTAATTATTTCTAATTTTAGAAGATAAGGAATAGTTTAGTAATCTAGTTAATATACTGTACAAAATCCTTTTAACTAAGATTAAAAAATTTTTCTTTTAATTTTCATTAATAATATAGAAACGTTAGTTAATTTGCATTAATATTAATAAAATTTGCGAACAATTTACATTGGTATTAATAAAATTTACAAATTATATTTTAATTATATTGAATAAATTATCCGTTAGGCCGTTACTGCGTCACTGCATTTTTAAAATTATGTTTAATTGGAAAATTTATATAATTTTTTTTTTTTTAAAAAAAAAAAACTTTGGTATTTTGACTGTCAGGATTTTTTATCTGACAGAAATTGTGACTATCGGGATTTTATTTCAACGGGATTTGGGTTTGTCGAGATCTTGGTGTCGAGATCGTAGACTGTCGATTTTATGGTTGTCGGGATTTTGTGGTAAAACCCCTGTAAATTGTACTGTAACGGTGTAACCATTACCAAAATTTCATAAAATGAATAAATGAAAAAATTAATGTCGAAATATTTTTATTATATTCTACTATAATAAACTATTTAAAATCGATTAAATAAATAACATCTGAAAATATTTTTCTTAGTGGCATCCATTTGACTTACCGTAATTAAAAATGTAAATTGAAAAAAATGTTTTCATTTTAAATATTGCATGGCATAATTGGCATATGTATACATAAAATTTTTAAAAATCTATTTATTTTATTTGTAAAATAATTTGTTAAAATGATGTTTGATTTAAATTATTATAATTGGTCGAAGTTGTCGATCAAGCAGTGGTCAACGGGCGATCAAACGGTTGGTCAAAGGTTTTTGACCAATTGACGGTCATGACTAGTTATAACATGATATTTACCATCCATTATTGCTTTTGAATTTTTCTTTTTGACTTAAACAAAATTAATATAATAACCGATAATAAAATTACATAACAATAAAATATATATACCAAGAAAATTGTTAATCAGTTCATTTTCTGTTATTAACTGGCCAAATGTTACTATGATCATTGGGAAATAGATTATATTAAAATGTCCCACGAAATGCTATATATATGTGTATATATATATATATTAAAAAGGTGGAAAATTGCTGAAAGAATGATTTTTCATTGGACATACTATTACCTACTTCAATTAGCAAGTTTAAATATGGCAAAATCTAACATAAGCCAGAATAACTCTTTTATATGATTAATACGGAAAAAATTTTTATTTTAGAATCACCATTATCTAATTTTTTGTACAACAAAAAAACGAGGAGTTTTAGATAACAATGCATGTTCCCCTTGATTGTTTGAAAAATCATATGTATTTTATATCTATAATTGATTATATATACTTAAATAATAATAAAATGGCGTAAAACACGCATGGGGAGTGATTATTAGTTAATTACATACAATGAAATTAGTTTTTTTTTTTTTTTGGAAATTAAAAAAAAAGCCTGTATTTTATTAACCAAAAAGTTAATTATTGAATAAGTTCATTCCTTAAAATTATTGTTTGTACATTAAACCGAAATTTGACAAAGAAAAAAAATAATTACGTTTTTTAAAAAAAGAATTTTCTCAATTATTGATTACATCCTATTGTAACATTATTTCTAACGTTACAGATTGTATTTTGTTTCTTTGTAATTTTATTGTAAATTACGTATAGTTTATATATTTATATAGATCCGATTTTGGTGATTAATATACAGTAGTCTGTTACACATTATATAAAAAATTCGATCTTCATACTTTTTAGATTATATAATATGTACTTATCCATGGAAAAATGATTTTGCGTGAGAAAGAAATGAATTTCCAAATATATAAACAAGAACAAAAATTTATTTTTTTGGAAAGTAAAAAAAATTTTACGTGAATATTATGTCATTATTTTCAAACTATATTTATTAATTGTATTTTTTCATCTGCAGAAAAAAAATCAAAAAAAAAAAAATAATTTATTATTAGAGCGAGAGAATCTTTAAATAATGAGAAATTATAAATTTACAAAAAAGTGGTTTGAACGACATATACCGATGTGGGAAAAGACTTTAAGTGACTTAAAGAATAATAATAAAAAAATCAATGTTTTACAGATTGGAGTTTTCGAGGGAAGAGCAACCGTTTGGATTTTAGATGAATTATTTAAAAATATGGAGTCAAGGTTAACAACGATTGATACTTTTAAAAATATATTCGTGAACTATGATTACGAGGAAACCTTTCGTAAAAATATCAAGGAGTCGGGAAAGGATAGTCAAGTTGATATCATCAAAAGTAATCCTTCTGATGCTCTTACAAAGTTGAAATACGAAAAGAGTATAAAATTTGATTTCATTTACGTTGATGGTTGTTCACTCATTTCCTGTGATGTATTAAATGACATTATCATATCATGGAATTTGTTGAAAGAAGGGGGGATTATGATCCTTGATAATTATGAGTGGGACTATTTTGAAGAAGAATTTAATAATCCAAGATTAGCGATTGATTCTTTCTTAAGAAATTTTCAACAACATATCGAGGTGATCTTTAAGCGTTTCCAAGTAGCTGTTAAAAAAGTAGTTAAAGAAGTTCCTCGAACCCCTAGGGATGATAAGTCTCTTGATTAAAGATGAATAGCTAGTATACGAGCGTGATATATAGTGGTATTAAGGAGGAATTAGTATACGAGCGTGATATATAGTGGTATTAAGGAGGAATTATATGTATATGTGGGTGTGTATCCAAATTAGTTGTATATTTTGTGTTCTTTTGTTATAGATCACGTAAATAAATTATGTACAAAAATTATTTTCCCACAATTTATGATATTTATTCCAAGATCAAAGATTATTAATTTTCTAGGAGTTCATCAATCCCAACTAAATCGTTCCACAGATTTTTGATTTTCGTTTTCAACTTCCTAAAAATTAACTTATGTGGCTATGCTAATATATTGGACATGTTATCATTCATGTATAAAAGTATGACAGATATGCAATAACAATAATAGTGTATTTATAATTGATTATTCTAGGATGATGATTACGTGACAGTATTGACGAATAAAAAGTTATTAGGATTCCAAGGTTCTACGAATGAAAATATGCAGTAAATTATTTGAATAGTGTACACAATAAGGCGTTAGATATCTTAGATGGGAAAAAAATTAAACAATCTTTTAAACAAAAAAAATA
The DNA here is from genome assembly GCF_026210795.1 of Rhizophagus irregularis. Lineage (NCBI taxonomy): Eukaryota > Fungi > Glomeromycota > Glomeromycetes > Glomerales > Glomeraceae > Rhizophagus > Rhizophagus irregularis. Next base: position 4,745,080 of record NC_089444.1, on the reverse strand, counting down.
ATCATTATTAAACGAACTTCCAAATTTATAAACAAGTACATTTTATTAAGACTTACATTATTATTATGTCATTTTGCATGCCATAACTATTTAAATAATGACTCATTCATCATTTTTCTATCACAAAAAAAAAAACGATCGAAAATAAAAAAAAAATTCGTCGTTACTGGAAAAAGTAAAACAAAAATTATTGAAAGTTCGTCAGAATCGATGAGAAATTATAGATTCACAAGAAACTGGTTTGATAAACATATTCCCGATTGGGAAAAAACTTTAGGCAGTTTAAAGAATAAAAAAATTAACGTTTTAGATATCGGAGTTTTTGAAGGAAAAACAACTATATGGATTTTAGAAGAATTACTTCAAAATCCAGCTTCACGGGTAACAGCAATTGACCCCTTTGAAAATACTTTTGAAGGTATATTCTCAACCAAAGATAACAAGGAAACCTATTATAAAAATATCAAAGAGTCAGCGAAAGAAAATCAAATTGTAACCATCGGAGACATTAGTTATTTTGATGCTCTTAACAAGTTGAATTATGAAAATAGGGATAAATTCGATTTCATTCATGTCGATGGTTCTCATAGTGCTAGTTATGTATTGGCTAACGCGGTTTTATCTTGGAATCTATTAAAAGAAGGAGGAATTATGATTCTTGATGATTACGAGTGGGATTATTTCGAAGAAAAATATAATAATCCGCGAGTTGCAATTGATTCATTCTTAGAAAGTTATCAAAGTCAAATAGAGATCATTTATAAGCATTATCAAGTAGCGATTAAAAAGGTGATTAGGAAGGTTCCTCGAATTCCTCGTGATGACAAAACGGTCGATTAAATATATGTAAGAAATATATTTTTTATGTTAGTTGCTCTCATATGTGAGGTGTATGAGGAAATATTGACAAATTTAAATAAGTTGTATTTTATAAAAATCTTTGTATTTTTGTAAAATTTTTTTATTTGTTTAATATTAAATTTTAAATTTTATTATCAAAATAAAGAAGTCAATTAAAAGATACTTACTTATATGATATAAAACCTTTACTCAAAAATATTATCCGAGTTATTAATCACGAGTATCATTGATTAATACAAATTTTTAATTTTTAATTTATTTTGATTTTCCCGGTTTTACCGTTTTTACGCAGTATTGTTTGGCATTTTTTTAGTTGGACGAAACTTTATTCATGTATGACAAGATACTTGTTAAACTGTAAATTAAAAAAGTTCATAAGTTCATATGAATTCTGCAAAAAAATACGGGAACCGGGTCAGGAAAATTATCACATGGTGTCACAACGTCACATCCACCTGCTGATTTTAAACATTTTACTTCTGGGAACTTTAAAACCATTAACCGTTATATATTACTAATTTGTCAATGTATGGTCCATAGTGTTACCAGATAACCAGAATATCGTGTTATTGTTTCTAGGGGCACAGGGCACCTTTCATGAGTATTTATATTAAATACTTAAATTTATTATATAATATTAGTTTGATTGTTCTTATATTATATAAGCAATAGTATAATCGGAAAGATGACAAAGAAATACATGGGAAAATGCGCTCAAAATGTTCTCATAAACGAAACAACCGAATTTAAGAAAAATATTTTTTTTTATATCATTATCGAATTCATATTTTCATATTTTCTATTAAACGGAAAAATTAACAGATTAAAAAACATTCATTTTTCGAACAAATTCATTATACAAGAATGCGAATGAAAATATTCTTGAAATTTTAAGTTTCAGAACGAGATACTATAGAACGAAAGTGACCCTTAAAAAAGTTCATATAAAAAATGAGAAATTTGAAATATGTTGTTCAAACAATTTTCATGTAAATTTATAAGTGAGAATAGACTTTGAGTGACCTAAAGAACAAAAATATATGCTTTGGAGATGGAGGTTAACGTGACCCTCTGAATTTTAGTTGACTTATTTCAAAAACCGAGTCAAAGCTAATAATTATTTATACTTTTTGAATACTTATCCAGAATTCCTGAAGAAGGTAACGAATATGATGGAGATACAAAGGACCATCATCGACGAAGTTCTTTCACGGATTCAAATCAAAGAATCTTTCCTAAGTAAAATCCTTCTTTTCTACAGTTCACCCTCTCTATAGTGGATTTTTATGAAGAAAAGTTCAGGTACAGATTTTTTTTATATATATAATAAAATGACCCTCAGTATAGCGAATTTCTCACTATAACGAATTTTAATCTTCAGCTTATAGGATTCACTATAGTGAGGAGGAACTGTACTTTTTAATCACTTCCGTAGGTATTTGGAATTTTTCCTATTTTAAAATATGAAATTAATATAATCAATTTGTTCATATTCAGATTCAAAGAACTTTCATTATTTCCCAACAATTTTCACAGATTTCAGGATAATATTTTCACAAGAGATTAGTTGGACTTCTGATACATGGGATCGTACACGTCACTATTATTAAGAACGTTGAAGTAGAAATGCTGCTTAGTTTACACACGGTCGAATTTTCAGAGTATTAAATATTTATACACTGATGATGATGAGTGGATTATTTTAAAGATGAGCGTAAAAATCTAAGGATAACGATTGAGTCAAATCAAGGTAATTTTAATATATATACATATTTATATCAAGGTTAACGACCGATTGTTTAAATAATAATTTTTATTCTTATTTTTCTTTTGCTGTATATTTTATTATGAATCCTTTTTTTTTTTTATTAGTAACACGCACTTCTGAAGTCTAACCGAAAATTCACGTTATTCTCGTCAAATTCCTTGATTTCCTCAGCTTTTTTTGCATGACCTTCAGGTACGAAACTATTTTCATTGATATGAGTCGTAGGATGAATGAGCCCCGCAGCTACTGTTAAATTCGTGGCTACAAAGAAAAAATTTACTTTTATTTTCCGTTGATCTTTAATTCTTTGAATTTTCCTTTAATTTCTGAAACTTTTCGCTAAAGTCAATTCGTTTGCTTTATCAGCTGATTCTGTTGGTACCACGTTCTCCCTGTAAAAAAAGTCGATCCGTTTTTATATTCCATCTGTTTTCCACAAAAGGCTCATATTTCCGGAATTAATCACGGAATTTATCGAATTATTTACATTTTCTGTGAATTTTTTACAGAAATAACGGATAAAATTTCTTACAACCTCTGTAACTTCATCTGGCGTTGCATAATCAGAGATTTTATATGTTGATGACTCAGGTACGGCTTTTCTAGATCTGTTAACCGTGTCTACCATTACATCTTCCGGCACCTCGATATTTTTGTCCTGCTCTTCTTTTGTTTCTTCGTTAGTTCTTACTTTCTGTCTCGAAACGCGATGAATCGTCCATGCGTTTACGTCCACTATTAGCTACTTTTTTTAGAACTTGAGTGAATCCTTCTAATAACTTTTTTTCGGTTTCAAAATTCGCAAGGTAAACAATCTGGCTCCTGAAATTTAATTTTTTACCGAATTTAATTAATTTTGTAACCTTTACTCACCAGTCGACTATATATACTTTTGATATTCCTTTCCTAGAATCTCTTATACGTCTCCCATTTACATCTCTTTTTGATTCCTTCTAATTTGATTTCTCCTGGAAATCATCGAATACCATTGATCGTATCCATTTCTGGATCAAGAATTCAACGTGTTCGTCTCCGCTCTAACAGTTTGATATTTATGTTGTTCTAATACGTACTCTTTAACAACTCCTAAACTTTTGATGATGTCAATATTTTATTATGAGTCTTTCCATAGTGTTATATTGTTATATTAAGTTGGGATGGGTTCAAGTTAATATGTATTTTTGTAAAATTCATTTTTTATATGTTATTTATTAGATTGATTATACAATAAAGAGAATTACCGCTTTGTAATAGTAAAAACAATTAGGCTGCCCATAACTGTCAGTTTCGGCATTTTTTTTTACATACAAAAAACACCAGAGCTAATAGTTCTGGTTTTTTTATATAAAAATGCCGGAACTATTGCTTCTGGCATATTTTTTTATAAAAACGTTGGAACTATGGGTTCTGCATAAAATAGATTCTTTATTTTTCAGTTTTCTTAGATTGACTGTGTACGGTACGGCACATTGTGACATGCATCTTGACCTCCTTAAATGCAAAAATATGAATCTTGACCCGCCACAGGCGTCACATTTGACCACTTCATGCACGTTGTCGATCACATATATTTTACAATACACCATGAATAGGATCGACAATGTGCATGCGGGTGGGTCAAGTTTCACGTACGTGACGGGTCAAGATTCAAATACTTGCTCCCCCTTAAATACATACATATATGTAAACAAATGCCGCCCTTTATAATTTTCCAAAATCGATAATCTAATTAACTAAAACAAGTTAAATTGACGATCTGTAAAAATGTAACTTTTTATTGATTCAAATCATTAGTACAAATTTTACAATACAACATTTGGAGTAAACCAATTAAGTTATATAATATCTAGTAGTATCACTTACTTTAGAAAGAAAGTAGTTGAATATAGTTATCATACAACGGATATTCTTTCTAATTTATATTGGTTAATATCTAATCTATTAATTACATTAATTATATTAATTTTCTGTTCATTCATTCATATATTGTTTCATATTGCATATAATCTTTTTGTTATTAAATTATTTAATGAGTATAAAATATTATGCTTATAAACCTTATTTCATATAATCAATGATAGATACCGTATAATTTACTAATGTTAATTCTGTATACAGGACGTGTTATCATCATTATTCGAAAAGTTATTAATAACAGTAGAATTTTGACTTGAATTGAAATTATTTTGCATATAATTCAAATTCGAATTATGATTTTGTTCGTAAATTTGCTGTTTTGGAACCGTATAATTGGTTAGAAAATTTTTCAAGTGAAATTCAAGATTTTTTTTATGTTCTTTAGAAAACTCTTGTTGCTGTTGTTGGTGTTCATTTAAATTTAATTCAATATTATAAAGAGTCTTATTTAATAACTGAACAATAACTGAATGTGAAATCATTTCACAAGTCACTTGATAAATTTTCTTATCAATTGGATTTTGGAAACAATTATTTGGTTGATTATAATTATAAATTGAATCATTAAAGTCATTTAGTAATTGTTCGACTGAAATTTCTTTACAAATAATTTCATAAATTTGATTATCATTGATTGGTTCATAAAAAAATCTGTATTCGCTCATATATGAATTAACTTTCTTGAGGTAATTGAGGCTGCTAGGACCCCGAAATATACATAAAAGGGTCAGGTCAGAGTTTGCGTATAATGAGTCAAAAAAATCATGTAGATCATTCCTTTTATGGATAATCCCAGCCAATATAATATTTCCTAATTTAGATAATAGCTGAAATTATCGTAATTCCGGCCCTGAAAGAATGCGTATTTTGGACCACTTCTGGACCTGACCTCTACATATATATTTCGGGGTCCTAGGCTGCTGATAATATTGATTAGGTTGATTCAAGATCATACTTTGTTGGTATAACTCATTGTAGTTCATATTGTTAATATTACAAAATCAGAAGATGGTTGATAACTTAGATTTTAAGTTGATATTTTTTTGATTTTTTTGATTTTTTTTTTTTGAAAGTTAATGAATATAAAAACGAAGCATTTATATATTATTTTATCTTTTCATTAAAACCAATTAACTAAGCTAATTGGTAATTATTTTCACGATATGATTGAAATACGTGCAACATCGGTTAAACATTATTTCTTTTTATAAAGACAAATAAAAAAGCGGGATTATTGTAGTGTAACTCCCAGATTTGAATTAGTCCGTTCACTTTCCTATTTTTATTAAGAGATATTAATTTTTATAATGTTACTAATATTAGATGGATGAATAGGAATATAGGGTATTTTTCCGAAAATTCCAAAGAATAATCCAAAGAATAAATGATTTACCGAAAACTCCGAACTTAGTTTCCCTAATTTGGAACACTGTTTGAAGGGAGTTAAATTTTTAAATCACGCGGTCAATTTTTTTGATTTAAAATTTCTCTATTCAATATTTATATTAAAAAAAAAAGACATCAAAATATTAAATCCCAGATTTGATTTTTCGAAATTTGTCGTTATTATTCGTTAAAGGACATTCATTCTAAAGATGGTCAAATGGTCCCAAAATCAAACAGAAAAGAAGTAGATCTTTACTAATTTCACATTTTTCAACCTGGTGGGTTCGGATGATCGACATCTCTTTGTATAAGAATTTAAGAATATCAAATTTTGATTATTGAAATGAAAAAATTTTCGTGAAACGGTATCATCATCGGTTTGAGTCAGGACCATTGAATCCATTGATTAACGGTATAACATAATATGTACATACGGTAGCAAAAGTTAGCTAATCGGATGTTATAATCATGTATGTGCTTGTTGAACTAATCTTACTAATCTTTTAGGAACAAATATTTTATTTTGTTCATAATTTATAGTAAAAAGACTGCAAAATTTTAATTTTAATAAATATCATGTTTTATGTATTTATAAATATTTACTCTTGACATAAAAGGACTAGATCGAACAACTCCAAGAATCATCGATTTAATCTTTTTTTATGTCAATATAAATTTAAAAAATAATAATGGACAGTATAACAATTACGAAGATCACTAAAAAAGATGATCACATGATTAAAATTGTATCCTATCATGTAATAATAGGCTCATCGGTTTTTTTTATTTTTTGCCAGCTTTAAAAAAAAATTCTATATTTATAATAACAACAAAAATGCGTACGAATTATCGATTTATTTGGTACCAAATTCCGAAAACTAAAAAAAAAAACCCCACAAATTTTAACGACGAAATGAAAAAAAAAACAACGAAATAAATGTGACATATCTTTTAAAAAAAACGAAATACACGAATAAATAAAAAAAATGAAAATCGAGCGATTGAGAATTCCATCGATAAGAACTTAAGGATTTGATGCATACGAAAATAAATTAACATCATCCTGGTAATGGTTCCCGATTCGTACCTCCTGCTTCATTGGTTTCGCAAATTTATTATTGAACCTAAACCTATTGGACTTAGTAGGCTTCGATTCATAATTTGCCCGGAAATGTTTAAATTCGATTTCATTGTCCATTTGGAGAGTGATTTCTCGAGCAATATTGGCGAATATATCCTTAAATTCTGGGTCCGCAACTTTCCAGAATTTGCTCGCCTTACGAGAACCGTGTTCGACATTTTTAAAGAAAATTTTTTGAATTAAAGATCTGAATAAAACGAAACCATTTATTTTCTTATATTTTTTGAACTTATAGGAACTAGCGGACTGTATTTCTATATTAAAGAATCCGTAATGGGGAATCGAAATCGAATATTGGCCCGCGCCATTAGGATGATGAAGCGTTTCGTACTTGGTGGAATCCATTGTATACGAGAGGATCTTTCGATAGAAAATCTGCAAAACTTCTCACGCGGTCAATGCCTTTTTATAATATTTGGTGTTATATTAATTGTACTGTTTTATTTTGATCTATTTTGATCTCATTAAAGTAGAAAAGAAAAATTCAAAGCAAAATAATCCCTGAATATTTTCTTAATGATATTATTGACACATGACTTAAAGAAAGCTCTCTTTGATTCATTTCATTATTCACCCAATTTTGGTAACCTTAATTTTTTTTATCGCGGAGAAAATAATTAAGACTTAATTTGTAATTTCCATATGAACTTTTTTATCGTAATAAAGAAGCCCGAATTTCATATATTACTCTATTATAATAAATTTGAATTCTTAAAATTATCAAGATCCGTCTGTATAAATTAATTTATCTGATTCGTTAATTTTACATACGGACATTCACGACAAATCATTTATATTATATACACATATATAAATTTTTCGAGTAAATAAATAAATCGTGGGAGAAAAAAAAATGATGTAAAATACTCTTAAACGGCATATTATATTTCATTAAACAATAAAAAGCATTGTTCTTTAACGTCATCATTGAATTTGCGAAAGAAAAGAAAATAATAAGGAGAAAATGATACGAAGGCTTTCTCTATCGTTATTCGTTGTTCAATAGAGGAGAAGCTTATTAGGCGCATATAAAGAAATATCTGTATTGATCTTCGATTTTGAATGATTCATGCACGCTTTACGATTGTACGCGATGCAGGTTAAAAGCCTCGTGACTGCTTTATTATATTACAAAAAAACTGTTTATTAAACTAAATGTGTGATATATTACATAATATGTGATGTCTCCCATCCGTTCGTTGTGTGTAACAGAAAATTTTTTTAGAGAAATCCTAAAATTCTTTCAAAGGTTCGATTCAAACTCAACTTACTCGAGATATGATTACATCATTATTTTATTTAAGTAATTCAAGTGAAAGATTGATAATAGCCTCTTTTCGAAGTTCCCTTTTAAACTTTGAAATATTTATTATCCCTACGATATTTATCTTTTATCTATATTTAGACGTACGGACATACGCGACAAATTGAAAATACTCTTTAAAGTCATGTTACATTCACCAAACAATAAAAGTATTGTTCTTTAAACATCAACTTTGAATTTGCAAAAGAAAAGAAAATAATAAGGAGAAAATGCCAAGAAGGCTTTCTCCATCGTTATTCGTTGTTCAATAGAGGAGAAGCTTATTAGGCGCATATAAAGAAATATCCGTGTTAATCTTCGATTTTGAATGATTCATGCACGCTTTACGATTGTACGCGATGCAGGTTAAAAGCCTCGTGAGTGCTTTATTATATTACAAAAAAACTGTTTATTAAACTAAATGTGTGATATCATATTACATAATATGTGATGTCTCCCATCCGTTCGTTGTGTGTAACAGAAATTTTTTTTAGAGAAATCCTAAAATTCTTTCAAAGGTTCGATTCAAACTCAACTTATTCGAGATATGATTACATCATTATTTTATTCAAGTAATTCAAGTGAAAGATTGATAATAGCCTCTTTTCGAAGTTCCCTTTAAACTTTGAAATATTTATTATCCCTCAGATGACCAACGATATTTATGTTTTATCTATATTTTGATGTACGGACATACGCGACAAATTGAAAATACTCTTTAAAGTCATATTACATTCACCAAACAATTAAAGTATTGTTCCTTAACGTCAACTTTGAAAAAGAAAATAATGAGAAAATGACACGAAGGCTTTCTCCATCGTTATTCGTTGTTCAATAGAGAATCTTATTAGCGTATATATATTAAGAAATATCCTTATTTATCCTTGATTTGGAACGATTCATGCACGCTTTTATAATATCTTATCGATTGGACGCGAAATATTTCCGCGATACAGTTTAAAAGCCTCGTGACTACTTTATTATATTACAAAAAAAGTATTATGTGCGATAGCTCACATAATATATGTGATGTCACATATCCGTTCGTTGTGTGTAACAGAAATTTTTTTTAGAAAAATCCTAAAATTTTTTCAATGGTTCGATTCAAACTCAACTTTATTCGATGTATAATTACATCATTATTTGATTAAGTAAATAATTGATTCAAGATAACTTCTTTTTCCCTTTTAAACTTTAAAATATTTATTATCCCTTAGATGGCCAACGATATTTATCTTTTATCTATATTTTGATGTACGGATATACGCGACGAATTGAAAATACTCTTTAAAGTCGTATTACATTCCACCAAATAATAAAAGTATTGTTCTTAGCATCAACTTTGAATTTACAAAAGAAAGAAAATAATAAGGAGAAAATGACACGAGGCTTTCTCCATCGTTATTTGTTGTTCAATAGAGAAGCTTATTAGGCGCATACTGTATATATTAAGAAATATCCGCAATAATCTTTTATTTGGAACGATTCATGCACGCTTTACAATATCTTATCGATTGGACATGAGATATTTCCGCGATGCAGTTTAAAAGCCTGGGGACTACTTTATTATATTACAAAAAAAATATTATGTGCGATAGCTCACATAATATATGTGATGTCACACATTCGTTCGTTGTGTGTAACAGAAATTTTTTTTAGAGAAATCCTAAAATTCTTTCAAAGGTTCGATTCAAACTCAACTTATTCGATATATAATTACATCATTATTTTTATTTAAGTAAATAATTGATGCAAGATAACTTCCTTTAAAATATTTATTATCCCTTAGATGGCCAACGATACTTATCTTTTATCTATATTTTGACGTACGGGCATACGCGAAAAATTGAAAATACTCTTTAAAGCCATATTACATTCCATCAAACAATAAAAGTATTGTTCTTTAAACATCAACTTTGAATTTGCGAAAGAAAAGAAAATAATGAGAAAATGCCAAGAAGGCTTTCTCTATCGTTACTCGTTGGAAATGATAATTCAATAGAGGAAAAACTTATTAGGCGCAATATATATTAAGAAATATCCGCATTAATCTTTGATTTGGAACGATTCATGCACGCTTTACAATATACTTTTATCAACGAAAAAATTATCTTATCGATTGGGCGCGATAACTCGTGACTGCTTTATTATATTACAAAAAAATCAGTTATTAAACTAAATATGTAATTATATTACATAATATATGTGATGTCGCATATCCGTTCGTAGTGTGTTACGGAAATTTTTTTTGGAAAAATCCTGAAATTCTTTCAAAGGTTCGATTCAAACTTAACCCATTCGAGATATAATTACACCATTATTTTTACAAAAGTAGGTCGAATGAAAGGTTGATGTAAGATAATGTATTCCTTTTTTAAATTTAAACTTTGAAATATTTATTATTTCTCAGATGACCAACGATATTTATCTTCTTTTATCTATATCGATATATTTATGTTTTATTTATATATTTATCTTTTAACTATATTTGATCTTGATTGAAGTTAATTTAACCAATTATCTGGCTTTTTTAATTTCTAAATTTGAGTTTATTCTATTTATTCTTAAACTCTGATTCTCGAAGGTTACCGGGAAAAAAAAAAAAAATACTTGAATGATTATGTTTCATTCAAGGAATGTTTATTACACAAAAAAAAACGCACGATTTATTTATATACTTAAATTGGATAAATTAAAGATTGATCGGTAAGCTAATTTTGGCGGAGACAATTATTATAATATTATCCGAAAATCTTTAATTATGGTAATTACAAGAACCGAGCCATGTTTAATACGATAGTAAATTTTCTCAATATTGAAATATTGAAAGCACAGCTAATTATCGGTATGTCGAACAATCGAATTTTTTTTAAAAACGATGCGTAATCTTTTTTTAGTTCAAAATTACGTAGCAATTATGGTAAACTTAATTCCCCAAAAATTCAGCCATATCATGACAAAATTACCAAATTTAGTAAAATAGGTTCTATATTAATTATTTGGGGTGTAAAATTCCAATTCTAATTCCGGTTTTTATTTGTTACACAGTTTTTAATGAGAAATCATTACATCACTATTACGTAAATGATTGATTTTTTTTTCCGATAATATAAAAAATTAAACCATTTTGGATATACAGAAACCAAACTATTTACAAATAAAGTATGGCAATTTTTTTTCATGAGAAAAGTTTAATAAAACAAAAATTATTTTGGTAGGTTATAAATGTAACCCATTCGTATTTTTTCCGTTTTAAAAGGAGTGAAATAAAAATTCTTATCGAAAACAATGAGAAATTATAAGTTTACGAGAAAATGGTTTGAACTGCATATTCCAAGATGGGAAAAAGTTTTAGGTGGCTTAAAAGGCAAAGTAATAAACGTTTTAGAGATTGGAGTTTTCGAAGGAAGATCAACCGTATGGATTTTAGATGAATTATTTCAAAAGCCTGAATCAAAATTAATAACGATTGATACTTTTGAAAATATATTTGTGAACAACGATAATGAAACAACCTTTCGTAGAAATATCAAAGAATCAGGAAAGGAATTGCAAGTTGAAATTATCAAAAATAATTCTTTTGATGCTCTTACCAAGTTGAATTACGAAAAGAGGATGAAATTCGATTTCATTTATATTGATGGTTCTCATATTGCTTGTGATGTATTATCTGACGCTGTTTTATCATGGAATTTACTTAAAGATGGTGGGATTATGATTCTTGATGATTATGAGTGGGATTATTTTGAAGAAGAATTTAATAATCCAAGAATAGCGATTGATTCTTTCTTGAAAAGTTATCAACAACATTTGGAGGTTATCTTTAAGCGTTTCCAAGTAGGTGTTAAAAAAGTGGTTAAAGAAAATCCTCGAACCGCTAGAGATGATAAAAGGATTGATTAAATTTGAAAATTAGTGATTTAACTAAAGTCATTGTGCAACAAATATCACTTATTACTATTATTATCTGTTAAATTCATAGGTAGCTGATAAGATTGAAAAATTATAATAAAAGTCGGTCGTGTTGCTTTACCTTCTAAATTTTTAGTTTTCGTTAATATGTTATTAATAATAAGTGATATCTAAATAAAATGTTTAAATGAGAATATTATAGTGTGTGATAAACGGATTTATTTTTACTAATGAAAAATTTTAAATGCAGATAAATGTGACATGGATTATTACTATTTTTATAAATTAATGCCCGAATTGTCCTGTCAGTAGCGCACAATCTATTTAAGGTGTTTTTATTTGTTACCTAAGCCAATTTTCATGAGATAGATATTAATCGGTATTTTTTCGGTGTTAATGCGGGAACGGTCTGGCTACGAGAGAGTATCGTAGAAATTAAATTCAATGTAGTACTACTTGTAGGATTTGTGGCGAAATGAATACCGAAACAACTACTTGATAAAGTAATCAATTCTTTCAAACTTTTACCCTTTGATTTATTTCCTAATTTATGTATTTATTTATTATGCATATGTATGCGGTTATGACAGCTGTCAGGATTATGTAATCTGATTTGGACCCCAATTATTCTACAAATCTACAAAACGAACGTTTAATAATTAAACGAAAAATATTTATGACATAAAAAAAATAAATAAAATAAAAATAGTTAGACAATACATAACTATTTATCCAACTTTGATAATATTGATTCTTTTATCGCAGAGAAAGCATTCAAGGCTTAAATTGGCGTAATAACGGACGAATACTCCGAACTTTCATATTTTTTTATTTTAATTTTTTTTTTTTAGAATTCTTAGAATTAAAAGGTAATTTCAATCCAGATCAATAAAATTAGAATATTAAATTAATATATGCGACGAATTTCTTTAAACGCCATATCACATTTCAGTAGACAATCGAAAGTATTGTTCAGTAATTCAATAAAGAAGGCTATTTGGCGTATATTTATTGAGGAATATCCGTTAGTTTTTAGTGGGCAAAAGGTTTTATTGATCGGCGCGATAATTTCTGTGCCGGCGTTTAAAATGACCGCTTTATTAATGATGCTTTTATTTTGGTTATAATTTGGTTATATTAAATTTTTTTTATGCGACTAGATACACATTATGCATATTATTACGTAAATGTGTAACAAAAAATATTTTCTAGAATTATGGTTCTTTTTTTCGTGCTTTAATTATTATTTATGAATTTTTCTTTTAAATTCGAAGGTTACAATCGGAAAAAAGGAGATAATAATAATATATAATCAATACTTGATATCTTTCATAGAATGTTTATTACACAAAAAATCCACGATTTTTAAATTATGTCCAAATTGGATATAATCGACTGATTTCCAAAACAATCTTAGGCGGAGTCGTTTATCATTTTGGTAAATTTTATAATATTCAAAAATTCTTATGAATCAAAAATTTCGTGAAATATATTAAGGGTTTATCGATTTAAATATTGAAATCAATTAAATACTTTAAATAATTAGTGTTATTTTTGTATTAATTATATAAATCACATGGATCTGCCGATCTAATTCTGATTTGCGGTTCGGGCCGGATTTACAAAATATTGGGTAATGCAGGCCTCGTTAGGGTTTTTTGTAACTGGTTTACTGATAAAATCAATCTGCCCAATTTGGACTTTTATTACAAATTATAACGCACATTAATAATGTAAGGTTTTCATTGCGTGATTAAGAACATAAACTCGCTTTTATTTTTTAGATATTCATAAACTGCAAGATTTACAATATAATGATGCCGTTGGAAGTGTAGAAAATCAACGGTATTTCGAAAATGTGGCTATTTATTCTTCTTAATTTTTTTTTATCAATCTTATTGGTTCAGCTAGAAGTTGTTCATTTACACGAGCACGAAATTCCATTACGGGTATCAGCTATACTTGCAGTCGGAATTAATTACGGCATATGAAGCTTTGATTATGCCGTTAATAATTTGTAATCCGTAAATCTATAATGCTGATCTTAATGATTTGTTAGATATTTAGATGGTAAAATCCATATTTCGTAATGTCGTAATTTCAATTCGGCAATTCCGACGGCACCTATATTATCAGCTCTCTAGTGCTCTCTACGATGACACATATTCTCCGGATAATGAAGGTGATTCGCAAGACCTTCCTCCCCATATAATCCATGCCATGTTCCATTTCGTTCCACCTGAACATAATACCACGATCATCCAACATTAAAACAACCAACTCGTAATGGTCTACAAACACCGGATGAACACCAGTGATACCGAACACTTTACGAAAGTACTCCTTAAGTTCTGGATGCAATAATCTTTCATCTGTATTTTCACGGTACCCGAAAGGATCATTATTAATTTGAAAGTTTCCGTACGGTTACATTAATTTTCTCGATATTGTTTGGATTTTATCGTTAGTTCTGGTATCCACCGTAGTAGACAAGTCCACGGAGCAGTTCCTGAGCTACAGGTCGTTCATTTTTCAAATTTTGATCAAGTTTTTCCTGTCCCATACCTCTTATTATCAGTTTCGGTTGTCAACAGATGTCCATGGGGAAAAGAACTTGATTGTTCCTCTCAAAATAAACTTCAACATCCATAAATAAAAGCAAACTAAACATTTGAGACTTACGTATGGTAGAAGGTAACTCTTCGTTCTTCACCATTTTTCGATATATTTCCATATATAAGTTAAAAGTATTTAAGAAATTCTTTTCGTGTTTTCGTAACAAAACAACTAAAAGTTACCTCGTTCAGCGTCCATTCCTTTCCTAGAAGGGGATATGGTAAAAAGATGGATGTTAAAAAACAGAGCTAGTAGTGTTTTTGTAAAAATTTAATGTATAAAAATTCCTATTAGTGAAAACTTCGCAAAAATTTGATTAAAAAATAACAAATTAAATAATGACTCTCAGTAATATATTTTTAATCATTTGACTAAAGGTGAATTGATATAAAAATACATAAAATTCGAAAAAAAATTTTCATTAATCATTTATATCAAAAAGTGATAATGACGCAAAAAATAATTCGGTACCTTTTTTTTCAAAAAAAAAAAAAAGTGTGATTAAAGTGGGTAAAATTTTTTAAAAATTAATTTAACGTTAATGGTAAGAGAAAATCTCAAAAAGAGATTTTTTTATTATTAATCTATTGATCAATTGAATTGAGATGATTTATTTTTTTATCAAAAAAAAAAAGATTGGTAGACAATTCAAGTACCCAAAATTGAAACCTAAAAAAAGAATCCAACAGAATGTTGGTAAAAAAAAATCAAATAAGTTATACTATTTTGAAACTTACCAATCCAATTGAAAATAAACCTGAAGGATCCTATAAAAAAAAAATAAAAAATATTGTAAATTTCGCTAGTTGTAAATTTTACCCAAATATTCAATTTCAAAGGATTTGTAAAAAATAAATAAAAAAATTAGCCTTATTAGAAGAAAAGATTTTTTTGCTCTTTTTATTAGAAATGAAGGAAAAAAAGTTTTGTTTTTATATCAGAAAAGACAATTTTTTCTTTTTTTTGTAAAGAAGTGCCGGTTGGTTTCATATACCCGATTGATTTTTGATGAAATTTGACCGGTTTATAATTTACTTTTATTTAATTTATTATATTATATTTTATTTATAAATTAATAAAATGCACAACGCTAATAACAATAAACCTTCGCTATATAATGATACATAATCATATATACAGTATAAACAAGAAATAAATATTATTCAACTTGATAAGTTATTGAAATAGTCTATTTCGGCGTACCAGGATGCGGATTTAATGGGCAACCAAAAAATTTCAAAGTATCGCTCCTAACTTATTTCCCAATTTTTTGGCCACCCTATTATCCAAGAATCCAATTCGAATTTTAATAAAAAAAATGTTAATAAAAGTTTCCTAAAGTCAATTTAAAACCATTTATACCACATCATAAAAGAGTCTAGGGCTTGGAACTTACAAAAATTAAAAAAAAAGAAACGTTAATACATTTCTTATAATCAATTTCGAAACTCCTCCAAAAAGAGACGTCAGAACCTATATAAATAATATAAAAAAATAAATTAATACGCGTCTATAAAAATAATTTAGCATCACAAAAAATAATATTTTTCTATTACAAACCATTTGTTACTTCCAGTCCTATTTTTTGTTTATTAGGTTCTGAATATATGCTTCAGAAAAAAATATACACGATAAGTATGACTCATTGATTTTCTTCATATTTCTCCCTATAGGTTTCCATTTCGTTATAATGCCACGATCATCCAATATCAAACAATCATCTCGGAATGGTCTACAAACACCGGGTGAACATCAGTGGTACCAAACGTTTCACGAAAGTACACCTTAACTTTTGGATGCAATAATATTTCATCTGTGATCTGTATTTTACGATACCGGAAAGGATCATCATCACCGACGAAGATGAGTTGGTGATGTTAGCTTCTTCACGTGTATTTGTAGCCCAGGAAGCCTGAGAATAACGAGCCTGAGAATGAGTTCGAGTGAGGTAATTTAACTTTTAAGTCCACCCTGCTATACATCATTTTTTACCATGCAGGAAAGCATTAAATGGACGTTTTATGATCAAAAACTGGGACAGCTTCTAAGGTGTAAATTTTGGAAAGGTGTATTTTTTTCACTCAGGTTAGTCCACAGATATGGATTATAACAAGCTGAATCTAAAAATGTACGTTGATATTTAATAAATAGAGATCCATAAACCTTATAATCTTATCCAAGTGATCTTCGTCACGTTAAAGGTAACGCAAGAAAAGAAATTTTCTAACAAATAATGCAAATAATTAAAGGTGATGCAATTTTTTATGAAGAAACCTTTTATTATATTATCACTGCAAACCTTACCTTCAATATTGTTAGAAGTCGAGGTAACTCTGGTAGTTTTGGTACGGTTCCATTAATTTTCCCAATCGTACTGATATTTTCAGGAGATTATCGTTGGTTTTGGTCTTCACCGTATAGATAAGTCCATGGGTTTGTTTCTGCGAAGTTCCTAAAGTCTCATTCTTTCAATCTTTGAATAATTCTCCCTCTCTGATCTCGTGGAAAGAGATATATATCGTTCATATTTCAGATTTTGACCAGGTTTTTCTGTCCCATATATTGGGGGTCGCGAGTGATGCTCCGAATATGATGTTGATTATCTTTTTGCTGGCTTGAATTCCAAAACACATTTATGTTCTCAAAAAGTGACATCCAAAGAGCACCTGCGAACTGTGTCTTTATTTTATGGGGATTTTTCTTTTTGAACCGAGAATTTATCGAATGGCAAATGGCGTGGCTATGGTGATTCGGGTCCCATCCACTTCTACTATTATTGGTTTCGATTGTCCATAGATGTCGATGAAAATGAATTTGATTGTTCCTCTTGATGTAAATCAAAAATAAACTTCAACAACCATACAAAAGAAAACTAAACATCTGAGACTTACAAGGTATATCTTGTAGACTTCCTGTGACTTCTCATTCTTCTTCATCATTTTTTCGATGATCCCATAACTAAGTTAAAAGTATTTAAGAAATTCCTCTCTCGTGTTATCATAACAAAAAATCCAAAAGTTACCTCGTTCAGCGTCTACTTCCTTCTTAGACGGAGAAATGGCATAGAGATGGTTATCAAAAGCTGAATTGGTAGAGTTTTTATTCGTTGCAACGCTTCCTAATACAAAAATTTAATGTGATTAAAAAAAATAAGTAAATACAAAAAAAAAATTTAATGATGTTTAAAAATACATTTATCCCACGGTTCCTAATAATAATTCCTGATTTTTCTTGATATCCTCACGGTGATGTTTATTTAAAAAAATGGATAAAAATTTTATCAACATTGGATAATAAATCTACCATTATTAATTTAAAAAGGTATATTAAACGCCGCGATGACGATTAAAAAAAAAAATTAATGATGTATAAAATAAAATAAAAATCAGTACAGTATATATACAAAAAAAGTGTCGTACAGTGATTAATATTTCCATATTTGACTGACAAGTTCAAATGACTGCGGCATTTCCGAAGCATCACGATAGCACGATAGGAATGTAAATCGGCGAGAACTATTAAATATATATTAATTAAAAATTTTTTTTATTATATGACGACAATATTTATTCTATATAAAATAAAGTTATAAAGATGTAAAGATTCTATAAATTGTGAAAAATTTTTTAAGATAAAACTAAAAAGCATATCAAATAAATGAAATACTACAATATATTTTAAATATATTAATTTTAATTAATTTGAACTTTGGATCAGTTGAAGTTAATTTTGTATAAATAAGTTTCCACACCTCTTAATTATATAAATGTACTCACCATGATCTTGAGTTTTTATTTAGAAATATTACTCTTTTTATTTAATCTGCCATTACAAATTATAGTATTCAGTTAATAAAAAATAAACCTATATTTTTTCCTCGCCTCGTAATAAAATACTTTGTGCCTACTATTAATTCACACGTAATCATGTACTTCCTGCGGTAAAATTTTTGGTGCAATATAAAGTATTTCTCCATATATAATAATATTTAACAAAGTTAAAAAGTTAGTACGTCGTCAGAATTATATTTAATATTTTCTCTATAACGATAACTTGTTTTCATTTATATTGTCTAATGTAAAATTTTTTAAAAAGTAATGTTGTACACGATCCCAGTCGATCCCTTATGATGATCATCACTACTACCAAAATTAGGGTGAAATTCTGGGCAGGAAGCTACTTCATAACCCATAAGATAATTTTTAATACCGTTTAAAGTTTATTTAAAGTCAGTATTCCGACTTTCTATAAAATATTTTTAAGAACGGAATTGAAGAAATATTAAAAAATCTTTATTTGTGGTGAAGTTAAAAAGAGATTGTCGTATACAGGAAGATCACTTGTAATTTTTTTGACCTTTATAAATTAGTGATGTGCACTGGAAGATTGTGGAACTTTCAATTATTAGTTCAATTCCTTATATGTAGGATAGATAATATGGATAAATAATTATTGGAATATTAGAAGGAAAGGATTAGAAGATTCAATTCCAATAAAGAGTCATTGGAAGCTTTTAATACACATCATTGCCTTATATCATTAATAATAAACTCTCTTTTTAGGTTGATGGGATAGAACTTTATCACAAAGAAATCAATCTATAATATATTTACCATTGTTTAAGTCTTGGAAGAATTCTGTTCCGGAATCAAATTTCCAATTTTTTTACCATTTATATTCTTTTTTTTCGAAATTATTATTTTTCATATAAATGATTTTTGATTACGATCTGCTCAAAAAAAAAAATCCGGAACAAAATAATCTTAAAATAAAATTTACTTATACATTCATCTGTCGTAATATATAACAATAGGTTCGTTAAATTTTATGTCAATATATACTTCATTTATCTTCTTAACGTAAGATGAAAATAAATATTTTGATTTAGGAATACAGTATGTAAAGCAAATTTGATAATATTTGTTATGGTTATATCGACCCAAAACGGCAATAGCATAATAAAATTCACCCCAACGTATCACAGTCGATCATTTTTAACGCCGACCTTCAGAATGCATAATTAGAAGATTCTTTTGCGTTCTGCGGAACGAAGCTAACTAAATTAAGTAAAAAGTTCGCCAAGCCAGATTAGAGTATCTTCCATGGAATTCTAGAATTCTTAATTTGATGAGTTGGTTTATTTTATCACGTGACGTTGTGACAATTAAGTGTGACTGGAGAGATCTCAGCTTTTTTTAGTGCCTGATCCTATTCATCACCCCTTGTATAAAAATTTGTTATTATATGACGACTAAAGTTGCTGTTGTTATGTGCTAGTATAGATAGTTTATACGAATGATTATTAACAATATAAAATAAAGCCATAATAATGCAAGATTCTATAGATCGTGAAAAAAATTAGCATATCAAATAAATGAAATGACGTACAAATGAAAGAAATAAAGGTTATTATAAAGCTTTATATATCACATTAAATATATTAATTGTTGGTTCTAAGTTGAAGTCAATTTGTATAAAAAATTTTACAAGTGATGGCTCATTTGAGTCATTTAGAATTAATTCAGTCCTGTAAAAAAAGTCGATCCGTTTTTTATATTCCATCTTTTTTCCGTAAAAGGCTCATATTTCCGGAATTAATAACCTTATATCACGGAATTTATCGAATTATTTACATTTTCCGTGAGAAAGGCTCATTTTACGAAGTTTTTACAGAAATAACGGATAAAATTTTTTATAGGGCAGGCCAAATTTATGATACCATCGCGACCACAAAACGGAGATGCATAAAATTCAGTATCACAGTAACCATTTAACACCGACATGCATAATTGTTGGAAGATTCTTTTTATTTGAAGAACGAAACTAACTAACCTAAGTAAAAAGTTCGCTAAGCCAGATTAGAGTATCTTCCATGGAATTCTAGAATCTAGAATTCCTAATTTATGATGCATGGAATCAGAATATAGAATTATGAATAGAAGGTTCTTTTTATTTTTTATTTTGAAGAACGAAACTAACTAACTTAAGTAAAAAAGTTCGCTGAGCCAGATTAGAGTATCTTCCATGGAATTCTAGAATTCCTAATTTATGATGCATGGAATCGGAATATAGAATTATGAATAGAAGATTCTTTTTATTTTTTATTTTGAAGAACGAAACTAACTAACTTAAGTAAAAAAGTTCGATTAGAGTATTCTTAATTTTTGATGCATGGAATCGGAAAATAGAATTATGAATAAATATAAATATCGTTGTATTTTTAAAGTTTCTTAAACCTTCTTAAATATAACAAATATGAAAACATGGAACCTACAAATACTTGCAACAATAATTCATTAAATCCGACGCAAAAATTAAAATCTAGTCCTGTACCGATTAAATATATTTTTTACAATAATTCATTAAATCAGACAAATCAGACGCAAAAATTAAAATCTAGTCCTGTACCGATTCAATTTATTTCTTTTAATAAACATGATGAAAAATGTAATTATTGCGAAAATAAATACTCCGAAACACTCTTATTTTCCCAGAAATATTGCAAAAATTGTGTGTTGAAATATTTTAAAGATAACAATACCGTTGAATACTTGGATGTACATATACTACAACTTAAACAATCTAACGTTGTAATATCACATTTTAAACAAATAATTTCATACATGTTTGCCAAACATGGAAACATAAAGAAATGTGAAAAAGATTGTAAATTATGCGGAAAATTAATTTACCAAAAATGTTTTCGCAAGAATATTGATTTTAGATTGTGTTCAGATTGTTATAAAATTTCTTCTGGATGGATTGAATCAACTATGACTGAAAAAACCATTCCAATCCTTTATTTACCTTGGTGGGATGCTCGTGATCAATGTATAGTTTGTAATCAAATCCTAAAATTTAATTCTGATCATCAAAAATGGTGTTCAAATTGCATTATAATTTATATTGGATGTAGATATTGTTTAACAACAAATATTATCTTTGGAATTACAGACCAATCTCAATGTAAAAAATGTGAAAGAATGTTATTAATCACTATTGAAATAAAATCTACTGAAAAAGAAATTATTTTTTCTACAAAAATCAACTCTGATAATCATTATCAAATTGTTAATTATATGGATAATAGAGTTGAAACTTCTGCTCCATTAGAGGTATACAGTTTTATAAAAAATCTTAATTATCATACTTTAGGACCATTAATAGATTGGTGTTCATATTCACAAATGACAAATTTAAATAACCTAATCATACCGATTATGTTTATTCCTTTTAATAATAATGATGATAAATGTCATTATTGTAATGAGCCTTATTCTAAGACACTTTTATTTAAACAAAAATATTGTAGGATTTGCTTTTTATATTTTAAGTATACTGCTAATAACAATTTGGACATATATATAAGTACAAAAGATATTCAGTGTAATAGACATAAACCTAGAAGCTTGGATTTTTGTACACAAAATATTCAAGAATGGTGCAACAGTTGTTCTGAAGTTTCATATTTTAAACAAGTAGTTACAAATTGTAGATTTGATGGATTTAATGATATTCATGGAGGACAAAAATTTATTGAAAGTGGAAAATATTGTAAATTATGTGGAAAATTAATTTATAATCAGATTTCATTAGACAATATTGAATTTAAGTTATGTATAAATTGTTATCAAATCTCTTTTGAATGTATTGAATCAACTTTAACAGAAAAAGCTATTCTTTATTTACCTTGGTGGGATGCTAATAATCAATGTATATCTTGTGATCAAACCTTAAAATTTAATTCTGATCATCAAAAATGGTGTTCAAATTGCATTATAATTTATATTGGATGCAGATATTGTTTAACAACAAATATTATTTTTGGAATTACCAATCAACCTAAATGTAAAAAATGTGATAGGTTATTAAATGTTGATGATGAAGTTATAGAGGAAGTTCCTGATGATAAGCAATATGCAGCATTAAACAATAATGCTTATAATCAAATTGCTCATTTTATGAATAATATTAATGAGAATTCCAATCAATTAGAGATATATAATTTCATAGCTAGACTTTATCTTCCTTCAAAATCATTAATTAATTGGATTTCATATTCACAAACAAGTAATTTAGAAAATAATGAAAGTGTAATTGTGCCAATTGTATTTATTCCTTTTGATAATAATAAGGATAAATGTTATTATTGTAAAGAGCCTTATTCTATAACACCTTTATTTCAACAAAAATATTGTAGATACTGCTTGTTTTTATATTTTAAGTATACCACTAATAATAATTTGGATGTATATATAAGTACAAAAGATATTCAGTGTAATAGACATAAACCTAGAAGCTTGGATTTTTGTACACAAAATATTCAAGAATGGTGCAACAGTTGTTCTGAAGTTTCATATTTTAAACAAGTAGTTACAAATTGTAGATTTGATGGATTTAATGATATTCATGGCAGACAAAATTTTATTGATAGTGGAAAATATTGTAAATTGTGTGGAAAATTAATTTATGATCAGATTTCATTAGACAATATTGAATTTAGGTTATGTAAAAATTGTTATCAAATTTCTTCTGGATTGATTGAATCATCTATGACTGAAAAAACCATTCCAATCATTTATTTGCCTTGGTGGAATGCTAATAATCAATGTATATTTTGTGATCAAACCCTAGAATTGAATTCTTCTAATTGCCAAAAATGGTGTTCAAATTGCATTATAATTTATATTGGATGTAGATATTGTTTAACAACAAATATTATTTTTGGAATTACCAATCAATCTCAATGTAAAAAATGCCAAGAAGTAACATTAATTACTATTGATATCAAAAGTATTGAAAGAGAAATATTTGTTTCTATGAGGATAAACTTTGTTAATCATTTCCAAATTGTTAATTATATTGATGATAATAATGATCCATTGAAAGTATATGATTTTATAAGAAATCTGGATTATATTTCTTTAAAGTCATTAAAACCATTAATGGACTGGATTTCATATGCACAAATAACAGACTTAGAAAACCCAATTGTGCCAATTATGTTTATTCCTTTTAATAATAATGTGGATGAGTGTCATTATTGTAAAGAGCCTTATTCTGTAACACCTTTATTTCAACAAAAATATTGTAGATACTGCTTGTTTTTATATTTTAGGTATACCGCTAATAACAATTTGGACATATATATATGTACAAAAGATACTCAATGTAATAGACATAAACCTAGAGGCTTGGATTTTTGTACACAAAATATTCAAGAATGGTGCAACAGTTGTTCTGAAGTTTTATATTTTAAACAAGTAGTTACAAATTGTAGATTTGATACATTCAATGAAATATTTTTTCACGGAAAACAAGAACTTATTGAAAGTGAAAAACATTGTAAATTATGTGAAAAATTAATTTATAATCAGATTACATCAAATAATATTGAATTTAAGTTATGTACAAATTGTTACCAAATTTCTTTTGAATGGATTGAATCAACTATAACAGAAAAAGTTATTCCTATTCTATATTTACCTTGGTGGGATGCTAATAATCAATGTATATCTTGTGATCAAATCCTAGAATTTAATTCTTCTAATTGCCAAAAATGGTGTTCAAATTGTATTTTAATTTATATTGGATGTAGATATTGTTTAACAACAAATATTATTTTTGGAATTACCAATCAATCTAAATGTAAAAAATGTGATAGGATATTAGATGTTGATAGTAATAAAGTCATAGAGGAAGTTCCTGATAAGCAATATGCAACACTAAACAACAATGCTTATAACCAAATTGCTCATTTTATGAATAATATTAATGAAAATTCCAATCAATTAAAGATATATAATTTCATAATTGGACTTTATCTTCCTTCAAAATCATTAATGGATCTGATTTCATATTCGCAAATAATAAATTTAGAAAATAATGAAAGTGTAATTGTGCCAATTGTATTTATTCCTTTTGATAATAGTAAGGATAAATGTTATTATTGTAAAGAGTCCTATTCTGTAACGCCTTTATTTCAACAAAAATATTGTAGATACTGCTTGTTTTTATATTTTAAGTATACAACTAATAATAATTTGGATATATATATAAGTACAAAAGATACTCAATGTAATAGACATAGACCAAGAAGCTTGGATTTTTGTACACAAAATATTCAAGAATGGTGCAATAGTTGTTCTGAAGTTTTATATTTTAAACAAGTAGTTACAAATTGTAGATTTGATGGATTTAATGATATTCATGGAGGACAAAAATTTATTGAAAGTGGAAAATATTGTAAATTATGTGGAAAATTAATTTATGATCAGATTTCTTTAGACATTATTGAATTTAAGTTATGTAAAAATTGTTATCAAATTTCTTCTGGATTGATTGAATCAACTATGACTGAAAAAACCATTCCAATCATTTATTTACCTTGGTGGGATGCTAATAATCAATGTATATTTTGTGATCAAATCCTAAAATTTAATTCTGATCATCAAAAATGGTGTTCAAATTGCATTATAATTTATATTGGATGTAGATATTGTTTAACAACAAATATTATCTTTGGAATTACAAATCAATCTCAATGCAAAAAATGTGATGGAATATTAAATGTTGTTTATAAAGCTATAATAAAGGAAGTTTTTGATAATAAGCAATATGCAACATTCAACGTTAATGCTTATAATCAAATTTCTCATTTTATGAATATTATTAATGAGAATTCCAATCAATTAGAAATATATAATCACATAACTAGGCTTTGTCTTTCTTCAAAATTATTAATGGACTGGATTTCATATTCACAAATAACAAATTTAGAAAATCTAATTGTGCCAATTATGTTTATTTCTTTTAATAATAATGATGATAAATGTCATTATTGTAAAGAGCCCTATTCTGTAACACTTTTATTTAAACAAAAATATTGTAGATATTGCTTGTTTTTATATTTTGAGTATACTGCTAATAACAATTTGGACATATATATAAGTACAAAAGATACTCAATGTAATCATAGACATAAACCAAGAAGCTTGGATTTTTGTACACAAAATATTCTAGAATGGTGCAACAGTTGTTCTGAAGTTTTATGTTTTAAGCAAGTAGTTACAAATTTTAGAAATGATAGATTTTATAATATTCATAGAGGACAAAAATTTATTGAAAGTGGAAAATATTGTAAATTATGCAAAAAATTAATTTATGATCAGATTTTATCAAATAATATTGAATTTAGGTTATGTCCCATTTGTTATCAAATCTCTTTTGGATTTGTTGAATCAACTTTGACCGAAAAGTTCACTCCAATTCTTTATTTACCTTGGTGGGATGAATATAATCAATGCATAATTTGTGACCAAAACCTAGAATTTAATTCATCTGACTGCCAAAAATGGTGTTCAAATTGCATTATAATTTATATTGGGTGTAGATATTGTTTAACAACAAATATTATTTTTGAAATTACAAATCAATCTCAATGTAAAACATGCAAAAGAATGTTATTTATTACTGTTAATGTCAATATCCATAGTGGTATGAAGGGAGTCTTTAATAATATGAAACATGCGATAATATTAAATGAGATTACTAATTTTATTGAAAATATTCTAAATGAAAATACCAATCCATTAATTATATATGATTCTATTAAAAGAATGTTCCTTGATTTCAGAGCAAACCAGTCAACAATAAAGGAAATTCCATATTCTCAAATTTCAAATTTAAAACAAATAGCAAAAGGAGGATTTGGTATTGTTTATAAAGCAACTTGGATGGGTAATAATGTTGCTGTAAAAAGATTTTTGAATTCACAAAATATTAGTAAAAGTTTTTTAAATGAGGTAATCGATCTAGTATGTTATAATTATTTCATTTTTTTTTTATCTGTTTAATTCATTAATTATTATTATATATTTAGATAATATCGTTTATTCAATGTTATAATCGAGCATATATTATTAAAGTTCATGGTATTACACAGGATCTTCAAACAAAAGATTTTATGTTAGTAATGGAGTATGCAAGTGGTGGAAATCTACATAACTACTTGCAGGGTAATTTTGTTAATATTACATGGAATAAAAAATTACGTATTTTATGGAATATTTCAGAAGGGTATGTTACTGAAGTATACGATTATTAATTAGTTATTTTTTAATATTTTTAATGTTGATACATTATTTTTTTATTCATTTCAGACTTAATATAATTCATGGAAAAAATTTTATGCATCGTGATTTTCATAGTGGAAATATATTATTATCAACATATGAAATATGGCTAATTTGTGATTTAGGACTATCACAACCCGCAAATAATTCATTATCTAATAACGAAATATATGGAGTAATACCTTACATTGCACCAGAAATGTTTAGAGGTAGCACATTTTCAAAAGAATCCGATATTTATAGTTTAGGCATGATTATGTGGGAATTAACAACAGGTAATAAACCTTTTGCTGATGTTGAGCACGACATTAATCTCATTTATAAAATTATTGATGGAAAACGACCTGAAATTACAAATGATACTCCTGAATGTTATGCTAATTTAATGAAAAGATGCTGGAATTCTGATCCTTCAAAAAGGCCCTCAATAACTGAAGTTACAAAAGTTCTTGGTGATTGGTATCGCAAAAATGAATGTGTAGAACAACATGAACAAGCTGAAAGAAAAAGATTAGAATTAATACAATTAAAACAACTTGGCCCTAAATTTAGTGAAAAACCTCATCATAGAGCTATTTATACTAGCAGGCCATTAAGTTTTATGATTTCCGATCCATCTTCAATTTTTTCATTTAATTTAAGACAAGGTATGTATTGTAAATTTTGTAAAAAAGATTATTGCTTAATTTAAGGTTATTGTTTTTACTACTATTTTAGATCAATTGAAATAATTCTATTATTATAGACAATTAATTTTAACATTAGCTCATTTTTTTATTTAGGAAATATCACTGAAAAACTAAACGTTGATATAGACAGTATAGACAAAAGGTATTTTACAAAAAAGAAAAATATTTATGTTTTATAATTTTATTAATAATTAATTATTAATAGCGGATCATTTAATGAATCTTCAATAAATTCATTTAATTCAAGTCAAGGTATTTAATGGTTATTGTTTTTACTACTATTTTAGTTAACAATTAATTTTAACATTAGCTTATTTTATTTAGGATATATTTCTGAAGATATAAACTTTGATATAGACAATATAGACACGAGGTATTTTACAGTATATTATAAAAAAAAACAAAAAATTTATGTTTTTATAATTATTAATAATTAATAATATTAATAGTAAATCATTGAAGCGCAGTAATTCACAAAATGGAACTCAAGGTCATGGTAAGTAAAATATATATTATTAAATCGATTATTAAGTAATAGAATGTTAATGTGCAATTTTTTTATAGGAAAGCGTTCTAAAACTGATTCCAACTTATAAGCTTAAAGTTTTAATATATTTTATTGTTTTATATTTTATATTTTATAATTAGTTACTTATTAAATATTTAAATATTTCAGATGTGCTTTAAGATATTAGATAGATACAATGTTTATTGATGCACATTTAAAATAATTTGATATTAATATAGTAGAAGATTCTTTTTTTAACCAACACTACCCATAATAAATAAATAAAATTATAGTACTGCACATTGGATTTTCGTAAAAGAATATATGAAAATGGTTTATTGAAAAATAAAAAACCTGTTATAAGGATTATTTTCAGTTATTTAAGTTTGTTCTACGTATATGAAAGAATTATGAATTGTTAGTAATTAAAGTTTTAATATTATCTCATAGTCTAAGGATCCATATTCATTGATCCTTTAAGATTTACTAACTTACTAATAATTTTACCGCGAACCTTTTTTTTTATAATTCTCTTACTGTGGATTCATTACTAATCTTTAGTTAGGTTACATCTATTATGTTATAAATTTATCTTGAAACAATATTTCATTTCTTTTTAAAATTCTGCTGTAATATCTTGCGTTAACAATTTTATTTTATCTGTTAAATTATTAACAAAATTATTTTTAATATGGAAAAAATTTGTGATAAAATATTCAAATAAAAATTTTCTGGAACAATCATTGATTTAAACTTTACAATACCTTACATGCATTTAATTTTAATATACGCATGCAAATTGTTTGTGAATCATTCTATTGCCGAATATAAATACTGTAGTAGTCATCAAAATTGTCACTCAGAACTTGACACGAATACACTTCGTATAAGATCAATTTTATTTTAGTCTTGTTTTCCTTTAATGAGAAAAGTCAAAATAATAATATTTAGAATTATATATTTCTCTCCAATATGGGATGTTAAACAAACAAAAAATTGAAATAATAATTGCTATTGTAATAACTGGAAAGGGATGGGTCTAATCCGCCACATTGGTCTCATTGGGTTCTCACGATTTGAAAATTAAGTATTCTGTTGATGGGATGGTATTATTTTTTCGATGCACGAGTACACGAGAAAGCGGGTCACGTGTAATGATGCAATGCCTGTGCGACATAAAAACCTATATTAACGCCCAGTCGCCCGAACAGAAATCTCACTCCGGAACGTAACACTATTTTTTGTCTGAGCCAAACTAGTCTATATAAAAACGTAACACTATGTGTCTCTGAAACTAATACACCAGCTTCTACTTCCGAAATGTGGCGCTCACGCTAGCGGACGAAATTAAGAAATATAATACAGAGACCCTTATCGAATTTTTACGGAAGGAAGAGGACTTGGGCCTCGATGACAATGACTTTAAAATAATTCGTTAATGGCCGTGCTTTTCTCTAGACGAGTAAGGAAGAGTTCCAATGTTTAGGTTTTAGGTTTTGGCCTGCGAATAATCTTGCGGACTTCGCTAAGGAGTGTAAGGAAGGGCGTTCTCCTCATACCGAAGTCTAGATGAAGTGTTAGAAAAATATGGCATAGCATAAAAGCAATCCTCAGTTTGTACCAGGTACGTTAGGCTAATACCAACTTTTTTCGTTAAATAAATTTCAATGTCTTTTCTGACGCACATATTTCACACAATCTCCTACACAATTGACGAAAGCTCTCCAGAGTTTAAGCTCTGTATTAATGACATTCTTAGGATAAAAATATGGAGTCTGTTGTAGATAGCGCTGCGAGTATATTTCAACGATTCTTCATAGCCAAAGGATTAGTAGTCTTGTATTTCTGGTGACGAAAGTTTCAGTCATGTTGATTATAAATTCAAGACGATTCGATCGAATAAAACTGAAAGAAAGTAAAGCCAGCCGGAGGGGAGTGGCACAAATCTAATGCAATGTCAAAGTTTGTGTGATGTAAGTAATGCCTTTTTTATTCTAATATCTGACCTTCTTACTAACTAATCAAATACCTGCAAACATAAATGAATCTAGATATGTTCAATAAAAAACGTAAGACTGACGAGGCGTTTGAGTTTGAGTATAAATATGAATATAGAAACTTCATGTATCACGGGCTAAGATCCGATCATTTGCATTTTCTTTTATCCGTATTAATAAAAAAAAATATTCGAATAGACATTTTTCAAACATTGCTAGTTATAACAATTTAGCAAGTGACATACCAATTTTTTTATATTAGTAAATAACTTTTTGTTTTAATAAATAGCAAAAGAATATTACAGCAAGGATTAAAATATCACAAGAAAATAATATCTATCTTACAGGTTATTTTCTTGGTAAACTATGTTGAATATTTAAGCGAGATTTGAATTATTTACTCAAATATTACATTATTATTAATCAAGAAAATACGAAGATATGTCATGTGAAATAATTGTTATTTTTTTTAGCTTTTCATTTTTTATATAATTAGAAATTATGTTGAGTATGTCAAGGTGACCCCTATAAATTACGTCAAATATCTCCAGATCATTAAAAATCGCGGACAATTCGTATTAGTGAAAAGATCGATTTCTTTTTTGTCAAGTTCGAGTAAATCAGAAATCGTTTTAGGAAAAAAATATGGGTCAACGTCTTATACAGTTTCAATGGCTTGACTGTGATCTCTTCATACAGAATTAACTGTACGTGAAACGAAACGTAACTCTTTTAAAAGAAATTTTTAGCAATATTAGTTCAAATAGCTTCAAAAATAAAAATACTAAATCTCTTTTATTGTAAATGGAAATAATATACTGTACATACGGAAATGAATCGCCTTTCGAAATTATCTTGATTATTCTTGATTTCCGTGACATTCTTTTCGATTCCGAATAGTTATCCTTTAATAGAAGACAACAAAGAAGCTAGTTTATTTTCTTGTACATTCGCACTTAATAAAGTCTGGAGTTGTCATTATATGGATTTCAAAATAGTTTAAGAGTTATGAAGAGAAAAGTTGAATAGAAGTGTTGGAGTATGATGTGACTTTATAGGCTCGAGATAACCAATTACATCATGTGATGAAACCGGAGCGAACGGCTATAAAAGAGAAACCAAATCGAAGTTTACCAATTCTTTGATATTAAATATATATTTGGAATTCTAGATGGGCGTATTGAAAGTTTAACCTTAAAAAAAAAAAATACTTGAATTTTTCGCTCAAAAATTTTGATTTAATCAGTTAAAAAAATTTCGGAAATTAAAATCCGCATCGACTCATTCCTTCCTTCCTACTACATTGTTAGAAAAACTTACCATTATGACGTTTTTCTTCTTTTTTTTGAGGTAGTTCCTTAATTTTTTATGGCGATTCTTAAAAAAAAAATTTTTTTTTTATAGGCGGTCCACGATCTTATACACATTTATTAGAATATTAGTAATATGTACCGTACATTATTTTTTTTTTTTGTTTGTTTTACACGTGATAATTTTTTAAATAAAAAGAGTTTATTTTTTATTTCGAGTATAAATTTTGTTTAATTATTGGACTGAAATTTTAAATAATCAGTAAATTCCGAGTACCATGTGGCGTATTCCCATCCCAATATATCATATATGGATCTATTAAATTTCCTATAAATCATATTCGAAAATTAATATAAATCAAATTTAAATTTTTTAAAATCTTTGTCAACGCTATACGTGCTATACGGTAATTTACTTTCTTTTTAGCGAACATACAAAACCATAAAAGTAAATCTTGAGTTTGGAATTAACCTAATTCCTCCCTCTTACCAAAACCTTTACCTCATCCGATAAAGTTGTAGCACCATTACCTACTACCCTAAAATACATGTGAATGAAAGTTTAAATAATTCGACAATATACTTACGTAAGATAACGTGACTTCAACTAAGATTAGCATTACATCACCACCTGCTTACTCCAACTATTCATCCTTATATGTACTTGTCATTGGTTACTCCTCTCTGAAATAAAATAAATAAAATAAAATAAAAATCCAACTATTCATCTTCTATCTCTTCTTGAACTCTGTCTATTGGACTTTTACCCGCTCTTTTTTCGTTAATATTCGTCACATCTAACTCCCTGTTTTCTTTCTTTACTCGTGTTTCGAATTCGGTATTAAGCGCATAATATTTTTGAATCATCTCATGTGATTCTGCGTGTTTAATCAACCGTTTTTTCATCTCGAGCAAAGAAGTTCATTTTCGATCTTACAGTTCGAACCATTTTCTGTATATGCATCCTATATTCGATCGTGAATTGTTGATCGATCTTCTTCCACTCCATTTCCTCTCCACACTCCTTAAAGTATACGGTAATTTTCTATTGACATACAACCTTGAAGGTACCGTTTACGTAAATATGTACAGTGTATTTCATTCGTAGACCCATTTCGGAATTCGCTAAATGATTTCAGTAACAGAACGATAACCTAAAATATTAGATTCAAACACATACGAATATAAATTTTGTTAATTTTGTTTAAATTCCTCGACAAATCCTTACAGGATTCTCCCTTTTTAAGATTAAAATTTTAAAACTTTTTAATACAAAATATTAATGATGATTTGTTCAAAAAATTTTTTATTAAAAGAAAAAAAAACAAAACTGATTAAAAATATCAATCATGGTGAATCTGTACCCTTAAATAATTTTCCCATAGATAATTCTACGGTCATAATATTACAACGATCTTCTGCTTTGAGTTTCCACATTCCATTTATTAAAAACCCCCAACATTGATACTCATCCGGGAATTCTGGTAACTTTTCATAATTATTATATGTTAAATGATTATAAAGATTTTTAATTGGAACATCTTTAAATGGTAAATTTTTTGGTTTACACCAAGCAATTTCCCAAAATAATAATCCTAAACTATATATATCAGATGGTGGAAGAAAATCATATCGTTTTTTATTACGTAACCTATCCGGATCGTACCATCTTTTCCAAACCTCTTCTCCAGAAGATAATGTTATTATCGGATACGCTGAAGTTTTACCAGAATAAATTTCTCTACTCCAAAGAAAATTTGATATTTTTGGCATTAATGTTTCTTCTTTTTCGTCATATTTTAATAAAATATTTTCACTTCGAAGATCTAAATGTACAATTTTTTGCTATAAAAATGAAAATTTATTAGTTACTGTATTTAAACGCGTTATATATTAAAGAATTAAGATAATAAAAATAAATAATTATTCTTACATTATGTAAATATTTTACGCCTATAGATATTCCCCAAGCTAGCTTAATTTTGTTTATCCATTTACTAAGATAAAAATGTTCTGATGAATTGTGATTATTTTGAAAATATTCAAATAAATCACCATAATCTGCACAATCATAAAACAGATTGCATTTACAATGTTGAATTGAATATCCATGAAATCTAATTATAAAATCGTTATCATTCAATTGATGGTCATTATAAAAAGAAATCTCTTTGATTATACATAAAAAAGTTTTGTAATTTAAATAATTTAATGATTTTCCTGTGGCAAATATATCATTAAAAAATAATTTTTTTGTAACAAAGATTTCTCCTCGGACTTCAATTTCTGTTGATGGAGTTCCAATATAATCACTATATATTTGACTCGTTACACAATACCATCGAGATAGAGATAAAGTTATATTTGAATCATCGTCAAAACGTACATCAAGACATGGATCCTCGGCAAAATTACTTAATTCACTTTGAATTTTATCATTGTTTTGATCTTTCAAAGCCATAATTAATTTTGATAAATGGCTATTGAATGATTTTCCGGCTTTTATTATGCTAATAAAACCACCAAGAATTTATTGATGAATATTTGTATTCTCTTAAAAAGTATTATCATCAATTATTAAATACTAACCTGTTAATTTCGAGGATGTCGCGACACAGAATAGATGTTTTCTTTGCTAGAGAGCTATTTACAACACGATCTTTTACTAAAATAAAGGGAAGAAAGGTATTAGAAAATGAAATAAAATCTCGGAATATTCTTAAAAAAAATAAAACAACTTACCAGCACAATAACGTACAACCAACCATAAAAAACGATTATATAGATGTACTTGATTTTTTAGGATACTTATAAATTTAACTTTCTGATCATTATTATCCCAATTTTGATGTTTGAAGCTTTTCAAATGTCCACGCATTTTTTGTGCAATTTCCATAATATCATCTTTCCTAAAGTGCTTTCTTCCAGATCCAACGACGTTCTCTATTACCTCGCCAAGTACTTTAAATACATATTCTAATGCGTGATATGAATCTAACGGATCTGTTAAATTTTTTATATCAAATTTACTATAATTCCAATTT
Source organism: Rhizophagus irregularis (assembly GCF_026210795.1). NCBI lineage: Eukaryota > Fungi > Glomeromycota > Glomeromycetes > Glomerales > Glomeraceae > Rhizophagus > Rhizophagus irregularis. The sequence continues at coordinate 4,710,494 of NC_089444.1, read as the reverse complement.
TCAGCCACGAAAGAATCCTGGGAAAGATTTGAAATATTTGAAATCCTTAACGGTGAAAGATATGTTGAATTTGGTCGTGATAAAGACGTTGAATTTGGCCGTGATACAGACGTTGAATTTGACTGTAAAATAGAATTTGACGTAATATTTTTATTAGACATTCATTTAGTTTTTTTTTTTTTTTTGAAATTCCTGAAAATAGCTGGAAGAGAAAATATTCATTAAAAAAATTCTTTTTCTTAAAATTAATTAGGTATTTTCAAATTTACCTGAGATGCTTCTTCATTTATTTCATAATCGGACAAATTCGCTTTTATCAGAAAATTCCATTAATATAAGAAAATAATTTAATTTAATTTTTTTTTTTCTATTTTCTTACTTACTCGATTCACCAGTGTAATAAGGAGTTCGCTAAAAAATAAAAATTTTTTTAACATAGGAATCTAATTAATATAAACAGTTAAACAGACGTAAAATTCGTAAATACCATAAATTTGTCCAGTGGCATCCTGCGTGAGATGTTTTTACTGAGCAAACTTTTTATAACACAGCATGCATTAGGATCATGAATACGAAGAGGTAAATATTTTGTTGAAAGAATTTCTTCTTTCTTTTCCTCACTCACACCATCCCAATAATGATGACCTAGTTATTAATTGAAATTCATTACGCCATTCAATAAACTTTTAACAAAAAAAAAAAAATTCTTTAGAAAAATTACCTGTTTCAAGAAAATATAGAATTAATCCAAAGGAGAACATATCCATTGTAAAATCGACTTTGATTTTAATTTTCTTCTCATTCGCTATTATAACTTCGGGGGCCGAATAATTCAATTTGATTTTTGCATTATATGAATAATATGAACCAACAAAACATGCTGCGCTGAAATCAATTAACTTCCAACTTTCGGTGTAACCGTCCTTTTCTTGAAAATACATTATATTTTTTGGTGCTAATGCAGTATGTACTATAAGAATGATTCGAAAAAAAAAAAATTCGTTAGTTAACAGTTAAATTTAGACAAATTATTATTTAAAAACTTTACCTATATTATGTTTCTGAAGTTCTGAGAGACCAGATATTATATCCTATACGGGAGTAAATATATATTTATTTACAAAATAAAAAATTTTTTAAAAAGAAAAATTATAAAAAAAAAATTAATAATAACAAATAATAATTTACCTTTATTATACTATCTATCTTCTCTTGTCGCTGGATATGATCTTGATGTACCAAAAATGTTTCCAAATCATAAAGGGCACATTCGCATACAATAATAGATTGCGATAAATAAACATCTACTATTTGTACAATATTCTAAAATTTTGATCAAAACTAAATTTAATAAAAAATTGAAATAAAATTTGAAATTATTATTTTAACGAACCTTTGTATCATGTAATTCTCTTAACATTTGCGATTCTCTTTCAAAAGTTTCTTTTGTTTTGTAACTTTTTATCACATAATGACATTCTGGGTCATCCTTTTTATAGGCTTTATATACGTTAAGTTCACTACCATAGTTATAATCGTTTATAACTGTGTATTGCTCTAATTAAAATATTTTTAATATTAATTAAATAAACATCATGTGATTTATCGTTTATTATTAATAAGTTTGTTATATTTATATTGTACCTTTTGCTTCACCTTCAAGTTCAATGGTAGACATATCGAATTTCAAAAAAAAAAGGAATTGATTGTGAGAAATTCCGGCCCCTTTTATATAAACGCCACGGATGCATAAAAAGTTACACGAATGACGTTTATTAATTATCTATGTAAAAATGAAAACTACTAGCCTCCAAAATAAATGTTTTTCTAAAAAACGTAAGACCAAAACATTTTCATTTACTAATATAACATGAAAATCATTTCTCGAATTAACTTTTGACAAACCAAATATGTTTAATACAGACTATCCGACTGTACATTAATAATCACGTGATATAAGACGAAGCAATCGAACGTTAATTAATTTAGGCAGAATTAAGTTGCGCTAATTTCGGCCGGATTTAATTGCGTGATTGCTATATCGAAACTTAATGCCCTATTACCTAAAGAAATTACAAAGTAAATAAAATTGATAAGTAGCAAGTTTTTTTAACTGAAGCCTTTTTATAAAGGATAATATTTTAGTGATGGTCGTGGCAACTGCTGTGATCCCAAAAAATAATAAGAAATTGGCAATTTGGCATTCGCATTTTTACTATTGACTCTATGCATTTCTTCTGGATAATTCCTTCTGCCGCCTGGAGTTATTCAAAAGTAACATTTTATGCAAACGCTATACCAGTTTTATTAATTCGACTCTTGGAATCCTATTTACAATATATCTATTCGATCGGAAAAAAAATTTAGTAAAAATTAAAGAGCTACGATTACAAGCATACATGAAGCTGGGTTTAGTATGATGGCATTATAGAACCGGGTTACAACTTATAATCTAAGAATTATAATCATAATTTGCTATGAATGTATTATATTATCAAATGAATTTCACTTTAAATTGTGCCAATGTTATGATATAATATAATAATATCTATTCATTTAACAAATTATATTTTAAAAAATAAAACGGTAAATAGATATAGGAATTTATTCTAGAATAGACCGAGTACTTCTTTTTTTTTCATGGCCAGGACTTTCATTCTCTTTCACTTGTTAAATTTATAATGTTTATTGTAAGAACGGACTTGAAATCCAATTATGCCAGTTATGACATTATTTTATTTAATCTTTGTGAATTAATCGAATTAATCGTAATTTGAGCGCTATACATTTGGCCTTATGATTTTTACTGTAAGAATTTTAAACTGTGTTCTGGATCTGGATTATCGCTAATTATTAATTCGGAACTATCGAGAATTCAGTCTATTTAGAAATTACTTGAACAAGCTTTTAATTGTATAAATCACCAAGAAGACATTTGTATATTATTAAACGGAGCGTCAAAAATATCGATCGAAGGCCAATGTAGCTCCATTCTAATAACAATATTATTATACTATTAGTAGGATAGTGCGCGTTCTAATATTATTAGTGTCGCTCAGGAGTCAGGATTGAAAATGACGGGCAATTATCGGTGCAGTAAATTCCGCAGAATCCTAATGATCGTGTAAAATTTGCAAGGTTTGCATATTATTACATAAAAACCGGACTAAAACATTTCACAATAAAATCATAATTTTTTAAGCGATTGAAAAATACGACCTTTAGGACAAATAAGAATTTATTATAAAAATAAAGTAATAATAACATGATTATGATTGATTACAAACTGGCCCATCCTATAAAGATAATATTCTATAATTCCAGTGATCAAATTATAAATAATGTAGACATCAAAAAAAAAAAAATTAAATAAATAATAATATATAGTAATGGATCACAACCTTTTCTCTATGTTTTTTATTTTTTCTAATAATAATTTCATATCAATTTCATCAGCAGGATTATTTTTAATATTAAGTTTTTTAAATAAATCTTTCTTCATCTCTGGAAATTCATTGGTATCCCATTGACCATCTTTAATTAATCTTTTGACTTCTTCACGAGTCTTATCAACATCAGCGTAATAATACCTTAAAAATTAAATTATTATAAATATTAGTGTTTGTGTCAAGAAATAAATATATTTTTTTTTAAATAAAAGAATCACATACATTACTTCAGGAAACCATGCTTCCCAACGTCTCTGATGTGGTAATAAGTAAAATAATTCAATTTCAGCCAAAATCTACAGTTTAAAATAAAAACATGAAATATACTTTTACAAGAAAATATAATGAATAAACTTTTATTTGAATATTAATTATACAATACCTCTGCTTTCTGCATTAAATATGAAACTCTGTTATTATCTTTTTCAATCGCATTATTAAGTAATCCAATAAATAAATTCATAAGGTATACAACAATCAAAAATGAGAACGAAAAGGTCAAAATTGCAAGTGGTGGATTTTTTAAGTATGACCAATTTGATAATGCACTTGAATCACCTAGTGATAAATTATTAATTTAAGTAAAAGAAAAAATAAACATAGCACATAGATGTAAAATATTTAAATATACCTGTCAATAATAAATACATTGCAAAAAGAGCAGTTCTATAATCTATAAACATGTTTGTATTTTCATCTGGTTTCTGAATAATATATGGATTAGAATCAGTTGTCCCATCATCAAGTACTTTACTATAAGTAGGTGCCAGATTCCAAGGGTTATTGGGATCATTACTATTTATATATTTTTCAAAAGAAAAACCAGGTTCTGGTGATAGTAGGATAAAAAATGCATGTGCAAAACTAATTATAATAATTAACAAAACTACTAAGAAAGAAATAATCTGATTTCCCACACTAATAATGATTGCAAAATATACACCAAAAGATTCAAATACTCTAAAAAATAATAAAAATTTTATATCCAAAAATAGACATGAAAAAGAGAGTAACCAAACATTTCTCTCATTTGTTTGAAGCCAATAAATAGATGTAAAAATTGAAAATAAATATGCAGTTATATCTACAATGAATTTTAATTATTTTAATTAATATAGTTAAATTTGTTAAATAATTTATATATTTGAAAATTAAATATTACCAAATATATTCCACAAATTACGGATCCATTTTATAGGATTATAAACAATTTGACGAACTTCAAAACTAAGATGAATAAATCCAAGTATAATTGAAGCAATTAAAAGTTGTTTTTGTGTATTATCACTAAAATAATGCTGAGAAATTGTTGCAGCAGAAGTAAAGCATCCAAGTAAGGCCATAAATAGAATCCAAATTATTGCATAATAATATTTTCCATATGTATTCCATTTAAAGTTAATTAATGCCTCACCATTCCATGTTTTATAGATATCTTTACTTATTGTTTTAACAAATGGAGTAGATTGAGGCTTAATAAATTCCAAAAGCCAATTGTAATCTCTTGGATAATTAACAAATTTAATGTAAGGAATCATAAATGTAATTGTTGGTGTCGGTGCTGATACAGCTGATACATACTTTGAAATTTTATCAAAAATATAAAAAAAATAAAATCCGTTATTATAAAAAGAAAAATCATTAATAATGTGATATTTTAATAATGAATAAAATGTTACAAATAAAAAGGGTGAAATGGGTAAAGTTAAGAGTATTAATAAAGGTTGAATGACAATGAATATCCAATAGATTTTTGCATGATTGTCCATTAATACGTTGAATTTTGTCCATAAAATAGATCGAGATAAGTTAACTATTTGAAGACATTGAAAAGAGCAAAGGTGCAATTTGTTATCTCGGTATTCTTTACCGTAAGTAGTGGAATCTATAATCATAATAGCTTCTGATGAATATTTTGAAATATATTCTGGATAATATTCGTTAAATAAAGGTATTGTAGAAGCAATAATACTTAAATACATCTTATTATTTTCTTCTTCAAAGTAAGCCATACATTTTTTATAGATATCATCTATTAATTCTAAATTATGTTCTTTAATTGCAAATGACAATAATTCAACACCATATTTCAAAAAATTTGACTTATTATCTTTTACATATGAGACCCAATCTTCATTAAATTTAAAACTATTATGATTTGGTAAAGGTAAAGTAGATTTTGAAAGTACTTTTTTATGATAATTTTGTAATTTTTTCACCAACTTATGTTTGTCATCTTTGTCATTTATATCACATTCTTCATTTTTTTTTATGTATAAGTTGCTTAAATTCATATAATAAAAATATGCCAAAGAAATATTACTTCCATTAAAATGATAAATAGAAATACCAATTTCTGTTAATAGAAGAATATAATGGGTACTTAATAACTTTTTTCCATATAAACTAATAGATTTATCAGTTCTTGTGCAAACTAAATTCCATTCATAATTAGCGTTTATTTTATTAAAAACTTGCAATTTCAATTCTCCAGTAAGATTTTCTATTTCCCATTTAATTGAACCTTTAATTATTTCTTCTTTCATTAAGTTTTTTTTATCTTCTTCCTTTCCTTCTGCTACATTTATTTGATCATGTTTGGATATAGTTTCTACTTCTTTCATTAAGTTTTTTTTATCTTCTTCCTTACCTTCTGCTTCAAATATCTGATTATGTTTGGATATAATTTCTACTTCTTTCGTTAAGTTTTTTTTATCTTCTACCATTCCTTCTGCTACATTTTTCTGATCATATTCGGATACGATTTCTTTAAAAGATTCGTGTATAGAACCCATATATGAATCAAATAAATGAATATTTATGTGTTCATATGATTCCTTGTTGATTTTCTTAGAATCATAATCCAAGCTTTCAATAATTTCATTATTTGATTCATTTAACGACGAATTCATTTTTAAAATCGTTTCTTCAAGTTTAAACTGCCAAACGTATCCGTTTAGAATTCCAAACGCGTACTTGATATCAAATAGAAATGGATGAATTGGAAGATTTTTAGATTGATTTTCATTTTGCGATAGATCATTCTTTTGTAAATGGTCAGTATATTCTTTCCAACAATATTTCATAGTTAAATCCCGAATTTCATTGCTTAATAAAGGTAGTAATAAAAGATATAAAAAAGTGTAATCAACGTTACTAATAAAATTATATAGTTGAATACCTAAATTGAAAATTATATTCAGTATAAACAATAATTAACATAGCTTAATAGTATATATATAATAATTAAATACAATACCATTATTTAAAGTAACGATAGGAATTTCCAATTCAATTAAATAAATAATAATTTTATCATTGATCCTTAGACACATGAACTTTTCATTGCTAGAAATTCTAATATAGGACTTGTTAATCTCGGCCTGAAGTGTAGAATTAGTTAATTATAAAACAATATAGTAGTTTTAATAATAATAATTTTAAAGTATTTTATTACCTCGATCGTTTTCTTATTAATAAATATTTTTATACTTTTTTCAGTAGAAATATTCCATAAGTAAATGTAACTCTTTGAAAATAAATAAACTTGATCATATTTTGATATACTAATAAGTTCAAAATTTCTGGGTAACTTGTAAATTTTTTTACACTCCCATTTGTTATTTTTAGTTTGTGTAGAATAAATCCAGATAATTTTTTGACGTAAAAAATCACCATCCGCAGCAATAATAACATCACTACAAAAAATAAATTCATCTTTTAAATTAAAGGTACAATAATGATAATTTTTACATAACCTTGTAAATTTTAATTTAATTTTCTGATTATTGTTCATATCGATTATTGCTGATAAAATATAAAAAAAAAATAATTAATAAGTTGTCAGAATTAAATAGTGCACGCATGATCAAATAATTCAAATTATTATTTCATACTTAATCTGTTATCATAAATATATGCGATTTTTTTATTATTGGAAACGCTTATATTTATGTTGACGTTATAATAGTAATGAATGATATGACAATGGTTTATTTCTGGTTTAAGTGGTCCTTCATTTTCATAATCAACATTCCAACCAACAATTGAACGGTCTTTTTTACTATAAGTAACAAAATAACTTCCATTTGGTGATACTTCTATCATAGTAATTGGCTTACCATGATGTGGTTTTTCATCGTTATAAATTATGTTATTATTATATTTATCAATATCACTATCAATTTCTTTTTTATCGTCGATTTCTACGAAAATTTCATCCATATTATAATCAGAAGCTAGTAGTAATAATATTTGTTTATGTTTTCGTAAAAAGGGAACTCTTTATAACATTATACACTTTTATTTATAGGATATACAGTATATTTTACCGTATAATCTAGGAACTATACGACTATAGGTGTTTGTGTTTGGCGTGCATTAACTTACGCTGAAATAAAACTTGCAGTTAACTCAATATTTTTATTGTGAAAAGTTAATCGAGCATTGATCATCAAGTAGCACATGAATGAATAAAATTACTTGCATGTTTCAATTGTTTCATGAAAAAATAGCTTATGAGATTGATTATTGTAAAAAGTTAATCTAGCAAGTAGTAGCACGAATGAATAAGATCGTGTAACACTTTTATTTTCTTTGTGAATCGAACCTAGACGTATTACGTTTGGCGTGCATTAACTGACTTATTATTATCCTATATTTTCATTATCCCGATTTGTTTTTGAGCTAGTTATACATAAAAAGGTAACAAGTAACAACTAACAACAATACAGCTAGACTAACTTGTAGATCCTTCTTTCTTTGGATAATGTCAGGCAGCATTATGTAATTCTGACCCTGAAGAGCTAATCGCAGATCTCATATGGGGTCTGCAGTCATACATGGTTTGCCGATTGAGCGAATGAGGTGCATTGTCATTCAAATATTACTATTATCGGGCATGTAGCAGTTTTTATTTTTTTTTTTAAAAAAAAAAGAAGTATGGTAGAAAATAGCTCGTGAGAATCCGGAATTTGTTTTTTTTACAATCGATTCCTCCTTTTCTTAATAATTGAAATTTAATAAATATGCTTAACTTTGAACTTGAGGGTGAGGCAAAAGGTACAGTATTTATCAAATGGTAAATAATGATCATATGATGTTAATTAATAAAATATTAAAATATTTTAACTAGAACGATATACAATTGTAAGAAGTTATAACTACGGTAATGAACTTAACATATATAAAGTCCATAAAAAGAATGACTCAGAGACTCATTATATGTTAAAAAGTTACAAAACAAGAGAAGATTTTGAAAGAGAATCACAGATGTTAAGAGAATTACATGGTGCAAAGGTCGTAAAATGATATTAGTATTTACACGAATTCTATTTCAAATTTATTAAATTTATTCTATTTAAAATGTAGAATATTGTACAAATGATAAACGTTTATCCATTGCAATCAATTATTGTATGCGAATCTGCCTTATATGATTTGGAAATATTTTTGCATCGTCAAAATAATATCCAGAGACAAGAAGAGAAAGGCAATATAATAAAGGTATATTATTTTTTTCATAATTTAGTTTTTTTTTTAGAAAAAATGTCCTGTATATAAATATATTTATTCTTTCATAGGATATGGTATCTGGACTCTTGGAACTCCAGAAACACAATATAGGTAAAGTTTTGAATAATAATATAAAGTTTATAAATTTAATTGACGACTTTTCTAATCTTTTTTATAGTACATGTCGAATTAAGACCAAAAAATATAATGTACTTTCAAGAGAAGGATGGCCATACTGAAAGTTGGAAGTTGATATATTTTGACACAGCATGTTTTGTTGGTTCATATTATTCATATAATGCAAAAATCAAATTGAATTATTCGGCCCCCGAAGTTGTAATAGCGAATGAGAAGAAAATTAAAATCAAAGCCGATTTTGCAATGGATATGTTCTCTTTTGGATTAATTCTGTATTTTCTTGAAACAGGTAATTTTTATAAAGAAATTCTTTGTTTGTGTTTTATTGTAATGACGTGAAATATATCTTGCATAATAATTAGGTTATCATTATTGGGATGGAGAAAATGAAGAAAAAAAAGAAGAAATTATTTCTACCAAATACTTGCCACTTCGTAATATTGGCCCAGATCATACCGCTTGTTATGTCATAAAAAGTTTGCTTGACAAAAGTATTCCACATAGAATGACATTGGAAGGATTTATAGTAATTACAAAAGTTAACATTCGATTAATTATCTCCTAGGTTATTCGATATTAATTTTTCTTTGTTTTTAGCAAACTTCATATTACATCAGTGAGTCAAGCAAACAAAAAAGTAAGTACTAATTTAAATTATTGGCATTCATATTATATGAAAAATGAACCTTTTGGGAGATTAATTGTAAATATTTAACTCAGAACTAACAAATATCAATAACAATAAATTTGAGCCTGATGATGAAATAATCGAAGAAGAGCTTCAGGCAAAATTAACACAGGTAAAATATCAAACTTGCTTTATATGAAAAAAGATTATTAATGGGTAGTTTTCTCTTTCAGGAAGTTCAAGAAAATTATCATTACGAATTGTTTAATGTACTAGATAAGAATTTTATGTTAAATTCTATCCAATGTCAAAATTCAATTTCGAATTATAATGGATTTAATAAATTTTACAAAAAAAGGTTGACATATCTATTAGAATATATATTTAAAATACTTTCTGAGGTAATAGAAAACGCCAATGCATCTGGAAAAAAACACTTTAGGACAAATGATTTTATGGAAATTGCACAAAAATTGCGTGAACATTATTATGGCTTTAAACTTCAAATCAATGACGTTCAAAACATTCAATTTATAAGTATCCTAAAAAATCAGGTGCATTTATATAATCGTCTTTTATGGTTGATTGTGCGCTATTGTTCTGGTAAGTTATTTTATTCATTTTAAGAATATTCCAAAATTTATTCCACTTTCTAATTCCTCTCCTCTCTTTATTTTAGTAAAAGATCATGATGTAAATAATTCTTTAGCAAAGAAAACATCTATTCTGTATCGCGACATAATCGAAATTAACAGGTTACTATTCAATAATTGATGATATTATTTTTTAAGAGAATACACATATTCATTAATATAAATTCGATTGTTTTATTAGCACAATAAAGGCCGGAAAATCATTCAATAGCCATTTATCAAAATTAATTATAGCTTTGGAATCACGTGACAATAAAAAAATTCAATGCGAATTGAATAGGTTTGCTGATGATCCATATCTTAACTTATATTCTGACGATGATACGGATATAACTTTATCTCGATGGTATTATGTTATAGATCCAGTATATCGTAAAACTCCAGTAACTTTCACAGAAATTGAATCTCGAGAAGAAATCTTTGTTAAAATTAACCTAACATTAAATAATATAATTTTCACAAGAAAATCATTAAAGTATTTAAATTACAAAACTCATTTGTGCGTAATTAAAGAGATTACACTTTATAATGACCATCATTTTAATGATAATAATTATATAATTAAATTTCATGGATATTCAATTCAACATTGTAAATGCAATCTGATTTATGATTATGCAGATTATGGTGATTTATTTGAATATTTCCAAGGTAATCCCAATTCATCAAAACATTTTCATCTTAATAATTGGAAAAATAAAATCAGGTTAGCGTGGGGAATATCTGTAGGCGTAAAATATTTACATAATGTAAGAATAATTATTTATTTTTATTATTTTAATTCCGCATTTAAATACAGTAACTAATAAATTTTCATTTTTATAGCAAAAAATTGTACATTTAGATCTTCGAAGTGAAAATATTTTACTAAAATATGACGAAAAAGAAAAAACATTAATGCCAAAAATATCAAATTTTCTGTGGAGTAGAGAAATTTATCCTGGTAAAACTTCAGCGTATCCGATAATAACATTATCTTCTGGAGAAGAGGTTTGGAAAAGATGGTACGATCCAGATAGGTTACGTAATAAAAAACGATTTAAACCATCTACACCATCTGATATATATAGTTTAGGATTATTGTTTTGGGAAATCACCTGGCGTAAACCAAATAATTTACCATTTAAAGATGTTCCAATTAAAAATCTTTATAATCATTTATTGAATAATCATTACGAAGAGTTACCCGGATTACCAGAGGGCTATCGAGATTGGGGAAATATAATAAAAAATATGTGGAAATTCAAAGCAGAAGAACGTTGTAATATTATGACTGCAGAATTATCTATGCGAAAATTATTTAACGATACAGATTCTGAAATTCAACATAATTCTAATTAGGTAGACAAAAAATATTTTATATTATTTAACGAAATTTTTGTTGATAGTAGGAATAAATATTTTTATTTTGTCCTGTCTTTATCATCATCATTATTATTTATTGCAATAATGCAATTAAAGACTTATAAATTTTGTAACTTTTTAAACTTGCAAAAAAATTTTTTGTTTGTTAAGATGAATTGCAACGAGAGGATGTGATTTTCATTAATTCTGGCCTAATTTTCTGCTGAAATTTAACTTTACCATCATTTTAAATCGCCACGTCCCAATATTTATACATATTTATACATGTGATTTAAGTCTTATGAATTTTTATGAATTTTTACTTTATATCGTTGTGTTAATTATTACACAAATATTTCTCAAAAAAAAAATCAAATATTAAATTTTAAATATTAAAATAATAACAATCTTTATAATTGCGTTTTCACATTTTTATTGGGTCCCGACTCCCGACACATACTGTATGAGGCCGGATTTCAAAATATGATCCTCAATTTCGGAATGTCAGATACGCAACAATTATCGGTCTGGTGAATGAATGGATATTTGCTATATAGCAAAATAATTTATGAATTCGTTATCCATAAAATAAAATTACAAGCAATATTTACTAGGTATCATGGAACAATTAACTGGTTAAATGCATAAAACTCCAACCTCTTTAAGAAATTTGTCTATCAATTTATTTGTCCAATTACTAACAGTCAGATCATCATAATTATAATTTTATTTAACTGTTTTAGTAATTGTGAATTTATGATTAAAACAATAATTTACGTTAAGTAACATGGGAATTTTATGTGTCAGGTTATCTGATGTTTACTAATAATAAGGATATTAATCATTTGTAATATATCTAATATATCTTCATTAAAAAATCGAACAATAATTGCTCAATTACAAACTGATTTATTTATGTGAATAAAAACTACATAGTATACTCTATAATCAGTGTTGAACAATAGTAACTAACTATAATATCAATATATATATATATATTGAAAATTATATCAGGTTTATTGTCAGTGTTAGTAATAGAAAGAAGGTTGTTAACTTATGATGTAGAACATTAAAGGGCAAGTATCAATGCATGATATCAAAAAAACTTTATGGAAGATGTAAAAATAGTAGTCAGTTGCTATCTGCACTCAGCAAATCTAATTGATAGATTATAATGTGATAAGGATATTTGAAAGTTAAATATCATGATACTATGATTGCTAAATAAAAATTTAATCTGAATGGACATAATCAATCAGTGATGATACAACTAACACATTCAGAATTATCATACTCAAGAAGATCTTTTGTAAAAGGATCAAGTGATCGAGATGTATAAATAGCTCCTGAATGTTGTTTGTTTCTCTTAAAAGAAGAAAGGTGCGATTTTCTGTAAATTTCTGCTTCTTTAAATTGCTTTTTAATTTCAATTGCATTTGAGTCACCTTTTTTATATGAGCTATAACAATCATAAAATGACTTAATCTCAACATGTATTTCAGCAGCACTTGGTCTATTACCTGGATTTGAATCCCAACATCTTCTCATTAAGTTAATATAATATTTCGGTGCTTCTAGCTTATTTATTTTAGGCCTAATTCCATTACATATCTCTAATGTTAGATAATGATCATGTGCACAATTGTCAAATGGTTGTTTTCCAGTTGCTGTGAAATACATAATCATACCAAAGCTATATATATCAGCTGCTTGAGTATAAGGTTTTCTTCTTAATACTTCAGGAGCCATATAAGGAATGACTCCATAAGTTTTTACCTCGCTTGTATTATTTAGGTCTTCACATAATCCCATATCTGATATAAATAATGATTTCCTATTAAGAATATTTAAGTTTTTTGTTAAAAACAATATGTTTCCTGTATGAAAATCGTGATGAACCTTCTGTTTTTTATGGATTCCTTTGAGACCTTCAATGATACTAAGTAGTGTTTGTATTTTATTCCTCCAATCAAAATCTCTGTAATTTATACTTATCCAATTATTATAACTTCCACCATCTGCATATTCAATAACTATAATATAATTTTTTGTATTTGGATTTTGAGATATTCCATATACATTAAGAATATCATCTTTTTTATTAATTGAATATGCTCTAACCTTTTTAATAAAAATTATTAATTAAAAAAAGGAATTCCAATTAATTAATATAAATTTATTAAAAAATTTCATACCTCATTTAGAAATCTATCAATCGCATTTTGTGAATTATTTAAACATTTTAAAGCAACTTTTTTATTTGAAACTCTAGTACATATTTCTTTATCAACATTATATTTTAATGGACCATCTTTCCATATTGCTGAATAAACTGTAGAAAATCCACCTTTACCTATTTCTTTAATGTAATTAAATTGATTATATGGTATCCATTCAAATATTATATTAAGGTAAGAATTAATCTTTGATTGCATTTCTTGAATTAAATCATCAATTTTTTCATTTCTATTATTAATAGAAGTTGCAGTTATTAGACATTGTTTACACCATGTATGATCAATATGACCATATTTTTCACCACAATTCTTACAATATGTTTTACCATATTCCATACAATATTCATTTTGAAGAACCAAAATGTAATCCTTTATATCAGGATTTTGAGATATCCCATACATCTCGAATTTATTATCAGATTCTTTAACCTATTAAATTATGAAGAACATCAAACCAAATTAAAAGAAAATTTAAATTAAAATTAGAAATATTTCATACCTTATATAGAAATTTTTGTGAATCGTTGAAACATACTAAAGCAACCTCATATTCCCATGTTGCTGAATATACTGTAACAAAATGTCCTTTGCCTATATTCTTAATTCTGTTAAACTGATTGTATGGTATCCATTTAAATCTTGTATCACTTCGCTCATTAATTTTTAACTGAATTAAACCATCAATTTTGTCGTTTCCACTTTTCCAGCCCATGAAATTACATGGCTTGCACCATTTATACTGGATATCTGTGTATATTTCATTACATATGCCACATTCTTTTCCAAAATTTTTATTGCTAAAAACCAGAATATAATCATCAGTATATGGATTTTGAGATATTCCATACAATACAAGAAACTTGTCACTTTTTGTTGAATATTTTTTAGTCTAAAACCACAAAAGGAAATTAACATTATATTAAAAAAATGTAATAATATTTGCAGAAATTTATACCTCATTTATTAGAAAATCAACAGGATTTTGCAAGTTATGAAAACATTTTAAAACAACTTCTTTATTTGAGTCTCTTGTATATTTACTATAACTATTATAATCATAATATAATGGGCCATTCCTCCATAATGCTGAAAATACAGTCATAGAACCATTGTTGCCTGTTTCTTTGATTTTAATAAACTGATTGTATGGTATCCATTCAAATACTACATCATCATAGGAATTAATATTTAATTGCCTTTCTTGAATGAAGTTACCAATTTTTTCACCTCCAATCATCAAATTTACTAAGTTTACAGAATTATTTTGAACTAAAATATAATCACTTGTATCTGGATTTTGAGATATTCCATACAATACAAAAAACTTGTCATTTAATGTTGGATATTTTTTAGCCTAAAACCAACCATTAACAGGAAATTAGCGTTATATTAAAATATAATAATAAATGTAATAATATTTACAGAAATTTTATACCTCATTTATTAGAGAATCAACGGGATTTTGCAAGTTATGCAAACATTTTAGAGCTACTACTTTATTTGAATCTCTCGTATATTCATCATAATCATAATCATAATGTAATGGGCCATTCCTCCATATTGCTGAATATACAGTTATAGAACCATTTTTGCCTGTTTCTCTAATTTTGTTAAATTGACTGTATGGTATCCATTCAAATACATTATTATGATTATTAATTTTAATTTTTAATTGCCTTTCTTGAACAAAGTTATAGATTTTTTCATTTCCACTAGTCCAGGTAAGAACTAAAATATAATCGCTTGTATCTGGATTTTGAGATATTCCATACAATACAAAAAACTTGTCAATTATTGTTGAATACTTTTTAGTCTAAAACCAAAAACAGGAAATTAACATTATATTAATAAATGCAATAATAAATGTAATAGTATTTATAGGAATTTATACCTCATTTATTAGAGAATCAACAGGTTTTTGCAAATTATGCAAACATTTCAGAGCAACTTCTTTATTTGAATCTCTTGTATAATATGAACTCTGCTGAGACTTCTTGTATAATGGACCATTCCTCCATATTGCTGAATATACAGTTATAGAACCATTTTTGCCTGTTTCTCTAATTTCATTAAACTGATTGTATGGTATCCATTCAAATACTACATTATTATTATTATTAATTTTTAATTGCCTTTCTTGAATGAAATCATCAATTTTTCCATTCCCACTAGTCCAGGTAAGAACTAAAATATAATCATTTGTATCTGGATTTTGAGATATTCCATACAATACAAGAAATTTGTCAATTATTTTTGAATACTTGTTAGCCTAAAACCATTAAAAAGAAATTAGTATTATATTAAAAATGTAATAGTATTTATAGAAATTGATACCTCATTTATTAAAGAATCAAAAGGATTTTGCAAGTTATGCAAACATTTTAAAGCAACTTCCTTATTTGAATCTCTCGTATATTTCTTATAAAAATAATCATAATGTAATGGGCCATTCCTCCATATTGCTGAATATACAGTTATAGAACCATTTTTGCCTGTTTCTTTAATTTCATTAAACTGATTGTATGGTATCCATTCAAATATTACATCATCATAGAAATTAATATTTAATTGCCTTTCTTGAATAAAGCTATCAATTTTTCCATTTCCACTAGTCCAGGTAAGAACTAAAATATAATCACTCGTATCTGGATTTTGAGATATTCCATACAATACAAGAAACTTGTCATTTATTGTTGAATACTTTTTAGCCTAAAACCATTAAAAGGAAATTAGTATTATATTAAAAATGTAATAATATTTATAGAAATTGATAAGGACTCAGAAATATAAAAGGGTCAGGTTTGAGTTTGCGTATTTTGAACTAAAAAAATCGTGAAAATCTTTCCTTTTTTAGATAATTTTTGATAATGCCAGTCAGAATTTTATTTCCTATTATAGTAACAGACTGACATTATCATAATTCCGGCCCTGAAAAAATGCGTACAGCTATAGTAAAAAAATTTTTTCATCACCTGACCCCTATATATATATATTAATGGATCCTAATTTATACCTCATTTATTAGAGAATCAACAGGATTTTGCAAGTTATGCAAACATTTTAAAGCAACTTCTTTATTTGAATCTCTTGTATATTTACTATAATGTAATGGACCATTCCTCCATATAGCTGAATATACAGTTATAGAGCCATTTTTGCCTTTTTCTTTAATTTCATTAAACTGGTTATATGGTATCCATTCAAATACTACATCATTATGATTATTAACTGTTAATTGCCTTTCTTGAATAAATTGATCAATTTTTTCATTTCCACTAGTCCAGGTAAGAACTAAAATGTAATCATTCGTATCTGGATTTTGAGATATTCCATACAATACAAAAAACTTGTCATTTATTGTTGAATATTTTTTAGCCTAAAACCATAAACAGGAATTAATATTATATTTATGAGTGTAATAAATGTAATAATATTTGTAGAAATTTATACCTCATTTATTAGAGAATCAACAGGATTTTGGAAGTTATGAAAACATTTTAGAGCAACTTCTTTATTTGAATCTCTTGTATAATATGAACTCCACTTGGCTTTCTTGTGTAATAATGGACCATTACTCCATATTGTTGAATATATAGTTATAGATCCATTGTTGCCTGTTTCTTTAATTTCATTAAACTGATTGTATGGTATCCATTCAAATACTATTTCATTATGATTATTAATTTTTAATTGCCTTTCTTGAATGAAATCATCAATTTTTTTATTTCCGCTGGTCCAACCTACAATGCTGTATTCAATTTCTTTATTTTGGGAAGACATTTTTTTAGAGTTCAAAAAAATTTTGAATGAAAATTTATTTATAACTATAATGATCATTGTACGTGCAATTCATGCATAATAATGCATAGCAATTGAATATGAATGTAATGTTCATGCATAACAATATGAATGTAAAAACTATTGTTTCGACAGTTGTTCCAATGAATTCTTTTTGTTATTAGGCCGTTAAAGGTAACCCAAATAATAAAACTGCGCAAAAAAATAAAAAATAAATCAAATATAGCAAATCCAAAATAACAATCAACACGACAAGAAGCGAATCCGTTCTTTTTTTGGAATGTGATACTAAAATCTATTTGAAATATTTCTCATTGTAAATTTATACATCAATGATTAAATAACAAATCAGGAATGAATGAGATTGTATTGATCATTACAGAAACCCGTGATTTGCCACTATGCAGCTAAGTGATCGAGTATCAGGCACGTGACTATTGTAGCGTTGGATATGCGGCGTCTAAATTTTAATTGGCATAATGAGTGCTAGAACCTTCCTAATATGGTGTAATAATCATGCCGATCATCACGTGTATTATTCATCACTTGAGTACGCACTGCTAACTATCACGACAACTATTCGTCTCAGACATGTATTATGTATTATAACGTCTATCTTAAGACAAAAAAAAGTTGAAAAAGTCCCAAAAAAAAAAGAAAAACTGATATTTTTCCTTTAACATATTAATCATTTTATTAGAATTAAGTACGCAAATGTAACTACTCCATAAATATTAAAGCTAATTTAATAAAAATCAATATCTAAGTAATCCACGCCTGCCAATGACTTTACTTAATCTCCAAAGGCTTGTTTCATTAACAGAAGTACCAAAATTACGCCGTAAAGTGAAAAAATCAACCGCGCGCGGCACAATAATTTCCATACAAAAATATTCATACTATTGCAAATATTCAAGATATCTTGACAAAAAAATTAATATTGGAGTGGTTCCATACCTACTAAACAACTTTGTCTAAGCTAATTAGCCTATTACATTTAGCTAAAGTCCCGACATTAGACTACAAAAATAAAAAAAACAAATGCAACTCATAATTTCTTTTAAAAACGGCAATATTTTCACGAAAATAAGATACATACTTGTTAAATAACTTTCTTAAACCTTGTTTCATTTAGCTAAAGTATTCAATTTAGTATTACAAAATCTATAAAAAAGCGCGTTTATTATAAATAAAAATTAGCTATAACTCTATAACAATATTCTGCACTCAAGCTTCTCAAAAATATTTAATTTATTCATTGTTTAAAGGATTTTTAAAAAATATTATAACGTGAAAACTGAAAAGGGAGATAAATAGGTGTGATGAATAAACAATAAACTACCGCGCCACACAAGTCACGTGGGTGGAAAATTTGGGAAGATAGCGTCATTTTAAAATAATAAAATAATAAAATAATAATCCTTATTGCGTTTCACATTTTTATTATTTAAAGAATTCCGGTCTGGGTTATACTTGCCGCCCATATTAATATGGGATATGGGATTTTATAATTTATATATAAATCTGAAGTCTCATATCCCATATTCAATTATCCAACAATTTTATTAATAATTTTTTTTCAATAAAATTTATATAAAATCATAATGATAAGTAGTATGTTTATCAGCCCATATCCCATATTCCCATATTAATATGGGGCAAGTATGGTCTGGTCCCAACCCCGACAATACTGTATGTTCATATTTTAATTTCGGTCAGGCCGGGTTTCAAAATATGGTCCTCTATTAATCTATTTCGGAATATCGGATGGATATTTGCTATATATTCTATTTACAGTACATAAACTACACTCGAAATAAAAATTTTTTTTCAAAATAAACCAAATCGCAGATTTTCATAGACCGATATTTTTATTAGGCATAGCAATAACACATGATTTATATAATAAAATGGAGTAAAAAAATATAGTGCAAATAATATTTTGTAGGAAAAGAAAGCTTGTAAAGTGGATTAAAATTGCATAAAAATGAAATTTATTTATGATGTTATTAATTAATGCATGACCAAAAACGTCAGAACGACAACACATTATGTGGCTATTTTCCCCAATCAATGAAGGTCCCTGTGACTGATATAGCTACTCTTAACTATTTAATAATATTTATACATAAGTGTGGAAAAATATAAAATAGCAATTAAAAACTAGAATTACAATGTTACATTACATTTCAGAAGAATAACGAGAGCGCACTTTTGTCGATCAAAAAGATTTAGGTCATTTTTACTATTAAAAATAATAAAATCAATCTATTGTAGTATAAATGGTAGTAATTAACGTGTAAAGTTTTCTATGATTTTCCGGGTGGTAATTTGAATTAAGAACTAACCCTAATAAATTTACTTTATGTAACCAATAGAAATCTTGCGCCTGCACGTGATTTAACTCAATTAATTCGTCAAAGTTGTGATCCAAAAATTTGGCCGAAACTATAAAGAGTTATCGGTCAAAGTTCATTACTAACTATATTTAGAATTTTGTAAATCCGAAACCAGAACCAGAACCGCCACAGGTACTGTATATCAGACAGATTATCGAATAAAAAGGGTGAAAATAAATGATTTTTGATGTGTCCAGCATGATACTCACTATCCGACAATTTTAGTATCGTACCATAATAATAATATGAACAATAACGTTACAACTTACAAGACGTTACCGACTTACCGGTATACAGCGACTGAAATAATAAAATTTAACAATTAAAAGTAATTTATTTATATTATCGATGATATAAATTATATATTTATTAGCTTTACTTTTAATAATATAATAAAATAATAATACTTTTTTTTTGATTCAATATTTATAATTTACTGATAACTTGAAACACTTCATATTCATCAATTTCAAATTGACCCCCACTTCTTCTAATTAATTTCTCATAACTTTTCTTATTATAGTAACCTTCTTTTGTTTCAATTAGAAAATATAAATCTCCAAAGTCCGGTATAAACTTATTTACATCGTTGCGTCTTGTTTTATTTACATCATTAACCTTACTAAAAATTGGATTCTTTAAATCATTTTTATCCAAAGAAAATATGAAATTTTCTTTATCACAGATAGTCGTACCATATGATTTCCATTTTAAAGTATTAAACCCTCCAAGAATTTCGTTCGTATTTTTAACACGAGCAAAAGTAATTGTAGGCCCTTTCTCCTCACAAGATTCATAAAAAGTACCTTCTTTAAACCCATTATTCCCATTATCAGTTCCACGAATGAGTAAATTAAAATCATATGATGTACCAAAAGCATCTTCTTTTATTCCCTTGATAAATTCGACGAGTAAAGAAGCATGTTCAGGATTAATAATTCTGGAATCAATCATTGGATCACTATTTGCTGAATTAACTTTCGTTATAACATTTGAATCATTGCTAAATGAATAGTGTTCAAGAATGGTAATATAATATTCACTATCAAAAACATCTTTGTAGGGTTTGACTTTCTGAGAGAAATCTTTCGGATAAATATTCTTAAAATCAATATATTGGATAAATGGATGAATTAAATCCCTAAATGTCGATATATTATTAGCGGTCCAATGTTCTATATCCAATTTTAATTCAACGGATTGTGCGCGACACCATTCCAAGAGTTTATCCCAAATTTCAACAGGTTTTAAAGAATGATTGTTTTCAATAAGAGAATCAAGAAGAGATTTTTGATCTATCGTAATGAAGTCACCCGCCTCAAAAATTAATGAAGGATCTTGTTGAAAAGCATCTTTATAGAACTGCGATAAATTTGTATGATGATCTAATTTTGTTGCAGTTTGTTGAATGAGTATGAAGTTACGCCTTAAATATTCTTTGTCTTTTTTAAGTTTTTCTACAATGTATTCTACGATATGTGAGCATAAATCCACAAAGCACAATTCATCAGCCGCAATTAAAAGGTCAACGTTTGTTCTAAAATTATTTGAAAGATATAGAATACCACTATATATATATCTAAAGAAAAAAAAAGTTTTTTTAATTTAAATTTTGTTGACATGAAAGAAATTCGCATTATAAATAAATTTTATAAATTTTGTATTCATATATGTGTTCGCTTACTTGGTAATAATATCAAAAACTTCAACTGAAATATTTGGTTTTTCTAACTTGATAATTTTATCTTCAATTTTTATCCAATTATTCGATAGTGCAGTACGAAAATAAAGTGAATGAAGTTTTAATAATAAAGAATGTAAACGAAAGGTTTTAGTGTTTGGTTTTTCTCCAACTATAATTTCCGTATCGTATAATTCGCCAGTTTCAAGAGCTTTTTCGTAAATTTTATTGTGTATTTTTCGTAAGTCTATCATATTGAGAAAAAAAATTTTTTAAAAAAAGCATTATGGTATTACGGTATTCTACATATATATATATTTAAATGAAAATCAGATTTGGAAGGAAATAAAAGATGATGATCCGGATAAATTATTTTAAGTCCAAGTTCAAAAATTATAAAACAAAAAAATTTTTTTTTTTAATATGAAGAAATTAATATATTCATAATAACACGAAAGTTCGGATTCTCCAATGACTTGTCATTGCTTTTGTAGTATTTCCATTATTGATCAATCAATTGATATACTACTACGCCGTAATTCATGTGGTTTCAATTGTCAGATTTTTCATTATAAATATTTATAAATAGAAATCAATTTGTTTTTTTCAATTTTTTTTATTAAAGATCGTCATCTATTGAGTGTTACTGCATTGTGTGCATTATTATTATTACTAATTTCTTTGATAATTAGTCATTTTAAGTATATTCATTGAGGATTACACAATGATGTTCTTTTCTTTCTAGAAAAGGATATAATTGAATGAATACTCGTCTCAAATTTATCAAATGAGACCAAATTGAATTCAATCGTATATATAGCAAAAAATTTCGTTCGAATCGTTCGAATCACAATTTTTAAATATTGAGATAGGAATTTTAATTTACTATTAGGTATACTACTTTTCTAATACAAAACGCAACGTCATCTTGACGTCATCCGTAAATAAAAAAAAAGAAAAGGAATCTAGTGAATGATCAACTATTACACAAATTTTTACAATCCGACATTCTAAACTGATCTGTAGATTGTGCGCATCAATTGTCATTAGATTGGTTAGTATATTTGGAACTTATCAGATATGAAAATCCTTTGATCTTTCAAATAATTGCCAAAAAAGTTGTATTTATTTTATTGTCATGGGAACAAAAGATGTTAATCTTTTTAGAAATTCAATGACTTTAACGGACTTCAACGGACTTTAGCAACAACATGCGAATGTTATTATCTGCTATTGTTACTTATTATGACATAAGATATTGTTCATATTTATTACCTATCAAATTTATTGAAATGATTAAACTGATAACAATTATGGTTCCTACCATTGTATGAGGTAGAAGCCCGTATTTGCCTTGATGAGGTAAGATTTCTTTGTTCCCGCTGTTCAAACCCGGTGACCTATGTTTAATTATATCAGAGTTTTTGTTTTCTTTTCTCTCTTTCATTAATGTCCAAAACAAGTACATAAATATTTTGATCACATAACATCTCATTGAGGCAGTGTTCTGTAATGACTTGGTCATTTGATCATTTGTTAAATCCATTTGATTTTGATTGGTCAATGTATTTGATTAAGATAGTGTTGACCTACATTCATCTCAAATGACTCAGACCATTTAAAATTTGGTCATGTTATTTATATTTTCTTGTATTTGGATTTTTATTCATCTTATGATTAAAAAGAAGTCTAGTTATCATAATAAAATACACACAGAATATTTACTGTAATAATTAACCATCCGATCAATATATTTTTACGTGAAATCGGCAACATTGGTATTTATGTGGAAGAATGTGGAAGAACATTTACTCATATTATATAAATACAACCTTTTTTTAGAAAAATATATTTTATGCATGATCATATGATCAATATAATTATGAGTCATCTTTTGTGGTAAATTTACGCGATTTTTTATACTCTCATACATTTAACCTAGACCATATGACAATTGTAGCCGCGTTGTTGCGTCACGTATAATTAGTTAATCGTAGTTACTTAGGCGAAAAAACGTTAATACATCTCAAAAGAAATAAAAGTCCATTTTCCTTTTTAGTGTAACTGAAAATGGAAAGATGTATCTACATCTTTTCATGAAAAATCGAGTCACCACCAAGAGCGGTAGAATTCGTGACTGGCTGATCCTCTATAGGCCGTTAATAGATTGTGTATTTACCTTTTACTTTTTTTTTTAGGTAAAACTTATTTATTTTAAAATAATATCAATAAATATAAGAAATCATATCTAACAGCAATAACGTAAAAAATAGTACATTAACACGGATATTGAAATACTCTTGCAAATGTTTGGAGAAAATCTAAATTTTTTAATAATAGTAAAGATTTGCAATAGCTTACTATACAGTGACTTGCTAGGTTGAGGATGTGGATGGCCTCCTAGGTTATGTTCAAAGGTTGCTAGTTGATTTAACAGGATGGTATAAAGTGGTGATGGGTTCATCAATATTAACTAAATCTAAGGTATGATTGCATGAATAATGGAGCGATCATTCATGATTGATGGGTGGGGCTATAAGTTGTGGTGTGGACGTGTGGATCAAGTTTTAAAGATCAAATCTAAGGTATGATTGCATGAATAGTGGAGCGATCATTCATGAATGATGAGTGGGCTATAAGTTGTGGTGTGGACGTGTGGATCAGATTTATAGATCAAATGAAACGAATTGTGTATACCAAACTTTTTTAGCTTAGTTAATTCTGTAACAATCGATTTATTTGTATCATCATAAAAAGATCTGTTACCGTAATTCAAAAATCACTCTTTATAACATCATTACTTAACGTTAAGAGCATATTCTTTTATAATAAAATTGCAAAGAATATAAATTTGAATCAGGGTTCAGCATCATAATTCAAGTTACTCTCTTTTCGAATTAAAGAGAATTACTTAACTTGAAGTAAGATCTTATGTAATCTAATGTTAAAAATGTTGCGAGTTGCGACTTCTGAACTAATAATACTATGTCTGTTTCAGAAGATATCACAAGCTTATGCTTCCTAACTCCTACCAAAAAATAAGAAGAACGCTGACAAGAGTCACGATTCGATGGTCAGGAGAAGAAAAATTGCATCCACAGGTTACAAAGGATATAACATCATCAGGGTACTCTATTAGGAAGATCTATGAAAAGCGCCTAAGGATGTCGTTTACTTGGATTTAAATGGACCCGGTGCCTGTGCTTCAAAACTAGGTTCAATCACAGGTCTTTCAGAACTATGAACGGTAAATTTGAAACAGTTTATAGATCCTTTTTACCCCTAGCGCATCAACAAAACTAAAGAATATCTATTACGATCCAGAGGCAAGTAGAAAGACCCTTCCGTCCAACCACCAAACCCCAAGTAGGATTATAAGTTAATGACTACATATCTCTTTAGAATTGTTACCGTCGTCGCTATCTTTATTTCAGTTTAAGAAAATTTTTAGGAATATAAGTTATAGGTGGTTAATGGAAAAAAAAAAGATTTTTTTCTCGGATTGAGAAAAAATAACTACACTTCTTTACAATCATTCATAATCAGCCAGTAGCTACTTAATCGCATCTGCCACAAAACGCTGCGAAAAGCCGTCATTAAATATATCGAGATAATTGCTAACCGAATGTCACCGTGAGATGAATCATGTGGGACGCTTTGGATATTCCAAAGCCAGATTGTCCTCTATCAAGGAACATCTTTAGATGACTTCTTATGTCGTGGCATTTTGATGAAATTGGATGTTGATTTTTTACTAAAAATAACTATTTTACTGGTGTAGGACTTTGTTGACGTGCTGATTTTTGATTTTTGTTGCTCCCAACAACAAATACATGTTTGAGATATCAATTTGTACTGGAAAATTTATTACTAACAGTAAACGTCAGATATGGTAAGCTCTTCATGGATAATGTAGAACCCATTTTATAATACTTTTGAACAAATTATAGAGAATAACGCTTACTTTTATTGATTTGTAACATAATTTAAATATAAATTGCACATATTAACATCATTATATATATAATTTTTATTTTTTACTAATATCATCACGTTCTTTTCCATCGCCATACTCATAATTGGTGATTTTTTTGTTAACGTTAGCACGTTCTTTACCATCATGAGACGTTCTACCCATAATTTGTATTTTTTGCTAAAATAATCCATACCTATGATTTGTTTTTCAATCATTTGTGCTAACATGATCACGTTCTATACCATCACCATACCCTCATCATACCACGTTCTTTTCTATCACCATACCTATAATTTGTAATTTTTTGCTAACATGAATTACATGATCACGTCCTCTACTACCACCATACCATCATCCATACCACGTTCTCATACGCTCATACCACCATGATTTAATCGTTTTTGTTAACAAGATCACGTTTTCTACCATCACCATACCAACAAGATTTAATATATGCAATTACATAATTAAATCTAAACATGAAATTTCTAATCATTATACTTAAAAAACCATCACAAATTTGATGTTTTTTAATACATGATGTCCTCGTTAAATCAATGTAAAAAGATCCACGACCTCTTAATCCCAATTCATAATTTCTAATATGTTCTTTCCAATTATCTTTACTCCAATTAGCCAAAGCGTTAGTAAGCAATTCAGCATCTTCAATCGCACTATTTGTTCCTAAAAAAAAAAGAAAGAAAAATTAATAAAATTACACGTATTACACGTATTACACGTATTAAATATATAAAAATATCATATCGTATATACCTATTCCAACCCAAGGATTCATAGCATGAATAGCATCACCTAACAAAGTAACTCTTGTAGTTTCCCATTGATCAACAGATCCAGGATCTATATCCCTTAATGGTCTTCTTCTTAAAGGATAACAATTTTCATGATCATTTTCAATTCTTGATTTAGCCAAATCCCAAAATTCTAAAAAAATATCAGTTAATTTTCCTTTAGGTCTATTTTCTTTAATCCTTTTTTTAATATCATTAAAAACAAATTCAGGATTTTCATCATCAGGAAATTTTGATGTTGGTAATTCATCATCTTTATAAGTCCAATTATCATTTTTTTCATGATTTTCTGAAGGATAAGAATAAGCAAATGATACTCTATAATATGATGTTTCATTATTATTATTATCATTAGAATCTATAGGAAATAAACGAAACATTAAAAATGTACAATCTCCTTTAGGACCCATCGTTACTTGACAAAGACTATTTCCAGTTATCGATAACATACGATCCATAAGTTCTTTATTTGGAGTAATATCAGCACAACATTGAGTTATTCCTAAATGATTTATTTTCAATTCAGGAATTTTCTGTTTTCGAACTAAAAAAAAAAATTTAAATTTGATGTTAGTATAATATAGTAGTGTCTGTTGAACATATTCTTATATAAGAAAATCTTAATATTTTAAATCTCGATTATTTTTTATAAATTAAAATTTTTTTTCTTACTTGGAGAATGAATACCATCAGCTCCTATCAATAAATCACCTCTTTCTCTAGTTCCATCATCAAAAATAGCCCAAACATTATCATCATCTTCATGATAACCAATACATTTTTTACCCCATTTTACATCAATACCTTCTAATAATAAATCTCTTAATCTATCTCTAAAAGTTACAATTAATGTAAACATATTATTTAATTTATTAAATTCATAAATATTTTTAACTTGATAACCTGGAGTTTTAAATAAAACATTTCCTTTATGATCATAAAGACATGAACTATGATGTTCTTGATGTTCTAATTTATTATCTAATACAACTTCATGAAGACGTGATGATATTGATTCTGGAATACAATTAAATAATGATTTCACTCCTGTATTATTTAATGTAATATGATATCCTTGCCATTTACCTAAAAAAAAAATAAATAAATAAATTTTTTAATAAAATTTTATAAAGTAACGCTACGGTAACGCTACGGTAACGCTATGGTAACGCTATGTAAAAATACTATGTTATTAAAAAAACCTTACCATTTGGACTTATTTCCCGATCAAATATTTTTATATTAAATTTCTTTTCGAATGAATTAAGATTTTTTTGAATTGAATGAGCTAAAGTTAACCCTCCTGGACCTGCTCCTATTATAAGAATCGTGGGAATTTTATGTTCGTTCATCATCTAATATCAAAAAAAAAATAGATTTTTTCACAAAATCTAGTAAGACAAAAAAAAAAAAATAGATCGTATTTAAACATTTGAAGATCATGGAAGGAATCTAAATTTAGAAACTTCTGCATAGAAAATTCGAATTCGAAATACGG
Source organism: Rhizophagus irregularis (assembly GCF_026210795.1). NCBI lineage: Eukaryota > Fungi > Glomeromycota > Glomeromycetes > Glomerales > Glomeraceae > Rhizophagus > Rhizophagus irregularis. The sequence continues at coordinate 4,682,367 of NC_089444.1, read as the reverse complement.
GATAATTCGAAAACGGGACAATTCAAAAAAAAAAAATATCGGGAAAATCCAATTCAAAATCCGATTCAAAAAAAAAATTCAGGTAAAAAAAATGGATAAAAACGAATCTGGATAAATTGAAGAAAAAAAAAATTCGAAAATGAAATCCCCTTTTCAATTTCCTTTTTTAAAAAAAAAAAATTGTAATATAAATTTATGGCCATATAAAGTAATTGTTTCTGGATGATCAACGCTTGAGAAAAAAAAAAAGAATATATATTTTTTAACAGTTTAAAATGGAATTTTAATAGATATTGAAATAGATATCAGATATTTTATATTTCATACATATGTATTAATTAATATACAATTTTTCATAAAAATAAATTTTATACAAAATACAAATAAAATGTACAGTATATAGGTTAAAATATCTAAGTTTATGACCTGTTCCGCAACGAACCCATAAAGTACAACCCACTGTAATCCACTGGTTCTAATATAAATAATTGTTTACATACAACAAATAATAATAAAAAAAAAAGAGAGAGAGAAAAATAAACAAATTGTCTTTTTTATGTTTAACAAAAGTTATACAAAATATGAGCCTGTAAAAATAAAATAAATAAATAAATAAATAAATAAATAAAATAAAATAAAAATAAATAAAAATCAAATATAAAACATTCAAATTCGTTTCATTTTAATTAATATTTACTTACAGTCTTACGCTCTTACATGACTTTTATTTGTGATCTTTTGAATCTTTATCTTTTTCATTTACGTAAGGACATGGGACAGCTTTAGCTTCAGACATTTTAAGAGGGTTCTTGATATCCAAACATTGAGGCGTTTCTACTGGTAAACTTGAACCGAATTGAACGAACACAAATATCAAAGCAATAGAGTAAATAGAGTAAATCAAAAGATTTTTCATCAAATTCATTTTTTTTTATTGAAAACAGGGAGAAATAGCAGAAATAAAAAACTGAGGGGAAAAAGAAATGGAGGCTTTTTAGTCATTCTTTGTATGCCACAGTTTCCACGTGGTAGTCCAATTCTAAATTTAGTATTTATTTACCATCTGTGTAGTGTGTACCAGGTTAATATGGCGCAGCAACTCGGCCGTATCACGGAGGTAGGATCTTTATTCACCAAAATTATATATAATTCAAATTTTTAAACCATCATTCCATCAATCAAAGTACGTCCACATAGAAATTACCAATTACGAATCTTTGAATATCAGATATTGCAGATAGCGCAAGTTTCCATATTTTTGAAAATTTTGAAAAACTGAACATACCAGGACCCAGAAATATATGGTTTCACTAATGCGCTCGCTGGAATTAGGCTGAGTAAGGCTTTGATCGGCGTACAATTTTTTTCCTATAGCTACTGTAGCCTGTAGGTCATCAGATTACATATTTTTTATCATGTAGTTTGCTAAATTTAACTTTAATTGAAGGAAATTTTTTATAGTTGGTGATGAAAAGCAATAATTATTTTGATTATTTTAGAAAAAAGATATTATTGAAAAAAAAAATAGTAAAATAATTTTAATTTTTAGTTTTTTACAATATTTGAATAACACATTATAGATCACATGACTTTGAAGCATTTGCGTATAAAGTAGGATTTTCAATACCCAGGTGTCAATTATGATAATATAGTTATTGAGTATGATATATACCTCCGATGGTGTATAGTATAGTGTAAAAAAACTATACTGTATAGATAAAAGCTATACTGTATAAAATAAAAAACTATACTGTATAGATAAAAATTATACTGTATGGATAAAAAATTATACTGTATAGATAAAAACTATACTGTATAGATTTTTGTCAACTATACTATACAACATCGGAGGTATATATCATACTCAATATCGTTTAACCGGTCAATTATGTTTATGAAAAAAAGTCTGCGTACAGCTCATAGTATCGTCAACTGAACCTATTATATATATTTCTCCCGGGCTTGATAAAATAAATTTCGTATCAACCCGGGCTTAAAATACAAAGATTGCGGCTTTATATGGAATTGTTTCACTTCAATAATTATCGATACATGTGCATTATAAAATACAATAAGTAAAATTATTCCTCAGTAGAAGTAGTATTGGGAATTCACAAAATGAATAATAATTTGATTTGATTTTCTAAAAAAATATTAAAAACGATAATTTCAGTTAATTCTCTTTTAAAAAAAAATAAATATTAAAATAAAAATCGGTTAAATTTAATCCTAAATTTCGGACGTCAAAAAATAAAAATTTACACTCTGAGCATAGACTGATCCCGTCCCAGCAGGTGAATTTAAATCCTATTCTTTCTTGTTATTGTAAAAATTTAAATACTGTAAAATTTGTGTGACTTGATCAGCGATCCAAATAATTATTATTTTTTAATCAACAAAAAGTTGTAATGGAAAACAAATAGATTGATTGGCTGAGATCGATCAACAATTATAGTTAAACGAATTCAATGATTACACGTAATTGATTTATATAATGAACTATCAGCTAGTAATAACATTGGACGGGACGCTGTAGATAGTAGATAGAATCGACCTTTTCATTCAAGGTATATATTTTGACATCGTGTCAACAGTAAGTTAAGTAACAATATGATTATATTTATTGAAGCAATTGGAAATTGCCAGAAAATGCCGTGTTAATAACGTAAGCAATGTTTGGAAAATGAGTTCTTCACTGCTTCTGTTTAAAGGCTAACGCCAAAAATGCACGTATATAATGTATAGGATGGTTTAACATAAATTCTACACCAATGATTCTATACTAGGTTTTCAAATAAGTTCATCTAATGTTTCACCTAATGTATTCTGCAGAACTTTTTATAAAATTTTCAAATACAAGATACAATTTTTCATTACTAATTATTACTGCATAGTAGTGCATAATATGTACAGTACAAGTGCATATATATTTATTAAAGATAAATGACAAGAAGAAAAAAAATAAAAAAAATGGCGAAATGTAACAATATCGAAACGTAACAATATCTAAAAAAAGAAACTAATTTTTATATTATCTTTATTTATTTATTTTTTTTGGAAACATTTCTTTTTTGTATATAATAACGAAAATATCTAAGAATCAATGAGTCATCAACATCTCAATCATTAACTGTTAATAGATTTAATAAATCCATCTTTTTTTTTTGATTTCTGTCAAATGATCCTATAATCTATTCTAACAAAGGAAATCTTATTTGCGCAGTGAAGTTACACTACATTTACTACATTTTGATCATTTGATCATTTGATCAATTTTTTCGAATTTGGTGTAACATCTTAAAATACGTTAAACCACAAAAGGTATATAATACAAAAGATGATCACCGCAGATTTTTACATGACGTATTGAGATTACTAATTCACCATTATAAGACATTCGCTAAATAACGAAGAAAATCTCTTAATAGGAAATTTTTACACATAATAAAATAATTTTTATGTCTTAGACCTATCATGGCATCGACCGGGGTTTTGAGCCATTTAACATTTGACGATAAGGCATTTGAACGATAAGGAAACATAAAGTATTACGTTATCATAAATGGATTGAAACTAATTAATTTAATTTGAATTCCAATTTTATCATTGGTCATATAGATTATGTAGGAAAAAATATTTGTGCGCAATTCAAAAATAAATAAATAAATAAATAAATACAGTATTAATTTGAACTTTATTTTTTTTTTTCTTTCAATCAAATTTAAATATTTTAACATGTAATGTCTTTTATTGGTTGATCATTTAAAAATTGTAAAATGCAAACATTTCAAAAAATTTGTTAATTATGCGTATATCGATCTGATGAATATTGGTTGTTTACATAATGAGGCTCGTATCTTTCGGCACAGACCGACATGACCGTGTGAATAAAATCACAAGGGAACAAGTGAATCTCAACTCGTAGCACATTTCAAACCAATCTTTGGTAATCGGGACCCAAAGACCATAATAAAAAGTTTTATGGGTAAAAATGGTAAATCATTATGGCTTCAATGACTTCAATGGCTTCAATGGCTTCAATGGCTTAATCACGTGAGTCAATACAACGTCATCAATTCAGGTTTCACGTACGGAAGGAATTACGGATAGAATTACACTCAGAACGATATATATTTCATCATATGTTATTTTTTGGTTACAGCGTGTGACATTTTTGACATATTTTTTATTTTGTAACGTGGTTTTTGTTTAAATTGTTTAAATTGCGTCTTTTGTGAAATAATGCTTTTGATCTACGTCTATTTTGGCAAAATGTTACATTTTTAGCGCAACTATACATGAATAATATTTTCTTTTCAAAAAAATAATTATAAACGGTGATGGACAAAAAAAAAATTTACACAATATATCACAAAATAAATTATTTTTCACTAATATTAATAATAATAATAATTGGTTTAAGGCTAATTAATAGTTTTCTATCATTGCATAAAAAGGTTCAACAGTTTCAAAACAAACTTCACATGGTTGATAATATTTCATTATATATATATATATAGAATTTGTTATCTTCTTTGCATTCTTGTTTATTTGCTTATGTATATATATTACATATATTATATATATATTTTTTTCGATTTTTTCGATAAAAAAAAAAAAATTAATCAAACCTTAAGTAGGTAAATATTTTTATCTCCGAATTTAATTCCGGGTTATCGGCTACTTTAACAAGGAATACTCGGTAATTAAATTTTACTTTGTAAATAAAAATAAAAATTGTTTTTTTTTTTGACGTACTTCTCATTGATGCCATAAATAGGAAATCTAATACAATAACTCATGAGTATTTGTTTGAAATAATAACATAAAATATTTAAAGAAAATAAATAAGTTTTTTTTTTAAAAAAAAAACGGGCAAAAATCCGAAAGCCAAAAAAAAAAAAAAAAAAAAATATTAAAAAAGTATTAATAAACCGAAGTATTTAAAATCCATTTAATTTAACTTAATTAATTAATATTATAAATTCAATAATTCAAATACGAAAAAAAAAAAATTACAAATTCCGAACCTATTTTTTATTTTAAAAATATAATTTTCCCATTTGGATATTTACGGAAAATAAATTTAACCTGAAAAGAAATTTTTCTTGGTAGAAAGATAAAATGGAAATCCCAAAATAGAAAATTTAGTATGATAAGATAAGAAAAGCGCAAAATAAATAATAAACATTAAATAAGGCAATTAGATTTGATAAGAAAATGATCTGCATAAATTGAGACTTTTTATAACATTGGTGATATCGTATGAATAACTTTTTAAGTTTAATATGCAGGAAAACAAATTGAAAAATAGAAATGCTTTTTTGATAACATTTTAATGTTTGATAACATACTAAAAATATCAAAACAAATACGTCGTGTATAATCATTTTTTTGAGGTCCGATGAATCGGATCACAATCATTATCATTAATCAATCATTCAACCGATGATTTGATGATTTTAACTTACTATATATATATATATAATATTGTATTTTGTCCATTTTGTCCCTAAAAATAAAGTTTGAGTTTATTTTTTTTTCTCAACAGTTTTTTCGATTGTCAAAAGAAATTTTTTTTTCTTATCTTTTATTTGTATATATAAAGTAACTCGTTCATACATTATATAATTTTTGTTTATTTAAAAACCTGTCAAAATCTCGTTTTACAAAAATTCTCCCTTTGTTCTATTCTTCTTATATACCACTTGACCTTATCAAACCCCTTTTAATTTAGTTATTTTTATATTTTCATTTACGTATTTTTTACGTTCATTTTTTTTTTCCATAATCCTCCGTTAATATAAAAAAGCGTAAATATTCATTCTTTATTTATTTTGTAATTTCTCAAAATCGTTTCCTAATAATAAAAAAAATTCCCTTTATTATTAATGATTTCGTTGTTATCATATCTTTTCTTTCTTAACGAAATATCATAATAATTAATTAATTATATATAATATCATTTAACATTTATTTATTTTAAAAATTTGAAAATCCGCAATTATATCCATTTAGATAATGGAACTTTGGTTAATTTATGCGTCAATAATAGTTTGTATATTTTGTTTTCAAAATATTTATGTACAAGTAAAAAGAAATGGGTTTGTTCTCATGTGGTATAGCGTTTCAAATTCTTTTTTATCGCTTTCTTATGTAATTGGTGGTATAGTTTTAGGTAATGATAATTTTAATATTGATAATGCTTTAACTTATCAACGAGTTTGGTGTGGTATAAGTGGTTCGATTTTAACTTTAAGTTCAATATCAAATGCTGGTCTTGCTTTAGCTTTGTCAATTGAATTATATGTTTCTTTAAGATTGACAAATCCTGCTGCTAGACAAGATCCACGTATTATAAGATTAAATTTAGTATTAGCATTCATAATGCCGATCATTTCGGTATTAATTAGTGTAATGATATTAGGTATTAATGGTGATAGAATTTTTACAAATTTTGATGATGGTGGAATATGTGAAATTTCAAGACATGGAAATCAAAGAATAATTTTATTTATAGTTAGAACTTTACCTGAATATCTTCCAATTTATCCTTCTTGTGTATTATCAGTTTTGGCTTTGATTCCTGTCGCACAAAAAGTTTTTGAAAATCGTAGATTACAAAATTCTTTATCAATTCCATGGGCTATAGAAAAAGAACCTCCAACTTATGCTTTACCAACTCGTGGTGGTCCTCCTCCAAATCCTTCTATACCTCCAAATGCTAGAATGTTATTACCAAGAAATGTACTTTTACGTATGGGTCTTTGGTGTTGTTTATTAATAATTTTTGGTATTCCAACTTCTATAATATTATTAAAAACGAATATTGTATATTTAATTAATGGAATTCAAAAATTAAGTTATTTACCTGATATTGATATAACATTTTGGAAAAAAAATGGTAATACTTTACATATGGTAGTAACTATGGCTTTATTTTTATTATGTTTTGGTACTGGTGAATTTGCAAATGAACAATATTGTGAACTTTGGACAAAAATACTTGGTTTCTTATTTTGCAGGTAAATTAATTTGTATATTAATATTTGTGTTATTAAAATCACGAGTAGATTATGTCACGTGATAACTAATTTAAATTTTTTTATTTTTTTTTTTCTTAGACAAAGATCCAAATCGTCTAAACATAAATCACAATATGAAATGGGACAACAAACCAATCGCATAACACCAACTTCAACCATTCAATCAGCACCATTTTCATATCTTTCACATACACCACCAACACAATCAACATTTTCAAATCATTCTCATAATAATACGACATATTCCCAGGATTATAACGTGAATCTTAATCAAAATTATAATTATTACAATTACAATTACAATCATGATGAAAGAGCTGCTTCATTATCTGAATCAATTATAATCGGCGAACTTCCTCCGAGACCAAAAGCCGCTAAATTATTACCTTATTCAAAAAGTTATTAATTTGATGAGAGTGGCGTAAGAATTGTGGGATATGATTTCGTACATATTAATACACAACGAACAATACTCTCTCGTTCTTTAATTATCCGGTTCAAAATTTTTAAAAAAAAAATAAAATAAAAAATAAAATAAAATAAAAAAAATTAAAAAAACAAAAAAAACTTTCAAAAAAACCATTTAACGTTAATAGGATTTTAGAGCCGGAAATTTATTGAACACCATTCCTTCATTTAAAATCATTGACATTCATTAATTTTTTTTTATTACTTCATAAATGAGGTGATTATTGTAAATATTGAGACTTTTTTTTTTAATGATTACTAATATTTAATTCCTCTTCTGTTTTGGCGACCGAGGGATTTTTTGTAATTTTATTTAATTACCTTTTTTTGTATTTTAGTGTAATAATCTCTTCTTTTTTTTGTACGATACTTTATCTTGTAATTTTTTCTAAGCCTAGTTATTATCAAAGAAATCTTAATCAGAAAAAAAGAAAATCCAAAAAAAAAAAATCAATTTTTTTTATTTTATTAAATTTTATGATTGATAATTAATAGACGATTAGATAAGATTTATTGCGTACGCAGATAAGCATGTTGTATAATATATATATATATAGTATATAGTATTTTTTTTTTTTACCGAATATATGGATATCTTATCAAAGGCTGTGTTTTGTAACACAGTCGAACAACATTAGTTCACTTTAAGGATATATTTATTTATTTATTTTTTGATTTTGTAAATAGAGTTTTTAATCTTAATCTTTTTTTTTTCTAATAATAAAATAAAAAAAAGTATTTGTTATGATAAAGTTTTTTTAGATAAAATAAAGTTTCACTTTTTAAATTTAATGACAACATTTTTAAAAAAAGTAATACAAATTTATTTATTGAAAATGTTAAGAATTACTTGAAATATAAGATATGTAAAACAATTTTTTCATATATAAAATATGTAAAAACAATTTTTTGATATGTAATTGATAAGTAAAAAGGAGAATTTATCTCCGAAAAAGATATTTTTTGTTTAATGATTGGTTTTTTTTTTACATTTTATTTGTTTATTTATTTATTTGTTTTTCCTAAATTCCGTTGAAAAAAAATTTTTCCATTTCTTCTATGAATATTCTATAATAACTCTAAGAATATTCTATGATTACTTTTGGATAATCATGAGTTTGAAAAATTTCCCATTTTTATCCATCTTGTCCTTTACTGATCAACAAGCTTTGGGCGTTTTTTTTTTTTTTTTTTTAAAAAAAAATAAATTTATAACGCGCTAACATATAAAGAAAAGGATTATTATTATTATTAGTTATCAGTTAAAGAAAATTCTCCCCCTTAAATTGAATTAATTTTTTTAATCTATTTATTATAAATCTTACCCCTTCCTCTTGATAATACTTGTATAATTTTAAAATAGTTAAATAATTTTAAAATAGTTAAATAATTTTAAAATAATCTTTTAATGAAGGGGTGTTTAAATTACTAAATTTATTTATTATTATTTATTATTTATTCTATTTTAAGATTATTGTTTGTTTAGAATAAAATGTGCATTTCTGCGGTTTTAATATTTATAATTTTATAAATGAACTTTAAATATTTATAATGAACCTTTAAATATTTATAATTAACCTTTAAATATTTATAATGAACTGTACAAAACTCGCCAATATTTTTTATAATCGGAAATAATAAAATATTCCGATTAGTAATTTTACTTGTAACTGTAATCAAAATTTCGGATAAACTTAAAATAGTAAATTAGGAGTTAAAAAATAAAAATTTAAATTTTCTAATTTTAATCTTTACAGGGGGTCATGATTTTTGATATTTTTGATGTAAGATTTTATTTATTATTATTATTATTTTATTTTTTATTTTTATTTTTATTATTATTATTATTTTATTTTTTTTAAGGAGTGAAACTGCTTATTTATTTACCATAAATGATACGAGCATGTGTAAAGATACAAGCATGTGTAAAGATACAAGTAATGTGTCAAAGCTTGGCTTGCTTCATCCTAGATTGATAATTTTAATGTATAACAGATAATATAACGAAAGTATTAGCTAAATATCATCTTGAACGTGATACTAACTCATGATGTTCATGATGTTTTCATGATAAATTTAATTCTTATCAGTAACCCATAATATCTTCAAGTGCAATGTTTATAAGTACAATGTTTTTAAGTGCAATGTTTTTATGTGTTTTGTTTTTATGTGCAATGGTTTTAAGTGTAGTGTTTTTAAGTGCTTTGTTTTTATGTGCAATAATTATAGGTGTAATTCTTATCTAGCTGCGCCAATAACAAATAAATAAATTTATGAAATATAATATTATGATAATATTTAAGTAATTGACCGTTACGTTTAACTTATTTGCTTTTTAAAATGTGGTCATTTTGAGTATTTTAATTTGTGAATTTGTTGTGTCAATAGTTTTGTCTAATTAGGTATCGGAAAATTTGGAAAATGCTGATACGTTCCCTATGACGCCCACCATTTTATATCTCCGATTTTAAAGTGTAACGTGAATATAATTTTGAACTCAACATGATCGGTAATAAAGAAAATAGATTCACATAAGAGTTTGTATCTCAAGTTACGCCATATTGTGTTACTTCGTTGACGTAAATTCATACTGGATACGAATATTCTTTTAACATGTTCGAAAATGTATTAAAAAAAATAATTCCGTTTTCCTTTTATTACCTTATTACTCTTTTGTTTAACAGTACTATTTATATTTTATATCCCTTTTACTTACTCTTTTAATATATTTTAAAAAACATTATCGTAATTAACTAAATTAACCGGATCAAAATCCATATCGTCCCCTCTGTTTCAAGTACGATACGGTACGAAATTTTTGCAATTTTTGAGATAACAAAGTTAATAAGTAAAGTAGTACTATACGTTGGTGCAAGTTCAGACCGTACGCCCCTTATATTTTGATAGTACGTTGCGTTTACAAAATCTAATAAAAATTATACTAATACGTACGAAAGTTTAAAATATTTTCGTACAACTTTAAAATTTAAATACTTTCGTAAAACTTTAAATTTTCGTATTAAACATTATCCTCAAGGTAATTAAATTAGCTGCCCAACTTAAATTGTCAATTGTTCATTTATCCTTTGATTAGTCGAATTGACAAGTTATTTCTTTCATGAAAAATTATTTTTGAAGATTTTTATAAAAATGGTAGAAGAAGCCGAAGCAAAAATCCAAACTGAAAAACTCAACTCTGACCACTTATTAAAGTAATTGTGTTGGGATTATTAAGGGAGAAGAAAACCGAAATTAATGAAGAGTGAAAAATATACATTAACAAATCCTCCAATCTAGCGTAACTCCAAGAAAGAAAAGAGAAAATATTATGTGTCAATTAATGCAGTGATAAAGAATTAAACTTTTTCGCAAAGAACAAGTAAGGACACCACAAGAAAGTGAGTAATGCTTTAATTTATTTTTATAATTAGCATTCAAACAAAAAAGCCCAGGGATAAACGATCTGAAAAATAATTTTTTCGATCAAGAAAATAAGTCTATGGATTTTATTTTTATTTTTATTTCTCAAAACGAACAAAATTACACCAACAAAGTTACAGAACAAATTATAAAGAAACTACAGTATATACTTGAATCGGAAGTAATTCAAAAAAAACTGTAAACCAAAACACCAGCTGACGATGTCACCTTGGTTTGAAAAAAGAACGGGGACTCCAGAAAGGCGCAGCCGGACTTACCAAGATTAAAAAAAAGTCTATGGAATCTATAAGTATATTTACTATTCGTTCTCGCAAATTTGATCACATGATGTTACAATGTAAAAATTATTAGAATAGAAAATCAAAAATTATTTTTAAAGGTCTGTTTGAGTACGGAAAAGTTGAAAATTTTTTTTTTTTGAGCGTCCGTACTAATTTGTATTACCGTATTGTATTAATTTACTATATACTCAATTTTTTGTTAATATTTATATTTGTTTCTAATGGAGTGCTTATGTTAGCTGGCATTTCTGTTTTCTTATCGTTATGGTAATACTGTACGTAAAAAAAATTAAAGCTCGAAAACACACAAATGCATGTCGATAATTTACATGTCAAAAGTTCAAAGTCTAAGGTATTTACATCAAGAGTTTAGTCGAAAGCTTATGTCAAGTCTACAGCAAAAGCCATTTGCGAAGTTACATGGCAATGTGAATATATAACGCCACTGACGTTGATGCTAAAAAAAGTTGATGATGGCACCGTTAACACGCTCTCAAATTACTATATTATTTGTAATTTGTAAATATTTGTTTTTAAAAATAAAACACATTATTTTATTAAATCTCACAACAGAAAATTTTTTATGAAATAAAACTTTTCACGAAGCTATTAACGGGGGAGTAGTTATATCGTAATCCATTTTTTACATAAAATTCAACACCTTTACACATTTCTTTAGTAAATTTCTGGAATTTTGGAACCACCCATTTCACGAATTCCTGGATTTATTGTCTGGTTATGTTTAGGTTTCACAGACAAAATTTGGTTTATATCCTGGTTCTTTAATTTTCTAATTTTACAGTACATGCCAGGGAAAATTAACTTGGTCACTGGACCGAATGATTGGGTGAAATGGGTCACGTAGTGGTTATTTTCACCAATCATTGAAGAGCGATCATAATCCGATATAGCCCATACATTCGACGCTTTTTAATTATAACACCATAAATAAGCTTTGCATTTAACTTTCTATAAATTTCATTTTTATGCACTTTATAAGTTTTATTTAAACTTTTCTCAAACTTTTCCTATAAAAATTTTCGTTTACACCATTTTTTTTTTACTCCACTTGATAAAAACATTGCTTTATGAAAATCTGCATGACTGAACATCGGCGCGCAATATATATTTCTTAAAGTTTTAGACATGGGAGCTTTTAAAACAACAACTTATATATTATATATCTAATGTAAATAATTATCATCTTCATTTTCAAAATACAATCCATATACTGTAACTTTTTTTTTCAATTAAGTTGGTACAAATGTAAAATATTTTGTGCGCACATAATTACATAATTATCCCGTATTACCGTTCGACGGACGAAATTTTGGTAATGTTAAATTACATATTAATTTTTACTTTTAACTTCCCTATAAAAATTTTTTAGAAAATTGATCACATATCGGAGTTTTTTTGGAATGAAAACTAGAAAAATGATCATTTATCGGAATTTACCCAGAAAATTTTTTATAGGGGCTTGTACACGGTAGAGTCGATATATTTATTATCTTAGTGTTTAACAATATTTAAGGCGAACTTTTATTCCCATGAAACTCTAACATTCATTTCACCGACAATCATTTCACCGACAACTATCTTACCGACAGACGTTTCACCGACAGGGTCACTAATGTTTCGCCGACAATCATCTCACTGACAAGGGAATTTAGAATTAGAATAAAATTAGGGTTAAGATTAAGTTAGTATTAGGTTAGTATTAGGTTAGTATTAGGTCAGGTAAGAGGGAGAACCATAAACAAGTTTCCAGCATTATTTATTTTTTTTATTATTTATTTTTTACTTCTTTTAATTCTATTTTTAGCACCAAATCCAAGGGCTTCGATTTTAATTAAACATATAAATAATATTTCAATTTCAATACTTTAATACTGTAAGTTTTTAGAGGTAATGAATCAGTTGAATCACCTATTCTTAAACCTCAAGTCTAATAAAAATAATGATACTTTTCATTTAAAAGTTTTCCCGGTATAAGCCCGATACGTATTGTCCTATAATATATTACATTTGCAAGACAAAACTATAAGATTTATATTATAGTCTTATAGACAACATCGAGCGAAACTCGAAATAAAAAGCGAATATCACAAGATCCAACCGGATATTTCCGGATAATTTTTTTATCAAATGGCGATTTTTATCGAAGGTTTGCCGTAAATACATTTAGACTTTCCCAAACAGAAACTTCTAAATTTAAAGTTTAATCGCGTTTGGGAAAACTAGTTTCTAATAATACTATACATCAATCTCTGATACAGTAATAGCGATTCTGATAAAAATTCTGCTTCTCAATTAATTTGAAATTGAATGTCATACAATTATTATACTTCAATATAAAATCGGATGTCACACATAACTATAAATAATTTATTAGCGTTAAAGATTCATTAATGTTGTACAAAGACTACAAGTTTTAATGAATTAATAAAATGTGGAAAAATTCACGTTATTACAAAGAATTTTCAAGAAAATTTAATAATTTCGGACACAAAAATTTTTCACCTAAATTATAAATTTATTTCTAAAACAACTGTGCTATTTATTATGATTATATTCTTTTATAATATTTACAGTGTGTTAAGAAAAAAGTTGCACGATGCAACATATAAATTGGTTAAATAAAATAATGGTGGAACAATAGATTTATTGTCCGAAGCGGAGCGCATGACTTTTACAAAAGTCGTGTGGGACTTATATACACTATATACACGTAACCATTATTTAATCGTCGCGCAACGTTGCATTGAAATACCCTCCCCTGCTGACTTATCTACGCAATGTTATCGTTGCAACGGTTTCTTAATTTACCGAGGGCTGTTGCAAGATGTGTTTCAAGGAAAAATGATTGTAGACATCTCGCGGTTTGCAAGCGAGACTTGGTAAATCGCTGGTAAAGATTTTAAACAATTTTTTTCTCGTTATGCACGTAATAGCAACGTTATTACGGCAAAAAGAGCCGAATTTAGGCAATTTAAGCAATTTAAGCCACCAGAATCCAATAAACCGAAACGTAATTGTAAGAATAAACAAAATATGGTTTCCGCTATCGAACGAGAGGTGTTCATGAGTGAAGTATATGGAAGAAATGTGGTGGAGTTCGAATTTATATCTTAAATTTAAAATTTTCTTTCTTTTTTTTGAAGATATTTACAAATTAAAAATAATCGTTGTTTTTTTTCGTAGCAATTTTTTTTTTTGATATTTAGTTTATTTCGTTAATTTTACAGTGATTATCATTATTATAAGGTACTATAAAATTAACATAATTCTTTTAAAATAATACATATTACATTGTTATTATGTTATGTTACATCATCTTTATCCTCTATAACGTATACGCAAAAAAATTTTAATAAATAAGCTTTTGTAATTACGCCATACACTAATATAATCGGAATCTTATTTTGCAAAGCGATGATACTATTAAATTACTTTCAGAGTATTGATAAATTTAGCGTACCCTCCTTCCCACCTTTGTTATTCCTCTGTAGTAAACCATTTGATTGGACGATCTACAATCACGTTAAACTTACGAAAACGGAAATTAAAATAACAGAATTTTGAAATATCCACAAATCTAAAATTTATTTTTTAAAAGTATTTATATTAAGCATAATTTTATTTTTACTAGAAAATGAAATATATATATTAGTTGTTATGAAAATAAATTAAATATTTTTAATTTCGTTTTAATTGGCAATTGTAGGAATTAGTACATTTTCTCACGCTTTGATCCAACAACTCAAATCTAGAATGATCTAGTTTGTCATTTAACTCTTGAACTCTTGAAATTAATAAACCGCAGTTAACGTGATTGTAGATCATTCAATCACATGGGGACACGAATAACAGCCAATTATAAAAATAGTAAGGTGTAAGCGAAAAAAAGTCTCTCGTAATTTGATTATACTTATTTACATTATGACTCTATCGTGCAACAAAGTGATTAATTATAATTTCCTCCGTTCTGGGATAACAAAGTTCCTCCTTCATCAGTATTAATTAAAAATAAAAATTTCGATCGGCCAAAAATAATTTAAAAGCAGGAAAAATCTGCACCGCAACGAATTCTAATTTTGGATTATGCGGATTACCATGCAGATTATGCGGAAAACGGATAGATTTAAAAAATAACATATAATGATATTTTCATTTAAATTATATTCGATTATGCGTAAATTTCATTAAAAGATCCTTATTTTAACGCCACAAATAATAATAAAAAAAAATACCACTTAAAGTTTTTACTAATTCAGAAACGTTCCTTTTTTTCAATGGTTATTATAGAAGGGTTACGACATCATTCTAAAAATTTGAATTTTTAATTTGGATGAAAAAACAAGAATGATATTGTTTTTTTCCATAGAAGCAATTATTTTCTAACGTCCAATAAAAATGAAAATAAAAATAAATAAATGAACTCATTCATAATGATGCATTTAGGCATATGAAATCATGTAATGAGTCATTGTTTAACTAAAAGAAGTATCCACAGCCCATGAATGAATGATCATTTGGCTAAATTCTAAAAAAAAAGACATTTCAAAAAAGAATCTGAGAAAATTTTTTTTTTTTTAGATGGTTTGTCATTTGATTTCAAGATTTAGATTCGCATATAAAACGGTATCGCTTCAGTCTTCCTGCTCCCTCCAAAAAATAATATATAATACATATATATATTTTTTCGGATTTTAAATTACAAAATAATTAAATTTTAATAATAACTCATGAATCGTACCAGTATTTTTATTATTTTGATTTTCGTGTCGTTCGCAACATCAAATCCAACTCCATTGAAACGTCAGGATCAACTCAATGGATTTACTCAGTGCAAAGGCAGCTTTGCAAATTCAATTACTTTACTAAGTTATACCCCGAATCCAGTTGTCACAGGCCAAAATGTTACTTCTCATTTGGCTGGTACAGCAACTGAAATTATTAAACAGGGTACAACGATTGTATATACGGCATATTTTAAGGACGAACCAACCAAAGAAGCATTTCAACATAAACAAGATTTTTGCGAGGTTTATGTTAAACAAAGTGGATCCGAATGCCCAGTAAAAAAAGGAGATTACTCTTTTACCGCATCTTGGCTTGTTGAAAAACATCCTGATGAACCTAAAAATCTTGTAGTTGAATATTATTTTAATATTTCTGGTACGTAAATAATAACATGATTTAATAAATCGCATTCTCATTTTATAATGTTTGGTTTTGCTCTTTACCATTTTACATAATACTAATATTTCTTTTTTATTTTATGTAGTATTCGATTCGGATGGTAAAACTTTGTCATGTATAAATGGGCCAACGAAAATTTCCTATTCTTAAATAAATTTATATTACAGCTTACTAGCTTCGTTTATGTTTTAGATTATAAATTTATATTATTGTATTCACATCTTTTAATATATTTTATTTATGTTAATCATTCATATTTTTTAACAAGATATAATAAATAAATCAATTATATTACTTACAAAGTTTCATTCTGGGTGTGTTATATAATGTTTATAAATAATTTTTTTTTTACGAAAAAATTTTAATTTTCTTGTATAACTGATGTGGAAAAAAAAGAAAACCGGTTCTAATTTTAATATAACTTAAACTCTACTGCAGGAATTATAAACTAGGTAACGGAACCCGTTATGAGCCCGAAGCGAAAAAAGATACTAATTTTGGTTACTGACAATTTGGTCCATAATTAGAATCGATTTTAGAATCGACTAATTTCGATTTTAAAATTCGATTTTTGATTTCGATTAATCGTTTCTAATCGATTGTGCATCATTAAATTTGTGGCAGGAAAATTTCCAATAAATTTTATGATTTTGCATTTAAAATAAAACGTTTATTGCACGAATAAACTTATAATTTCGGCCAGAATTAAAACTTTAGTGCAAAATTTCGCATAACGCAAAGAGCCAATGTCACGTGATTTTATTTCGTAATTCGGGCCGGCACTATAGTTTCGATTTTTACGAATTTTCGATTTTGGTAGAATCCCTACTGGCAATCACGTGAGTGAACAGAGAATTACGAATTATAGAACTTCAAACAATAGGCCAGTTCAATTTTGATCGTTCAGATTTTTGATCGGGTTTCAAGTTGATAATTATTGGCTAACAGGATTGTGTAACTCGATCAGTGACCCGATTTTCCTGAGTAGAATTTTTTTATCGTTTTTATTAACAAATAAAAAACGCGCTTTACAAGAAACTATGAATCTGCAAGTACAAAGTAAAGGGAAAACTTCTACTAAACGCGCTATACTTCTAATACTGACTTTGCTGGCGCTCATAGACCTTCAAAGAAAAAAGTACTTACGCGTTTAACTAGTACAACTTCACGCTTAATTTTGCCCAAGCCGGTTCTTACGGAACAGCAGCAACAGCAGGCTCTTCCTATCCCTCAGCAGCAACAAGTTCTTTCTCAACATGTTCTTCCCCTTCCCCAGTTGCAATATAATTTTTTCCAGCAACAACACACTCTTTCTCAACAGCACAACAGCAATATGATTCTCAATTATATAGTTTAACTAATACTTCTTTTCAACAACAAAACTTGAATTTAAGTCCACTTGAAATAGAACAGGTAAGTATATATTTTAGAATTTTTAATTACAAGAGAGATATTAAAAAGTTTATTAATTATTTTAGGATAAAAAGGATGAGGGTGAGGTGGAAGAAGAAGAAGATTATGATCAAAATCAAGATCCTTCTAATGAAAGATCTGGGAGTAAATGGAAACATGATGAAATCAAGGTTTTACTTGACTATATCCAAGAAAATTACTCAGCTTGGTCTAAAGGAAACAAGTCAAAGTTTAATAATGATATGGCAAAGAGTGTTCTACCTAATAAAGAGTCAAATGCAATTAAAAGTAAATGTTTTTTTACTTCTTTTATTTATTCATATTAAATTATTAACATTTTTAATTATTTATATTTAAGGTAAACTTGCTAGGTTAACAAAGAAGTATGAATCTACTTTAAAATGGATATGATCTTTGGAATACGTGAAAATATAAGTCCTTCAGTTTTTGGCAAACAAAGAAACTATGGCAAGCCGCACTGGTCAAAAGTGTGCTGCATTTTGCGGCAGGTGCACCTGTTTTTAGGCGCCTGAGTGCGGCAGGTGCACATAGTTTTTAGGCGCCTGATGCGCAGGATGCGCCTGGTTTTAGGCGCCTGAGGCGCCTAAGTGCGGCAGTTGCTCCTGATTGCAGCAGATGCGCCTGTTTTTAGGCGCCTAATTGCGGCAGGTGCAGCAGATTGCGGCAGGTGCGCCTGTTTTTTGTTCATAGGTTTTTTTTGGAAATAAGCATCTTCTGAGCTTTTAGCATAGATCTACGTACATTGCCAAATTAATTTAATAATCTGATAAAAATAGTAAAGTTAAGCTTTTTTTGGTTCAAACTTGTTCCAATGGATCGGATGTTGTTTTATCCTTGAAATTATCACTTTTTTTTCAACCAACTAAATTTTATTAAATTAAATGTTCAAAATAATTATGAATATAAACATATAAAAAAATTTTTATCTTAATGGATTATCCATTGTATCATTTATTTTTGTTTTATTTTTATTTTTTTAAATTTTTTTTTGCTTATAATCTTGAATAATTTCATTGTCTTTCTTTTATAATTGGTATTTTTAGTTTTCTTTTTAAATATATTTGTATAGTGAAACAAGTAAAATTTATTTTTAAACTTCATATGCAATTTTACAATAAGAATTCTATTACCTTTTGATTACATACTAGTTAAATAAAAGATTTTGACTTTTTAGAAATTCA
The DNA here is from genome assembly GCF_026210795.1 of Rhizophagus irregularis. NCBI lineage: Eukaryota > Fungi > Glomeromycota > Glomeromycetes > Glomerales > Glomeraceae > Rhizophagus > Rhizophagus irregularis. The sequence goes on along the minus strand of NC_089444.1, from coordinate 4,663,311 downwards.
GTCTCAACATACCATCTTTTGATGTAAAATAAATACATGAACAAAAAAATTGAAAAAACTAACAACTAAATACAATAATCACAAAAAGGTCTTTCATGTTTGTTATTATTATTAATCATATTAATACAAGATTTTATAATTATTAAATTATTAGGAGTTTATAAATTACCCGGGTTCTAAGATAGGAATTTTTTTTATTTCTAGTAAAATATCCAGGTCTTATGAAATTGGATATGCAGTAATCCTGCACCGTGATAAAAATAGTTTAAAATATATAAGTAAAAATGTGTCAGTTTAATATTATTTTATAACATTTAGTTAAAAAAAAAAAAGTCAAAGGTACAGACAGTATCTTTATTAATTAGTTATATCCCTATAAGAAATATGTATACGGAAAGGATACGTTTTGTATACATTTTTTGTACGTTTCTATAGATTCCGTATACAAATTCTGTATATTTAATAAGCAATTCATTTTTGAACATTTTTTAAAAAAACTAATGTATAAGAAATGTATACGGAAAAAATTAATCATGCGGAATGTATACGGAATTTTTAAACTTAATATTTTTAGAAGATAATTTTACAAAAATCCGTATCATAACACGAGATCACATGATTGTTTATTGTTTTGTTATGATACGTTTTTTGTTTTTATATAAACCCTTACTTTGATGAGTTTGATCTTCCGATCTTCCTTTCTGTCTTTCCTTTCCTTTCTCTTTCTCTTTGTCTTATTTTTGTTATTTTTTCTAAATTTTTCTTTCTTCGTCACTCTCTAAAAATAATTTTTTTTTTCGTACCTCACTTTAAAAAAATTTTTTTTTCGTCACTCTCCTTTGAAAAAAATTTTTTTTTCGTCACTCCTTTGAAAAAATTTTTTTTTCGTCACTCCCTTAAAAAAAAATTTTTTCTTTTATTCCCACTCTTTTTTTTTAAAAAAAATTCTTCTTTCTATTTCTATTTCCTCTTTATAAAAAATTTTTTATTTTTCTAACTTTGACGTCCTCCCTTTAAAAAAAAATTTTTTTTTAACTTTCCTAACTTCGTTACCCCTCTTTTTAAAAAAATATTTTTTTGGTTTATTCTTTCTTTTTTATTTATATTTAATTTCATAGGCCAGCAGATTTTTTTTTGTGAGAATATTCAGTTTCTTTTTTCTTTTTTGTAGATCAGTTTGGGAGTCCTTTTTTTTTGTAGGATGATTCAGGATTTTTTTTCTTTTTTTAGGTCAGTTCAAATTTTCTTGTTTTTTTGTAAGTTGGGTTCAGATTCTTTTCTTTTTGTAGGTTGTTTCAGTTTTGTTGCTTCAGAGTCTTCTTTTTTTTGTAGGTCAGTTTTGGATTTATTTTGTTGTTTTGGTTTCTTTTTTCAATAGACGCCTCATAATTCTTTTCTTTTATGTAGGTCAGACATTCTGGAGTTCTCTTTCTTTTTTTGTAGGAATGCTGACCTTTGGTGACTTGGACGATTGCAGATACTATATGGGGTTTTGTTTCCAATCTTTTTTTTTGTTCTTTTAGGTTATTTGACTCCAAATGAACCTGAACTTATAGATAATTTTGGTTGCAATAGTTGGTTTTAATAAGGAGGGAATTTTCATAATGTATTTGTACTTTGTTATTTTTTATTTTTTATTTAATTTAATAAAGTAAAATTAGATTTATGTAAATACAATTATAGTAAACTGTAATACAAATAGTAAATTCAGTGACCAAATCGTATAAATTCCGTGATAAAATCAGTGATCAAATCATGTAAATTCCATATAAATCCCGTGCAAATTCCGTATCCAAACCATATTTTTAGTGATACGGAATTGTGCATTTTCCCGTATCCTATTATGATACGTTATTTCTAAGGAAAAAAAATCGTATAAAAACTTTATAAAAAACGTATCCAATTTTTTTATAGGGTATAAATTATTTTTTTTAATATTATTACTATATTATAAGTTATAAAATTTAAAAATATGCTAAAAAAATTATTTTTTAATAAAAGTATTTGTAAAAAAAAAATTATTTTTTGTTAAACATAATAATTTAATAGTAATTTAATATAGGAAAAAACATTTTTACGCGTGCGTAGCAACGCGCCCCCTTTTTGGTAATTTTCTCATAGTAAATATGTCGATCATTTATTATCACGTGACATCGTTAAATTTTCTGATGTTTGAATAAACGTCGCATAAACTTTATGTACATATTATAAAGCTTTCAAAAGACACGTACTATGCGTATTTTTGCTTGCCCTACAACTTTACTTTAAGACTAAAGTATGGTTTGAATGGTATTTTTGACTTTTATATATGAGATATTATAAAGGGTGCGTTGCAATGCACCTGCATATAAAATTTAAACCCTTTAATATATTATAAATTTTTTGTTAAGTAAGGTTTTTAAAGACAGAAATTTTATTTTACAAGAAAAAACGAGATTAATATTGATAACATAATTATTAAAATGAAATAAAAATAAAATAGAGATTAATTTTGAGGCAATGCTAAAGTTAGTAAACTATTTTTATCATAGGTAGGGTTACTGCTTTGTGAAAAGGGAATACTATATGCAATTCTAGACAGTAGCCCTGTTTACTTCCATTTGATTTTTTTCAAAATTTTTAAAAATTGGAACAACAACTGAAGAAAATTGATGATCTGTGTATTCCGAAATTTTAAAATGCAATACAGCTTTAACATGATCGGTTGAAAATAAAAAGAAAAAATTGAATATGATTTTATACTCAATTTTAATTTGCTAAAATTAATTACACTAGAATCGGATAAGCAGGGCTAGTATAAATATTTATAGTACATGACTTTGGTTAACTAAAATTTTCAATACCAATGCTATATTTGAGCAAGCTGAGTAATTTCTATTAATTTGCTACATTTATACAAAACCATGGATTATATAATTGTACAGTAGTATATATGCTACACAAAATAATTAGTGATTTATAAAAATTTTATGCAATTATTTCTATTTTTGTTTAATAAACTGAGATTAACTGAAGGTAATATTAACTAGGAAAGACTACTTCTTTATGCTCATATATAAATCATGAAAATTTAAACAGTAGATAAGATTTGTAATAAATTTTGAATTTTTTGAAATAAACTAAACATTTAAAAATAGTATTATAATAACTATAGCAGGATAAAAAGAGATCATCACACAAACCACAAGTCTGGTGATAATTCCAAGGATAGAACAACATCCAATCCATTGGAACGAGTTTGAACCAAAAAAAAGCTTAACTTACTATTTTTATCAAATTATTAAATTAATCTGGCAATGTACGTAGATCTATGCTAAAAGCTCAAAAGATGCTTATTTCCAAAAAAAGCCTATGATCGAAAAGGAACAAAAAACAGGCGCACCTGCCGCAATCTGCTGCACCTGCCGCAATTAGGCGCCTAAAAACAGGCGCACCTGCTGCAATCAGGAGCAACTGCCGCACTTAGGCGCCTCAGGCGCCTAAAACCAGGCGCATCCTGCGCATCAGGCGCCTAAAAACTATGTGCACCTGCCGCACTCAGGCGCCTAAAAATAGGTGTACCTGCCGCACTTAACGCATCAGGCGCCTAAAAACAGGCGCACCTGCCGCAAAATGCGGCACACTTTTGACCAGAGTGGCTTGCCATAAGAAACAGGTACTGGTATTGAAGAAGAAATTGAAATTAAAAAGGAAAATTGTAAAAAACAAAAACCCAAAAATAATGTTGAAGTTATGGCTGTAGCAATAGCTGAAATGAGTAAACAAGAGAAAGGATTTTGGAAAAAAAAATGGAAATAGAAAAGGAATGAATAGAAGTTGAAAAGGAAAGGTGGGCATATGAAAGAGAAAGGTCAAGAATGGAATTTAAGAATGAACGAATTAGAATTGAAATTGCAAAAAAAAGAATAATATGTTATCAAATTTAATAAAAAATTCAATTCAATAACATTAAAAGTAATTGGTTTATTATTTGATTTCTTTTTATTCATTATGAGAAAACAAATACAATACAATAATAAATTAGAATTATAAAGGTACCTGAATCTGTTTCATTAGCAAATTATAAATAGTATTATTTCTCCCACTATTAATATCTTGCTGAGATGAAATTGACGTTCTAGCTTTGAAAAAGAAAAAATATAATGAATATAATAAATTGAAAAAGATTTTCTAATCAATTTATATAAGTACCAGCTAAATAATCTACTATATCCTCTTGTGCAGTTTTGTTTTTTTGAATATTCTTTTTAGAGACTTTGTTTTTTTTGGAATTTTATCTTGAAAAATCATGTATTTTAAATGTTAAAATTTATAATTGGAAAAATTTGAAATCCTAATAAATACCAAGTAAATCATTCACTGTTGTTTGTGTTACTTGTTTATTTTGAGCACTATTACGAGTTCGCTTATTTGTGGTATATCCTCTTGTACTGTTTCGCCGCGCCAAAGGGACATTTCGCCAGAGGGATGTTTCTCCGAAACCCATTTCACCGAATTCCATTTCGCCGAAGCCATTTCGCCGAATGGTTTATTTCTGGATGGACATTTGCCGAAGCATTATTTATTACGTTTGTTTATTTTATTGTTTTATAATAAATATATGAAGAAATCTTTTCTAGAAAAATTTTGAATTAGCTAATTTTTATTAAATTTGTCTTGTTGTTTATAATAAATATATTAATCATTTTTACTGAATAAATGTTTTTAAGAAAATAAAGTTATTTATTTATTGCTTAACGTTTAATATCAGTTACTTGAATGCTAAAGTGATAATATCATAGAAGAAAAGACACTTAAGAATAAAAAGAATTTTTTGTTTAAACATTTATTTAACTTTTATTTTTATCGCAAAAATAGGTGACGTGGCAAAAGAATGTAAAATAGAAACTAAAAAATGAAAATATTAAAGTACTCAATCAAGAATCGAAGGTATTATTCAACATCTAAGTTTTATTTTATACATTTGTCATTTGTATATTCGAGTGTAAATCAGAAAGAAATTTTTTATTTTCATTGCGCGATTGATATTTTTATAAAGTGATAATCGCTATCATTTCTATCATTTTCGGCGAAATAGCTTCGGCGAAATGTACCGTAACCCAATAAAATATATCTTGCTATCTCATTAAATAATTACCGCGATATAAAAAAATGCATGTGATAGATTTAGGGAACGTATAATTAATTGAATTTTACATTAATGAATTAATGAATAAATGAAACGAAAACTAGCAATTTCAAATAACAGATAATATTATTTTTGTGAAGAGAGAGAAAGATTTAAAAAAGAAACAAAGAACGGAAATAAAATTAGAATCGCATGAGAATTTATATTAATAAATGATCTACAAGAACCAGGAATCTTTAATGTCACTATAATGTGATGGTTTACTAATTTTTTCACCCTGGGATGATGATAATCCAGACCGGTTTACTAGCGGACAAATAAAATTTAGATGACGCAATGGCTAAATCATGATTTTTAATTACAGTCTCTTATTTCCTCATAACAGCGCAGGTAACGAAATAAAATTACTTGTTTGTTTTCACTAGTATTTTTTTATTTCAATTTTTTTTCTGTCGCTCTTTTCTTTTTTTTCTTTATTAATTTAGGGTTAAGTTATTTGATTAACCAGTCTTGGAATTAATTATTACGTTTGATTATTAACCGGAGGCTGTGTGGCTGTGTCCTTTATAAGACATGTTGATCTCGGCTTATGCAAGTTGAAACAAGAATTTATATACAGTATATATATAAATAATCTAAAAACAATATCTGATATGATCTCTGTTTTATTAATTATTAAATATTCTAAACATTCGGCACCCTGACCCGCATTAAATGCTTAATGTTTTATCTCATTATAATACCGCAGAAATTTAGAGAAAATACAAAAATATGTATCTTTTTTAATTTGCAACTACTAAATTATGGTTAGTTTGATCGGGTGATTCATTTAAATAACTAATAACTGCTATTTCTTTTTCCTTTTTTCTACGTGCATAAGCTGAAATTACTAAAGAAAAGTATACCTAATATCATAATAGAAAATAAATATATTTTAGTTCATAAAAAATAATTTTTTTCTCAAAAAAAGAAAAAATATTTAAATTAATACGTACCGATAAAAGAATTAAACAAATTCCAGAAACAATATCGTATGGTAATTTATAGGAACTTATTTGATTACATACATACGAATTTTCTCCTGAATAATTTGCACATCCACCATTTGAAATTATTGAACTAACAATTACTGATGTACTTATTATAACTTGAAGTCCTACTATGATGTAACCAAATATAGAGTACAATTTCAACATTCTATACTTTTTCTAAATAAAATTATGTTAAGTTTTAGTTTAATTTCATTCTAAAAAGAGAAAATTCTTTTAAAATCTTCTATTACATACCGAAAAAATTGCAGCGTACAATCCAAATGCTGCTACGAGTGTAATAAATGTATAAATGACAACCATTATGAAAACAAATGTAGCGGCAGTAGAGTATTCCTTTGCTGAAATAAATATTTTATATATTTTTTTTTTTAAAAAAAAAAAATAATTTTGAGCGGAATTAAAATAAAAGGCTTACAAGCTCCTTTTGATTCTTTATTCTTCACATACAGGATAAAGTTCAAGACTCCGAATATAGTTAAGGATAATCCTCCGAACTTTTAAAACGACATAAAAAAAAACAAAATAATAAAAATAATTTTGAATGTATTGTTAAAATAAAATTCAATTGCTATTGATCTTGATAGAAAAAAATGTGGAAAATTTACAAGCCAAAGCAATGATATAATTATAACGCCAGCTTTCAGCGGAATGCAGAAACAACATTTAGTCATTTGTAAACCCATTTTTTTTTATTATCTGTTATTAGTTGAAATGTATTTTCTTTTCTTAATTAGAGGAAATAATTTTTTTTTTCGAAAATGTTATTTTTATACATTATCAAACTGTATTGCATTTATATACCCATATATCGAAATAAATTTCTAAACTTAGAAGTAACAATAAAGTATCACACCCCAAATGACTGACCAGGTTTAGAAACTATGTCGATCATTTGGCGTATCAACAATTCAACATATGTAAATTTTCCTATAAAAATAACTCAGTATTTGATTGGCCTGAATCGGTCAGTTACGGAGATTACTAATAATAAAAAGTTATTTTTTACAATTCATGTCAACTTATTTATAATCAATTCATTAGATAAATTATTATTACCTAAAATAGGGACGACAATTTATTAATGCGTACTAAGTATTATAACCTTGAAGTTTTATGCCAACAAATCCACGACTATAAAAACTATTCCAGAATTAGACGACAAAAAAAGTTTCGGTCACGTGACATAAAGTAATTGGAAATTATTAATTAATTCTGGTAGAAAATTTACTGATTAATTTCAGTTAGTAAAATTAAAAAAGTGACTTTGTGTTACTAATATTCCATATTAGGTTTTTAACCAACAAAGGTAATTGCAAATTATCATTAATTCTGGTAAAAATTTATCAAAAACTATGATTAATTTTGGCCAGTTTAAAAGATGCTAATTGAGAAAATTACACTTTTTTTTTTATTAATTATCTAATAAATATAAAACTTATCTTCTATAATATCTTTTATGTCAAGCTTGTCCTAGCCAATTAAATGAGTTATACACAGTAATAATACGTACGATATTTATTAATGGTCAATTATGTAACGTTCATAATAAATGTAAAAGTGAATTTCAGTTCTCGAAAAAGTCATTTATAAGATTAATTGAACAAACGAGTCAAAAAATACACACATACTGTATGTTGTTAGCGTGTTGAGAGCATATAAAAATAATGATCCTTTCAACCAAACGCATAATCTTTGGCTTATATACATATACATTAACCTATTCGGTTGATCGGTAAAAAGTTATTTGGATAAAGATGTCTATTATGAAAGACATGAAAGGTATTGTCAAACATGTCAAGACAGTCAAGTACATATTTACATAGCTTTCGTCAAAGTCTCGAACGATTTAAATTAGTAGAAGTAATATTTGTGGATTATCATTTACTTATTAACGTCTTACAATTTCTGGTATGATCGTTACAAAGCAAGTTCCGATCGTCTTATGGTACAGTACTCTTACATGCGCTGACTATCACAATCGTTAGATAGTCGAAGTCTGTTTAATAAGATTTCTCTTGAATTACAATATAAATTTAATTTATGTATATATATTTATGGCTAACATTTATTTGAATATTAAAGATATAATTTAAAACGTACAGTAATTGAATAAATTTAGATATTTCACTAATATTCTACATATATTTTAACAAATGAAATAAATATGAAAGAATATATAATATACAGTATTTACAAAACAAGATATAGTAAAGAAGTTGTTACGATAAAAAAAAAATTTCTTTCAAAAGGCGTAAATGGGTCGGTTTATATATTCGTCTTTTCTTTTACGTACGTAGGTTGAAATTACCGTAGCAAAATACAACTATAATAAAATACATATATTTTATTTAAATTTGTCAGAAGAGAAAAAAATTCAATTATTAATACTGTACATACCGACAAAATGATTAAAACAATGTTTACGGGAATAATAATTTCCAAATGATTTTGGCCGCATAAGTATGAAAGTTCTGTACATACTATAGATAAGGTTATTGCTTCAACAATTTCCATTATACTATATAAAATGAAAAAACCAATAATTCCATAAAATACTTTGGAATATATTGATAACATATTAGGTGTATTCTAAAAATTTATCAAAAAAATAAATATATATATATACTCTTTGGAGTAACAAAATTAACATTTATTTACATACCGCACAAGTCGTAACGTACAACCCAAATGCTGCTACAATTACTATTAATCCATAAACAACGATTATAGGATATACATTATAAACGAAGTTTATCGCTAATAATAAATAATTTAGTAATAATAATAACTCAGAGCAGCTTAGTAAAAAAAAGACGATGAACTTACAGTTTTTAGATGATTCATACGATATGAGAAATCTAACATAACTCGTAACTTTTAAAAGTCCAAAAGCCTTTTAATTTTGTAAATTTCAAATATTTTTGTTAGAAATTAATCAAACTGATTAGAAAAAAACATGGAAAACTTACAAAAACTAAAAATAATATAATATTGACACCAGCTTTTAGCGGAACGAATAAACAGCAACTATTTTTTCGATCAATTGTAATCATTTTGATTTTTTTTTATTTTTTATTTTTTTTTTAAAAAAAAAGATATCTTTATAAGGGTTGTATGTTATGATAATAATAATTTCTTTTCCTTGATTGAGATCTACCTAATTCTCATTGAAAGCGGAGTTTATAATCCTTGTGATACTTGGGAAAATGAAGTTAATTTTAGTAAACAAAACTATTGTATATATATGTTAATTATCCTATGTAAGATCTTCTCATTAGAGTGATACATTATAAAATTTCCACATATGGCTGAAAGCCCAACATGATATATTAAGTACTTCGCTAACTAAATATGCATTCACGTGACTGTAAAATATTTGTCACGCCTGGCCGCGTTCAATTATATTCATCATATTCGTCACACATTATATGTCACCGGAGCGATCACGTGAGTGAAAATCCTATATAGCACAAAAACTTGTACGTAATGCGACTAATGCGTACTATATAATCTTGGAAATTTCAGTTTAATTGATTGTTTATTGCGCTTTGTGTACAATAAACATATTTCATTTTTTTTTCCAACAGATACGAATCTTCAGAAATTTCTGACATGATTTTCTAATCGCATACCAGATCATTGTTTGACGTCTGACATATAAAGATCAGTGGTCGGCGTGTAAAGGTTCTGTCTATTTTATCTTTTTTTGTTCGATTTTTTTATTATTATTTTTTTTTCAAACATAATTAAGAAGTAATAATGAAAAGATCTAATAGTATTATACGTCTTAATGGCATTAAACTTATAGAATCATGTTATTTATTATTATAAACAAAAAATTTTTAAAAACTTGTAAATTATATTGATTTGTTATTTCATCTTTATCTTTCATTTTACATACGTAAGTTAAGATTACCATAGCAAAATACACCTAAATTAAATACAAATTTTTTATAAAAAGATTTTTTTGTTATTGTTTTTCAAAGAGAGAGAGAGAGGGAGAGGGAGAGAAATAATACATACTGACAAAATAATGTAGCCAGGAAGAATAAATATTAATTTATCTTTGCATAAATGTGAATGATCCGAATTTCATTAAGATTATCTAATTTCAGACATTCTATCGCAGAAGTTATTGTTTCAGCAATTATCATTATACTATTAAAAATGTTAAATCCTGCAATTCCGTAAAATACTTTGGAATATATTGATAACAATTTAGATGTTTTCTAATAATTTATAAAGTTAGCACAAAAAAATTTTTTGGGGTAAAAATTTTAAATTGATATTGTCTATTTACATACCGCACGACCGCACGTGTCTTAACGTACAATCTGCTGTAATTGCTATTAACCCATAAGCAACAATTATAGAATATGCAGAACGAGAAAATTCCAACGCTAATAATAGAAATATATTTATTAAGAAAATTCTAAGTGACAAATGATGATGAAGAACTTACAATTTCTAAACGATTTATCTGATGCGAAGAGGATAATAAGACGTATAACTTTAGTCAATTCATATATCTTTTAATATTGTAAAAAAAAGATGATGATGTTACCATAAATATTTTTGTTAAAAACAGCAAATGAAGAATATCGTATTAGAAAATAATTCTGGAAATCTTACTAAAAATAATAATAATATAATTTTGATACCAGCTTGAATAAGCAACAATTAATTTTTCGGTCGATAACAACCATTATGAATTTTTTTCCTCTTTTTTTGAAAAAAAAAAAAATGCTAACTTTATAAATGTTATGTATCCCTTCGATTTTTTATAAATGATTGGTGAAATAAAATTAACATTTTCGTGTAAAAAGTGTGATACCAAATCCAATAAATACGTATCACAAATTTAACTTCTCATTAAAAATTTGAAACGGGGTCTATTATAACAATGATACCGAGTAACGCAAAAAAAAAATATATTGTAGTTAATGTGGGCGTACTAAGACTCTAAGAGCTGTAGGTCTTGCTTGAAATTTCATTGGAACTCTGTCGTACATTCGGAATAATTTCAATCTAGTTGGAATACCGTAATAGGATACAGATATAAGTTCTTATAGGATATTTTAGCAATGATGATAAAAACAAATAAATTTAAAATTATTATTAATAAACGTTACTGTAGTTGTTACTATACCTTTAGGTGTATACTTGTCATATTTTTAACCCGTTATACGGACAATTTTTTTATACTTAAAAACAGTATCGTAATCTTATTTAACGAAATAGTAGTGCATCGAAAGTTGATAATTAATTATCAAAATACACAGTCAATCTCGATAAATCGGATCAGTTGGTTCCAGTAAAAATATCCGATATATCAAGACATCCGATATATCGAAAAAGTCGGATTTATATAAAATATATGAAATATCAAGATATCACGTGATTTTTCGTTCAAAATTTTAAAATTCAAAACGAAATATAATTTTATTATTATAAAAGAACTATCTGTTATACACAGGTGAAAGATATCTGATTAAAATATAAAAAAAAGAATGGTAAAATTGTATGGAACATTTGTAAAGAATTTCGGTATAAAATGATTAATTTTAATTCTGGTCAAAATTAACTATTTCAGCTGGAATTAACCATTTTTTTAAAATTACAATAATATAAAGGTATACTAAAAAAGGATAAATTAACGCCAAATTTGGAAAAATTCGATATATCAAGATTTTTTTGATATAACTGATATAGAATCAAATCCGACTTATGAAATATCGCGACTTTACTAATAAAATCCGGTATATCGCGATTGTTTTAATATGACAGATTTTGTTCTGGGAGAAAAATCCGAAATAATACCAAATCCGGTTTATCGAAGATCCGATTTATCGCGATCGCCTGTGTATATCAATGTGCGATGATGACGGAATAATAGTGTTATTTATTCTAAAAAAATCTATAAATACGCATCTTGAACATAAGGTACTTAACTGTTGATTTTAAATTTTTAAGCGTGATTGGCTTAAGGTTCCGTGGTCAATTGATCATTGGCCTTATAGAAATCATGATTTGACGAACTATTTCTTTAATTTGATGCGCATGAGCTGAAATTACCATAGAAAATAAGTACACCTATTCGAGCCGATACAGGTCCCGATTCCAATGGAATAATCGTTATATATCGAAACAACTAACAAACCATGAGTCACGTTTGTGTTGATCGACATCTGTTACTGAACTTAATTCGAGCCGGCATTAAAATTTTGGCCAGAACTATATAAATAATTGTTACTCAACTCGGTAAGATTCAGTATAAGTCAGAATAAAATAAACTACACCACTGTCTCGAACCAGTACAGTAGTTTTTACCTTATTCTGAACTTTACCGAGTTTTACCGAATGTACTGACGATATGTCCCGTATATTATAAAATCAGTTGTACCAGGCCAGGCCGGGTTGTAAAATAGGGGACAATGCAGACCTCTAAGATAGACAGCTGATTAATATTTCCTATTCCACAGTAAATTAAGTAATATCCAAAAAAATTTTACTTATATTAAAATATAAAATTTAGAAAAATACATTTTTAGAAAGAATAAAAGTTGATATTTAAACTTTATTATCTGAAATTTTGAAAGAACATTTGCCGGCCCAAACCCGATCCCCGTTCGCAGGCTTTTAAGCTGTATAATTCTAGTATCATTAATTTTTAAGCCTGAGTATCACAGGCAATATTTTGCAAAAAATATTAATGCAAACATTTGGTTGATATTCATTAATAGATTAAAAGAAGTTCCAATAAAAAAGGAATTGCTAATTAAACCATTATGTTATGACTTTGGACAATTTTCAATGTTTCTATTGTAGCGCTAATATGCTATTATACTGTTATTATTGTTTGTAGTATTCATTATTTATTCATGCAATTTTCATTTATCAACTAGATATTGACATTTGAAAATTATTATTTCAACCTAATTTTAATTATTAATTCGTATGCTAGAAATATGGCTATACTTTTTTTATTATAAAATTTTTAAAATGATGTTGATTTATTTCTATTGCCTGGATTTGAATCTTGGCACTTTTTATTAACCGTTAAACCAATTAAAATTTTTGGCTCATATATTTATAAATGTTCTTGTAAAATTATTGTTGATTATGATATAATCATCTCAATATTAATCTATATAGGCTAATTTCATTATAATAGTTATAAATATTAGTATTCATTCATTTTTCACATTTGCGTTCCAATTTACTGTTTCGGGCAAAATTTACAATTAAGGTGCGATAAATAATTAAATTCATAAATTTATTACGCACAATAGCATAGAATTTATACTTTTCTATAGTCAAAGCATCAACTTGAGTAGGAATTTTCTGATCCAAGGAATGTTATAAAACTTGAAATTGAAGAAAGTTTTAACATAATCGTTTATTTTTGAGTAAAATTTTTTATATTTTTGTATACTGCATATTTACACAATATAATAAAATTTACAATTAATAAAATTTTTAGTGTTCATAAAAACTTACAAGGTATGATTAGTTTTAGACATGGACAATAACTAAATATGTAAGATCAGCCAATCAGGTATTATCAATCAAAAAAATGCTCGTTGTTGTTCTTATTTAATGACAACTTTGATATAACATTTTTATAGATCATTTCATTATAAATGTGTGCTAAAATTAAATAATAAACTTATTTATTTATCATGAAAGTACAAATCATAATCTGAACATTATTTTCGCAAATATTATTATTAAATTAATTTTGCACAATGAACCATATTTCACTATGTAAACTTATGTAAGCAAAATAATTTATGAATTCGTTATACATAAAATAAAATTACAATATTTGTCTCGCTATGGAACAATTAACTGGTTAAATACATGAAACACCAACCTCCTTAAGACTGTTGCTGAAATTTTTTATTTATTTCAGAGAATACATTATCAGTAAGAACTACAGGAAATCAAACATAATTTCATAAAGTAGAACAAAGAATATACTGTAAAAAAGCCATCCGTCGGCGACATTTCTCTGATGGAAAAGGGTACTATGCGTAACGATAAAGCACGTACAACGGCAGAAGGAGTGAAATGACAATATGAAAGAGGCCATCACATCTATTCTAAACATATCACTGATAGGGTTGTTAACGGTCCAAATCGGTCCAGAAGCAATTTAACAAATGGTCGAACCCAGAAAAGTGTCACTTACCTCCAATAAGTGACCAACCCTAAAAACGGTCTGGGAACAAATATTATTAATAATTCTTTTTAAAAAATCATTTCAAAACCGGTAATTAGCTTGGGACTAATTCCGACCAATTGGTCCAGACCGATACTAGGACCGGTTCCACGTTTTAAGTTTTCCAATAAGTAACCTACCCTAAAAAATGCCTGGGAATAAAACTTATTTAAGAAATAATCTCAATTTGCTTGGGACCGGTCAGTCCTAGTCCGTAGGACCTAAACGTACCAGTATTTATCTTTCACAAATGTGAAAAACACAAGTGCGCTACTCACTTGTAAATACTGTCAAAAGTGAAATGGTAAATTTGGTAGAAAACAATTGTTGTCTTTTACAGAAATTATTAATCGCGCGGAGGAGAGAGCAGCTGAGTTGCTGAATCATCATCTGGATGAGGTGTACGTCTGAAATGTCAACGGCACATGTGCTGTGCCACAGATCTTGACTTGTGTGGCGCGATCAGCTTTTTAAGTTGTTTATTGCAATAAAATTCTCTCCCCTTTTCTTTTCCCTTTTTTATTTTAAAATAGTATTTTTTAAAATCTGCTAAAACAATAAGAAAACGCTAAAGTAATAAAAAATAAATATATTGAAAAGTTTAAGTATGGAATATTGTTATACACGTAAGTGCTTTTTTCTCATAATATACGCGTCAAGTACTGACATCAACTATTGTTTGGCGTTATAAAAAATATATTCAATTTAGTTTATAATATTAAAAGATAGAAGTTTGGTTTAGAGATTATTATATAATTAATACAGTATGATCATTATGTAATTAGAATTTCACTTTCTGTTATTATTAACTTATTTTTATCAATATTATAAAATATTATTAATGAGTATGCCAACTTGATTCTCAGTGCCACCCTAGTTATAATTTAAAGTCTTCAGTAAATTTTATTTGCATCAAGATATTTATTTAGTAATTGTTTAATAATTGTGATTAAAACAATATAAATTAAATTTAAGTGACTCTTTTTCATGGGAATTTTACATGTCAGGTTATATGATATTTACTAATAATAAGGGTATAATGGTAACTATTTGTAATAATGTATTTTAAAAATATCAAGCAATTCTCCCTTCTTTCACTAAAAAAAAATAATAATAAAATATTATTTTGTGTTAACAGTCCTTTGCACAACAATACATTTATTTTGATTATATGTAAAGTTTTCTACTCCATACCTATATAAAACTTTTATCTGAATGAATCCATTATTTCTCCATGGCTTTCATAAAAATTCTGTAAAAATGATATATTTACAGATATCCGCGTTAGAGAGATGAAAATTTCAATGATTTAAGGCTATTATTACCATCATCTGGATTACACAAAAAAAATCCAGATTATATCCGGGTCGATCCGGATTTTAAATCCGGATCAGAATAATCCGGATAGAAACTGGAAACCAGATTGGATTTTTTTAATTAGCTACAGAGATGCACAAAAGCTCATTAGAATAGTCTTGTTGAGACGGATCGAATGGTGCTAATTTCATCCTTTTACAATCACTGGATGCCGAGATATTCAACAACTGAAAACATCAAAAATCGGCATTTTATATATTGCAAGTTACGACACTGTGCATTTTATATTTTGTCAAATATCTCTACATCCAGTGATCATACAGAGGTGCACAATAGCTCATTCGAATCATTGCATTAAGACGAAGCTAATGAGCTTTAGAGCATCTTTCTACGACCACTGAATGTCGTGATACTCGATAAAATGTCAAAACCTGCATTTTTCATTTTGCAATACTGGGCCATTTTACGGTTTTCCGAATATCTCAGTATCGAGTGATCATAGAAAGATGGATTTAGTACCATTTGATTTGTTTCAACGAGACGATTCTAATGAGCTATTGTGCATCTCTGTACGATCACTTGATGCTGAGATAATTAGCAAAATGTAAATGGCGCATTATCACAAAAATGAAAAGTGCCGATGTTTGATGTTTTGTTAAATATCTCGACATCCAGTGGTCGTAGAAAGATGATCTAAATCGCATTAGATTCGTCTTGATGCAACGATTCGAATGAGCTATTGTGCATCACTATACGATCGCTGGTTGCCGAGATATTTGGTAAAATGTGAAATGGCGCAGTATCGCAAATAAAAAATGCTGATTTTGACATTTGGTTGAATATCTCGGCATCCAGTGATTGCATATGGATTAAATTAGCGCCATTCAATCCGTCTCAACGAGATGATTCAAATGAGCTTTTATGCATCTCTAATCCGCATTTTAAAAAAAATCCAATCCAGATTCCGGTTTCTATCTGGGTTATGAGATACGGATTTACAATCCGGATATCTGAAAAAAAAAAATCCGGATCAATCCAGATTGATCCAGATACGGGTCGAAGCACTACCGACACCGGTCCTACATTTCAGTCTTAAATATTATTTGTCAGTTATTTTTTGATCCAGTGATCGTAAAAAGATGAAATAAAGCTTATTAGAATTGTCTCATCTTGACGAGTCTAATGATGATTGTTTTATCTTTCTGTGATCACTGGGGAGTGGATGCCAAGTAATTCTACAAAATATTAAAATTCATTATTTTAACATTTTTGATTTCTTTAAAAATATTAATGGATTATCTAATTATTTAAATTATTTGATCAATCCAAGCAATAATAAAATGAATTTTTTATGTATTTTTAGCACATTTCTTAAAAAAAATTTTTTATATTACTACATTAATATTTTTTATTTCATATTAATATCATTTACTGTATATATATGTTGTCTTTTAAAAGACAACTGGTCTTAAAAAAACTGATGGACTTATTACTATTCACAAAGCAAGACCATTTAGGACCATAAGAGTTTGTAGTCTTTTTGGTCCAGTCTTTTCAGTCTTAAGATTGAAAAGGCCATAAGTCCTAGGACCAAGTTAACCTTTTTAAAGGCTTTAAATTCCATAAAAATCGTGATACATTCACAGAAAAAACATGGAAATAAAAGTCACAGATCAACGTTTTTTACTGGGTATTGACAACAATAGTCTTCTATTGCTTAATTACAAACTAATTTATTTATGTAAATGAAAACTACATATATATACTCTATAATCAGCGTTGAACAACAACTAATAACTATGATATTAAATAAAAAAAAAATATAATTCCTTTATATTCTAAACAATTACCAGTTTATTATCAGTGTTAGTAGTAATAGAGGAAGAAGGCTGGTGACTTCTGATTAGAGCATTAAAGGACAAGTATTAATGCATGATATTAAATAAACTTTACAGAAGATGATGTAAAAATAATAGTCAGTTGCCATCTGCAATTTCATCATAGTAAGATATCACATTATAATTTATTAATTAATTTCCCTGAATTTTTTGATAAGGATATTTGAAATTTCGTATGATTGCTAAGTAAAAATTTAATCTGAGCGGACATAATCAATCAGGGATGGCACAACTTAAACATTCAGAATTACGAAGATCTTTTGTAATAGGATCAAGTAATTGAGATGTATAAATAGCTTCCGGATGATTTTTGTTTTTCTTAAAAGAAGAGAGGCATGATTTTCTGTAAATTTCTGCCTCTTTAAATTGTTTTCTAATTTCAATTGCATTTGAATCACTTTTTTTATAAGAACTATAACAATCATAAAATGACTTAATTCCAACATTTATTTCACTAGCATTTGGTCTATTGTCTGGATTTGAATCCCAACATCTTCTCATTAAGTCAATATAACATTTTGGTGCTTCCAGTTCATTTATTTCAGGTCTAACTCCATCGCATATATCTAATATTAGAGGATGGTCGTGTGCACAATTGTTAAAAGGTTGCTTCCCAGTTGCTGTGAAATACATAATCATACCAAAGCTATATATATCTGCTGCTTGAGTATAAGCTTTAGCTCTCAGCACTTCAGGAGCCATATAAGAAATAACTCCGTAAGGTTTTACCTCACCTGTATTACTCACATCTTCACATAATCCCATATCTGATATAAATAATGATTTGTTATTAAAAGTATTTAAACTTTTTGTCAAAAATAGTATATTTCCTGGATGTAAATCATGATGAACCTTCTGATTTTGATGAATCCCTTTAAGACCTTCAATGATATATAATAATGTTTGTATTTTATTTTTCCAATCAAAGTCTTTATAATTATTATTTATCCAATTACTATAACTTCCACCTTCTGCATATTCAAGAACTATAATAAAATTGCTTGTATCTGGATTTTGGGATATTCCATATACACTAAGAATATCACTCTTTTTACTAATTGAATATTCTTTGACCTATTTAAAAAATATATATTATTAATTTAAAAGTTTTTGATTAATCACAATAAGTTTATAGTTAAATTTAGTGAACTATTTAAACATTTTAAAGCAACTTTTTTGTTTGAAACTCTTGTATACATTTTCTTATCTATATCATATTTTAATGGACCATCTTTCCATATTGCTGAATATACTGTAGCAAATCCGCCTTTACCTATTTCTTTAATGTAATTGAATTGATTATATGGTATCCATTCAAATACTATATTAAAACAAGAATTTATTCCTAAATGCATTTCTTGAATTAAACCAACAAGTTTTTCGTTCTTAATCGTCCATTTTGTAAAAATATTTATACATGGTTTACACCACTTATATCTCGTTTGAGTGAATTTTACTCCGCAATTTTTGCAATATATTTTACCATATTCTGTACAATATTCATTTTGAAGAACCAAAATGTAATCCTTTTTATCTGGAGTTTGAGATATCCCATACATTTCGGAACTATTATCAAATTCTTTAACCTATTAAATTATAAAGATACATCAACTAAATTAAAAGAAAATTTGAGTTTAAATTAAAAATATTTCATACCTTATTTAGAAATTTTTGTGAATCAATAAAGCATACTAAAGCAACCTCATATTTCCATATTGCTGAATATACTGTAACAAAATTTCCCTTGCCTATATTTCTAATTTTATTAAACTGATTGTATGGAATCCATTCAAATACTACATCATTATAGGAATTAATATTTAATTGAATTAAACTATCAATTTTATCATCCCCACTTTTCCAGCCCATAAAATTACATGATTTACACCATTTATACTGGATATCCGTGTATATTTCACAACATATGCTACAATATTTTTCAAAACTTTTACTACTAAAAACTAAATTATAGTCCTTTGTATCTGGATTTTGAGACATTCCATACAATACAAGCTTTTTACTTCTCATTGAATATTTCTCAACCTACAACCATAAACAAAAATTAAAATGTAATAACAGATGCAACAACATTTATAGAAATTCATACCTCATTTATTAGAGAAACAACAGAATTTTGTAAGTTATGCAAACATTTCAAAGCAACTTCTTTATTTGAATCTCTTTTATAATATAAACTCTGCTTATCTTTCTTGTGTAATGGGCCATCCTTCCATATTGCTGAATACACTATTACAAAACCATTTTTGCCTGTTTCTTTAATTTCATTAAACTGATTGTATAGTATCCATTCAAATACTATATCACCATAGGAATTAATGCTTAATTGCCTTTCTTGAATGAAGTCATCAATTTTTTAATTTCTACTAGTCCAGGTAAGAAATTTTTGAACTAAGATATAATCACTTGTATCTGGATTTTGAGATATTCCATACAATACAAGATACTTGTTATTTTTTATTGAATATTTTTTAGCCTAAAACCATAAACAAGGAAATTAACATAAAAATGTAATAATAAATGCAATAATATTTATAGAATTTATACCTCATTCATTAAAAAATCAACAGGATTTTGCAAATTATGCAAACATTTTAAAGCAACTTCTTTATTTGAATCTCTTGTATATTTACTATGATTATAATGTAATGGACCATTCATCCATATTGCTGAATATACAGTTATAAAACCATTTTTGTCTATTTCTTTAATTTCATTAAATTGATTGTATGATATCCATTCAAATACTACGTCATCATAGAAATTAATATTTAATTGCATTTCTTGAATGAAATCATCAATTTTTTCATTTCCAATCGTCCAATTTACTAAGTTTATAGAATTATTTTGAACCAAAATATAATCACTTGTATCTGGATTTTGAGATATTCCATACAATACAAGAAACTTGTCATTTTTTTTTGAATATTTTTTAACCTAAAACCATAAACAGAAAATTAACATATTAATAATGTAATAATAAATATAATAATATTTACAGAAATATATACCTCATTTATTAGTGAATTGACAGGATTTTGTAAGTCATGCAAACATTTTAAAGCAACTCCTTTATTTTAATCTCTTTTATATTTATAATATTTATCATTTTCAGCATCATAATATAATGGACCATTCCTCCATATTGCTGAATATACAGTTGTAAAAGCATTTTTTCCTGTTTCTTCAATTTCATTAAATTGATTGTATGGTATCCATTCAAATACTATATCACCATAGTAATCAATATTTAATTGCCTTTCTTGAACGAAATCGTCAATTTTTTTATTTTCACTAATCCAGGTAAGATATTTTTCAACTAAAATATAATCATTTGTATCTGGATTTTGAGATATTCCATACAATACAAGAAACTTGTTATTTTTTTTTGAATATTTATTAACCTAAAACAATAAACAGAAAATAAACATTGTATTAATAATGTAATAATAAATGTAACAATATTTACATAAATATATACCTCATTTATTAGAGAATCAACAGGATTTTGCAAATTATGCAAACATTTTAAAGCAACTTCTTTATTTGAATCTCTTTTATATTTATAATATTTATCATATTCATCATCATAATATAATGGACCATTACTCCATATTGCTGAATATGCAGTTATAAAACCATTTTTGCCTGTTTTTTCAATTTTATTAAACTGATTGTATGGTATCCATTCAAATATTATATTATTATAGGAATCAATATTTAATTGTCTTTCTTGAATTAAATAATCAATTTTTTTATTTTCACTAATCCAGGTAAGATAATTTTCAACTAAAATATAATCACTTGTATATGGATTTTGTGATATTCCATACAATACAAGAAACTTGTTATTTTTTGTTGAATATTTTTTAACCTAAAACCATATATAAACGTAAACATGAAATTAGCATTGTAACATTATATATTAAAAATGTAATAATAAATCCAATATTATTTAAATAAATTTATACCTCATTTATTAGAGAATCAACAGGATTTTTGAAGTTATGCAAACATTTTAAAGCAATTTCTTTATTTGAATCTCTTGTATATTTATCATATTCATGATCATCATTATAATATAATGGACCATTCCTCCATATTGCTGAATATACAGTTATAGAACCATTTTTGCCTGTTTCTTCAATTTCATTAAACTGATTGTATGGTATCCATTCAAATACTATATCATTATATAAATTAATATTTAATTTCCTTTCTTGAATGAAGTTATCAATTTTTTTATTTCCACTAGTCCAAGTAAGAACTAAAATATAATCACTTGTATCTGGATTTTGAGATATTCCATACAATACAAGAAACTTATCATTTATGGTTGAATATTTTTTAGCCTAAATCCATAAACAGGAAATTAATATTATAACATTATATTAAAAATGTAATAATAAATGTAAAATTATTTATAGAAATTTATACCTCATTTATTAGAGAATCAACAGGATTTTGCAAGTTATGAAAACATTTTAAAGCAACTTCTTTATTTGAATCTCTTGTATATTCACCATATTCATGATCATCATTATAATATAATGGGCCATTCCTCCATATTGCTGAATATACAGTTATCATGGAACCATTTTTGCCTGTTTCTTCAATTTTATTAAACTGATTGTATGGTATCCATTCAAATACTTTATTATCATAGGAATTAATATTTAATTGCCTTTCTTGAATGAAGTTATCAATTTTTTCATTTCCACTAGTCCTGGTAAGAACTAAAATATAATCACTTGTATTCGGATTTTGAGATATTCCATATAATACAAGATACATATCATTTTTTTTTGAATATTTTTTAACCTAAACCATAAACAGGAAATTAAAATTATATTAAAAATGTAATAATAAATGTAATAATATTTATATAAATTTATACCTCATTTATTAGAGAATCAACAGGATTTTGCAAGTCATGTAAACATTTTAAAGCAACTGCTTTATTTGAATCTCTTGTATATTTTATACAATGTAGTGGGCCATTCCTCCATATTGCTGAATATACAGTTATAGAATCATCTTTACCTGTTTCTTTAATTTCATTAAACTGATTGTATGGTATCCATTCAAATACTACATCATAGAAATTAATATTTAATTTCCTTTCTTGAATTAATTTATCAATTTTTTCATTTCCACTAGTCCAAGTAAGAACTAAATCATAATCACTTGTATCCGGATTTTGAGATATTCCATACAATTCAAGAAACTTGTCATTTATTGTTGAATATTTTTTAGTCTAAAACCATAAGCAGGAAATTATTATTATATTAATAAGTGTAATAAAAAATGTGATAAAATGTAATAATTTTGTAGAGATTTATACCTCATATATTAGAGAATCGACAGGATTTTGGAAGTTATGCAAACATTTTAAAGTAACTTCTTTATTTGAATCTCTTGTATATTTATCATATTCATAATCATCATTATAATATATTGGGCCATTCATCCATATTGCTGTATATACAGTTATCATAGAACCATTATTGCCTGTTTCTTTAATTTTATTAAACTGATTGTATGGTATCCATTCAAATACTAAATCATTATAGTAGGAATTAATATTAAATTGCCTTTCTTGAATGAAGTTATCAATTTTGTCATTTCCACTAGTCCAAGCAAGAACTAAGATATAATCATTTGTATCTGGATTTTGAGATATTCCATACAATACAGGAAACTTGGATTTTTTTTTTGAATATTTTTTAACCTAAAATCCATAAACAGGAAATTAAAATTATATTAAAAATGTAATAATAAATGTAATATTATTTATATAAATTTATACCTCATTTATTAGAAAATCAACAGGATTTTGCAAGTTATGCAGACATTTTAAAGCAACTGTTTTATTTGAATCTCTTGTATATTTTATACAATGTAATGGGCCATTTCTCCATATTGCTGAATATACAGTTATAGAACCATTTTTGCTTGTTTCCTCAATTTCATTAAACTGATTGTATGGTATCCATTCAAATACTACATAGAAATCAATATTTAATTGCCTTTCTCGAATGAAATTATCAATTTTTTCATTTCCACTTGCGCATGTATTATTTTGAACTAAAATATAATCACTTGTATCTGGATTTTGAGATATTCCATACAATCCATTTATTGTTGAATATTTTTTAGCCTAAGACCATGAGTAGGAAATTAATATTATATTAATAAGTGTAATAATAAATATAATAAAATGTAATAATATTTGTAGAAATTTTATACCTCATTTATTAGAGAATCAACAGGATTTTGCAAGTTATGCAAACATTTTAAAGTAACTTCTATGTTTGGATCTCTTGTATATTTATCATATTCATTATCATCTTTATGATATAATGGACTGTTCCTCCATATTGCTGAATATACAGTTATAGAACCATTTTTGCCTGTTTCCTCAATTTCATTAAACTGGTTGTATGGTATCCATTCAAATACTACATAGAAATTAATACTTAATTGCCTTTCTTGAATGAAATTATCAATTTTTTCATTTCCACTTGCCCATGTATGATTATTTTGAACTAAAATATAATCACTTGTATCTGGATTTTGAGATATTCCATACAATCCATTTATTGTTGAATATTTTTTAGCCTAAGACAATGAGTAGGAAATTAATATTATATTAATAAGTGTAATAATGAATATAATAAAATGTAATAATATTTGTAGAAATTTATACCTCATTTATTAGAGAATCAACAGGATTTTGCAAGTTATGCAAATACTTTAAAGTAACTTCTTTGTTTGGATCTCTTGTACATTTATCATGTTCATCATCATCTTTATAATATAATGGACCATTCCTCCATATTGCTGAATATACTGTTATAGACCCATTTTTGCCTGTTTCTTCAATTTCATTAAACTGATTGTATGGTATCCATTTAAATACTAAATCATTATAGGAATTAATATTTAATTGCCTTTCTTGAATAAAATTATCAATTTTTTCATTTCTACTAGTCCAGGCAAGAACTAAAATATAATCATTTGTATCTGGATTTTGAGATATTCCATGAAATACAAGAAATTTGTCATTTTTTGTTGAATATTTTTTAGCCTAAAACCATAAATAGGAAATTATCATTATAACATTATATTAAAGATGTAATAATAAATATAATATTACTTATATAAATTTATACCTCATTTATTAGAGAATCAACAGGATTTTGCAAGTTATGAAAACATTTTAAAACAACTTCTTCATTTGAATCTCTTGCATAATTCCATATTGCTGAATATAAAGTTATAGAACTATTTTTGCTTATTTCTTTAATTTCACTAAACTGATTGAATTGTATCCAATAAAATACCCAATTATAATCATAGTAATCAATATTTAATTGCCTTTCTTGAATGAAATCATCAATTTTTTCATTTCCAATCATCGAATTTACCAAGTTAACAGAATTATTTTGAACGATAATATAATCACAATCTGATATTCCATGAAATAAAAGAAACTTGTCATTTTTTGTTGAACAGTTTTCAGTCTAAAACCATAAACAGGAAATCAATATTATATTAAAAAATGTAATAATAAATGTAATAATGTACATAGAAATTTATACCCCATTTATTAGAGAAACAACTGGATTTTGCAAGTTATGCAAAAATTTTAAAACACCTTCTTTATTTGAATCTCTTGTATAATATGAACTCAGCAGATACTTAAGACATGATGGACTATACCTCCATATTGCTGAATATGAAGTTATGGAACCATTTTTGTCTGTTTCTTTAATTTCATTAAACTGATTGTATGGTATCCATTCAAATACTACATCGTTATAGGAATTAATATTCAATTGCCTTCCTTGAATGAAGTCATCAATTTCACTGATCAAGGCAAGAACTAAAATATAATTATTTGTATCTGGATTTTGAGATATTCCATACAATACAAGAAGCTCATCATTTATTGTTGAATATTTTTTAGCCTGAAATCATAAAAAGGAAGTTAACATTATATTTAATAAAAGTAATAATATTCATAGAATTTATACCTCATTTATTAGAGAATCAATAGGATTTTGTAAGTTATGCAAAATTTTTAAAACAACTTCTTTATTTGAATCACTTTTACAATTATTACAATTGTAATAAAAATGTAATGGACCATTCCCCCATATTGCTGAATATACAGTTTCAGAACCAGTTTTGTAAAATTCATGAAACTGGTGATCGTATAATGCCAATTCAAGTACTGCATCATAATAGTAATCAATATTTAATTGCCTTTCTTGAATGAAATCATCAATTTTTTCATTTCCAATCATCCAATTTACTAAGTCAACAGAATTATTTTGAACCAAAATATAATCGCTTGTATCTGGATTTTGAGATATTCCATACAATACAAGAAACATATCATTTTTTGTTGAATATTTTTTAGCCTACAATCATAAACAGGAAATTAATATTATAATATTATTTAAAAATGTAATAATAATAAATATAATAAATGTAATAATATTTATACCTCATTTATTAGAGAATCAACAGGATTTTGTAAGTTATGCAAAAATTTTAAAACAACTTCTTTATTTGATTCTCTTGTATATTTGCTATGACCATAATGAAAATGTAATGGGCCATTTCCCCATATTGCTGAGTATATTGTCATAGAACCATTTTTGCCTGTTTCTTTAATTTCATTAAATTGATTGTATGGTATCCATTCAAATACTACATCAAATGAATTAATATTTAATTTCCTTTCTTGAATAAAATCATCAATTTTTTCATTTCCACTAGTCCAAGTAAAAACTAAAATATAATCATTTGTATCTGGATTTTGAGATATTCCATACAATACAAGAAACTTGTCATTTTTTGCTGAATATTTTTTAGCCTAAAACCATACAAAAACGTGAAATTAGCATTGTAACATTATATATTAAAAATGTAATAAGAAATGCAATATTATTTATATAAATTTATACCTCATTTATTAGAGAATCAATAGGATTTTGCAAATTATGAAAACATTTTAAAGCAACTTCTTTATTTGAATCTCTTGTATATTTTCTATTGTATAATGGGCCATCCCTCCATATTGCTGAATATATAGTTATAGAATCATTTTTGCCTGTTTTTTTAATTTCGTTAAATTGATTGTATGGTATCCATTCAAATACTACATCATCATAGGAATTAGTATTTAATTGCAATTCTTGAATGAAATTATCAATTTTTTCATTTCCGCTGGTCCAATCTATAAGTCTGCTTTTTAAGTACTCAATATCTTTATTTTGGGAAGACATTTTTTTTAGAATTCAAAAATTTTTGAATGAATATTTATTTATAGCGATAATGATCATTGTACACGCAATTCATGCATAATAATGCATAGTTCTGAATATGTGACGGTATGATTTAATTATGCGTGGTTTCATGCATAACATTATGAATGTGAAAATCATTTTTTCAACAGTCATTTTAACAATTTTTTTTTTGTTAGGCCCCTTGCGTATTTCACATGGAAAAAATTCATTATAATGTTTTAAAAAGTAACACAAATAATAAAGCCGCGCAAAAATTAATAAAATGTATGCAATTTTTTTGTAGAACAGACTACCTTTTATGAATTGGCAGCTATTGTACTAGTTTATAAGCAAATACAAAATACAGAATTTATTTATTACTTAGGAATTATTTTAGTTCAGGTAATGTTAAAATCAATGGAGTAAAAATACGAAAAAATAGTAACATATTATGTTTTAAGCTATCTTATATAATTAATCAGTGCGTTTGACGTTATATACTTCGAGAATATACAGTATGTTAAGTTTATTTTTTTTTTCTCTAAACATAATTGTTTCTTGTTTTTTTAAAAAATGAAATTAAACGTTAATTAAAGTAAAACAAATAGAAGTTAACCGTTCTTTTTTTGAAGTTGTGATACGTAATCTATTTGAAAATATTTTCTTAATGAATCTCATTGTAAATCACATTGACAAATCAGGAAACTGAATATTTTGAATGAGATTGTATTGGTCATACCTAGTGCCTCGACCCGTATCCGGATCAATCCGGATTGATCCGGATTTTTTTTTTTCGGATATCCGGATTTTCACGGTTTTCATCCGGATTATAAACCGGATGAAAAATATCCGGTTTGACCCGGAATCCGGATGAAATTTTTATTATTTTTTTTTTTATTGATAATAATTTTGCTGATCCATAAAGATCTATATCTAAATGATATTATGGCTAATTATTTTTGCGCCTAATACCAATTTTTTTATTAAAATTTATTAAATTTATATTTGTTATATTAAACTTTTTAATACAGTAAGTTTAAGAAGATTTTTCAATTATAATTTATTTATTGAAGTTTGTATCAGATTTGTTTATTTAAATTTATACATTAACAAATAACAAATAATTTTAGATTTTACATTCAAACGTTCAAAAGAAAAAAAACTTTATATTATTTTTGTTACAACAAAATAATAATTATTGTTTTAAATGAAAAATTGTTCAATATTATAAATTTATATAATTATAACAACTTTTTTAAAAAATTAAAACTAGTGTTATATAATTTGATTCAAATGATTCTTTAATTTTTGAAAGAAGAAACAAATCCTTAAAAAATTACCTTACTAACCCAACACATCTATTTATAGTAATCTTTAGCTGTATATAAAAATATCTTGTTTAAAAGAAATTGTTTTAAATAAAAGTATTTAATGAAATTGGAATTATGTAAATTTCGTGGTCTTGGATAATTTTGGCCAAATTTGTTAATTCTGGCCGAAATTAACATCACGTGACACCAGAAAAATAGTTTAGCCACCGGGCAAAAAATTTTTTATCGGCTGGCATGAAAATTTAATGTTACACAATTTGTAATTCTGGCAGGCGTTATGAATTCTGGCCAGAATTATTGCCGATCATTTGTAAATCCAATCCGGTTTCCGGTTTCTATCCGGATTATCTGATCCGGATTCAAAATCCGGGTCAATCCGGATATAATCCGGATTTTTTTTTTGTGTAATCCGGATGACGGTTTTCATCCGGGTCGAAGCACTAGTCATACCCGTACAACATCAGTGTAACAAATATAATACATGCTGTATCAGGTACGTATTATTCTCATATAATTTATGTGTCGACTGTGTCGTATTTATTATTTTTAAAGATTAATGCTGGAAGAATTTTAATTGATTGTATTTATGATGCCGAATAATTGCGTAATAACGATAAGCTGAATTGATAAATTCAACAAAGAAGATCCAACAAAAAATCTCGATCATATGACATTTACCTGACAAAAGAAACGAATTCGTAAAAAAAAAAAAATAATAATTTTTACATCATTTTATATATATAATTATAATTTACAAAAATTAGTATAGATTACAACATTCTTAATTTATTTTTTTTTCGTATTAATTTCAGTATGTCGGCCAAATGTTTGGCGTTGTTCTTATCGATAAAAGGTTTAGAATGGATTTTAGTTTCACAATTTTGGTTTCACAATTTTGGTTTGTTCCACAATTTTTTTGAGAAAAAAAATTATTTTTAACAAAATTAAGCAGCGCAGAAATTTCAACGAAAATAATATTACATTATTCTTTTTCATTTTTTATTATTATTTTATTTTAATGAAGACAATATCTGATATACATTTTTTTATTAAAGGAAAAAAAAAATTACGTACAAGATTTTTTTATTTTTTTTTTGTAGTAAATTGTGTTGATGTTTGATGACTTTAAGACTTTGAAAAAAACTAATAAAAAAAATTCGACATTTATAATAAGAATTTGGCGGTAGAATTGTTATAAAAAAAAAGAGCGCGAAAATTCCCTAATTAATTTTTTTTCTTTGCTGATTTGATTAAAAAAATTAAAATTTAACAAGGTGAATATTAGTAAAAATATATGGGATAAAATATATGTAATAACAAAACATAAAAATCAAGATATTAAAAAAAAAAATAATAATCGAACTCTTAAATTAAAGATTAAATTTTTATAAATTTAGATATTATATAGAATCTTACGTGTTTTAAAATCATAGTTTAGTTTCCTTTCTAATAATAAGAGGAAGGGAAAAACTTGAAAGAGAATTAAATGAATATTAATATTGTAAAAGAAAAGACAAGGAAAAGAAACAAAAAGAAACTGAGGAAAAGTAGAGAAATCTGGGGAAAATGTAACTGTATTTCATTGCCAATATATTTTTTTCGTAGTTCTCTTAGTATCTCTCGTTCGTTATTAAAGAGATATTCTAAATTTAGAGTAAGAAAATAATCATAGAATCTCTCATGTCGGCCATGGATTTATCATCCAAGAAATTTCTTTCCACGATTATTTCCCTCGTGATCATAACATTATAATGTGACCATTCAAAGTAACTTTAATTTGGATTTACTTTCTAATCGACATATCCTTTATTTTACCGGTAGGGCCGTAGGGGTATCTTATCACAGTATTTGCCTCAAGTATTTTATTAGCACCTACGGTCTATCCACGAAATATTGGAAAAAAAAAGATTTTTAATTTTATGTACACGTAAATCAGATTTCTGAGACGTTAATTTTGACTTTATCAAAGCTTACCTATTCACATTAAAAATGGTTTAACATGAGATTTTAACACTAGCTAGAATAGTCCATACTTCATTAAATTTTATGTGTATCGTACTTTTCCAAACTGTGTATGAAATGATCCAATGGCATCTTCAGGAATTTCAAATCTCTTTTTCGTAATGATAAATTTAATATTAAAAATTTAAATTTATTAAAAAAAATAAAAATTTTGTATTTTGTAATTGGAATGTATTGTTATCGAATGCGTACTGTTACCGGTAATAACGGTAATTAAGAGTTGGATAACTAGCGATATTATATCGTATAAACACTCGATTATCAACAGGATTCTTACTCAATACTACCTATCCTGGTATTCCGGTATTGTTCGTTAAGAATCGTCAAGATAAACAACTACAAAATACGATAAATAATAATACACAATGGTTATAATAACAAATGTTATGTGACTGTTAGAAACAACGGGTAATATTGACCAACATATAACGATTTTATTAAATAAGTGTGAATTCGGGTTTTTACAACAAAGTGATAAAAAGTGATAGAAAGGAATAGGAAATATATCTTAAAGATATTTTACTATAAGACAATTACGGAAAATAACTATGAGATATCCCCTTTATCAAAGAGTTGGCAGAAGGTATATTTATAGCTAACTATCATCTCTTTTTCTGTCATCAAGGCGAAATCTAATCTATAGATATCTATTAATGGGTTATTGATTTCCTATTGTTAAGTTTCATCGTGAGATATCGTAATATATCAATATGATTATAAGCCACTTTAATAAAGTACAAATGGTAATTTTGGACGGTTAATTACTATTGAGCTAATTTCCCCACAATAACTTCTAATAAAATCTTATACATATAAACAATACAAATAAAGAAAATAAATAATATAAACAATAATAATATGAATAATATAATAATACTACTTATGTAAATATAATAAAATAAAATAAATAAAATCAATATCTTCTATTAGGTTAATCTGGTGTACACAAATCACCGGTTGTATATCGATATAAATCGGCACATAATATCAGAAATCGACATGTACACAAATGTACTGTATTCATATCGGATCGTCATATATCGACGGAAATCATGTGAACAAAATTTCGCGTAACAGTACTGTATACAAAAGTTAATTTAACCTTAAATATAGGTTTTAACAAACTATCATTTAAAACTTTATTACTGTCGGCATCACTTACATGTTGACATAAAATTACCTTTATCAGTTATTAAATAATTCATTACTATCATATAATTCATATTCTAACCTTATAAAAAAAGTGGATACGTTTTTTATATGGAATTTATACGGAAAAATACGTTTATATACTGAAAGATACGTTTTGCACACTGAGAGATACTGAATTGGTCAATTTTAAATCAACATACTCTTTGTAGCAATAATAAATGCAAGAAAAAAAAGATTATGAAATTATATTTTTTTCTGTCTATTATTTTTTTTTTTTAAAAAAAATTATTTTTCCGAATATGGTAATATGATTAATAAACTAATCTTTTTTAGTTAGTAAAATAAAAAAAATCTGATCAAAATTTTATTAAACGGATTAAGCCCACAAAAATCTTCAATGGTGTAATATCAGAAAATATAATTTATAAATTTTTAGTGTTGTACTGCGGTCCAAATGACCTTAAACTAGTACATGTTAGATTTTTTAAGAAATCGTCAGTTTAGATTTTTAACTTTTTTTCAAGAAGTTGAACAAGGAAATCATCTAATCGGATAAGGTGAAAATGAGAAATCCGGTTTCATCTAGCCATTTGTTGTTGTGAACGAATTCAAACTTGATGTTTTTTACATTCTCTGTTAAAACTGTATGTACAGTATGTTTAGTGTTGCAGAAATTTGAGAACTGTATCAATTTATTGGTCAATTATTAAAAGTCAGATGAATACATGAAATTTTTAGCCATAATTAGTTTAGAAATATGTAAAATTCAATAAATTCCCACATATTCTATATCATATCGAATTTTGTGGATCTACGCTGAAAATACCACATGTTTTGTCATAGGTATTTGGGAGATATTAGAACTATTCAGATTTCCACATATTTTCAGTTTTTCACAATATTCGATGTGGATTTTCATGTGGATTTTAAGTGAAAAAAATTTCTTGATGTAAGAGCATAATTATAATTTAAAGTCTTCAAATTTTATTTCAAGACATTTATTTAACTGTTTTAACAATTGTGATTTAAACAATAATTTACATTAAGTAACACATTTTTTCATGGAAATTTTATGTATCAGGTTATGCTTACTAAAAATAAGAATTTGTAATGGTCATGCTCAATTACAAACTGATTTATTTATATAAAAACTACATATACTTTATGATCAGTGTTGAACAATAACTAATTATAATAAATAAAAAAAAATATAATTCCTTTATATTCCATAAAACTATTAATAATATTGAAATTATATCTGATTAATTATCAGTGTTAGTAATAGAAAGAAGGTTGTTAACTTATGATGTAGAACATTAAAGAGCAGTATCAATGCATTATTAAAAAACTTTATGGAAAGATGTAAAAATAATAGTCAGTTGTTATCTTCACTTTAAGCTTTATCATAGTAAGATATCAAGGAATTCAGCAAATCTAATTGATATGTTCAATAATAAAGATATTTTGAAAGCTAAATACCATATGATTTACGAATAAAATTTAATAGGAATATCATCAATCAGTAATTGCACAACTTAAAAATTCAGATTTTGGAAAATCTTTTGTAAAAAAATTGGACACTAATTACAATAATTGAGATGTATAAATAGCTTCTGGATGATTTTTGTTTTTCTTAAAAGAAGAGAGGTGTGATTTTCTGTAAATTTCTGCTTCTTTAAATTGTTTTCTAATTTCAATTACATTTGAATCACCTTTTTTATAAGAACTATAACAATCATAAAATGACTTAAGTTCAACATTTATTTCAATAGCATTTGGTCTATTATCTGGATTTGAATCCCAACATCTTCTCATTAAGTCAGTATAACATTTTGGCGCTTCCAGTTCATTTACCTCAGGTCTAATTCCATTGCATATCTCTAATTTTAGATCATGGTCATGTGCACAATTGTTGAAAGGCTGCTTCCCAGTTGCAGTGAAATACATAATCATACCAAAGCTATATATATCTGCTGCCTGAGTATAAGCTTTATCTCTCAGCACTTCAGGAGCCATATAAGAAATAACTCCGTAAGTTTTTACCTCACCTGTATTATTTACATCTTCACATAATCCCATATCTGATATTACTACTGATTTTTTATTGAAAGTATTTAAGTTTTTTGTTAAAAACAATATGTTTCCTGTATGAAAATCATGATGAACCTTATGTTTTTTATGAATTCCTCCGAGACCTTCGATGATACTAAGTAGTGTTTGTATTTTATTTTTCCAATCGAAATCTTTATAATTATTATTTATCCAATTACTATAACTTCCACCTTCTGCATATTCAAGAACTATAATAATTTTTTTTGTATCGGGATCTTGGGATATTCCATATACATTAAGAATACTACTATTTTTATTAATTGAATATTCACTAACCTATTTTAATAAAATTATTAATTAAAAAGCATTCCGATTAATTAAAATAAATTTATTAAGAAATTTCATACCTCATTTAGTAATTTATCAGTTAAATTTGGTGAATTATTTAGACATTTTAAAGCAACTTTTTTGTTTGAAACTCTTGTATACATTTTCTTATCTACTGTATATCATATTTTAATGGACCATCTTTCCATATTGCTGAATATATTATAGAAAATCCGCCTTTACCTATTTCCTTAATGTAATTGATTATATGGTATCCATTCAAATACTATATTAAAACAAGAATTTGTTCTTAATTTCATTTCTTGAATTAAATCATCAATTTTTTCATTCTCAACTGTCCATTTTGTAAAAATATTTGTACATGGCTTACACCACAAATATCTTATTTGAGTAAATTTTATTCCACAATTTTTACAGTATTTTTTACCATATTCCATACAATATTCTTTTTGAAGAGCTAAAATGTAATCTTTTTTATCTGAATTTTGCGATAATCCATATATTTTGCAGCTACTATCAAATTCTTCAACCTGTTAAATTAAAAATATATCATTAAATTAAAGAAAATTAAATTAAATTAAAAACTTTTTCATACCTTATCTAGAAGTTTTTGTGAGTCATTATAATATAATAAAGTAACTTCATATTCCCATATTGCTGCATATATTGAAACAAACATTCCTTTGCCTATTTTTCTAATTTTATTAAACTGATTGAATGGTATCCATTCAAATCTTGTATCACTTCGCTCATTAATTTTTAACTGAATTAAACTATCAATTTTGTCATCTCCACTTTTCCAGCTAATGAAATTACATGGTTTACACCATTTATACTGGATATCTGTATATATCTCATCACATATGATACAATCTTTTCCAAAATTTTCATTACTAAAAACCAGAATATAGTCATTGGTATCTGGATTTTGAGATATTCCATACAATACAAGAAGCTTGGCATTTGTTGTTGAATATTTTGTAGCCTAAAACCATAAAAAATTAACATTATAACAGATAATATTAAAAAATGTAATAATAAATGTAATAATATTTATAGAAATGTATACCTCGTTTATTAAAATATCAACAGGATTTTGCATGTTATGCAAACATTTTAAAGCAACTTCTTTATTTGAATCTCTTGTATATTTATTATTACATAATGGACCATTCCTCCATATTGCTGAATATACTGTTATAGAACAATTATTGCCTATTTCTTTAATTTCGTTAAACTGATTGTATGGTATCCATTCAAATACTACATCATTGTATAAATCAGTATTTAATCGCCTTTTTTGAATGAATTTATCAATCTTTTCATTTCCGCTTGTCCAATCTAGTCCGCTTTTTAAATATTCAATTTCTTCTTGGGAAGTCATTTTTTTTAGAGTTCAAAAAAATATGAAATTTTATTTATAGTGACAATGATCATTGTACTGCATGATAATGATGCATAACAACTTCCCCCAAAAAATCACTTGCGCGTGACCGATTTGCAGATCATAATTTATCAAAATTTGTTTTTTGAATAAAACTTAATACAAATGTTATTCAGCTTTTATAATCCTAATTTCTATAGGAATAAATAATTTCTCTACAAGTTTGTTTAGGGTTAAAAGAAAGGGTTGTATACCATTTTTCGCTCTTTTATATTTAATTTTGTAAAAGTTAATCTTAGCAAATAATTGCATTCATACCCCATAATTTCTCCCTAAGTAAACTTGCAGAAAAAGCAAAAATGCGTATAGGATTCAATTTTGGAGTCTGCATAGTGGTTTTGCCAAGTTTTAAAAATATAAATTTTCTCATTAACGGATTTTTGGAAATGATCTGCAAAAAATTTGATCACGTGCCGGTGGTTTCTTGGGGTTACGCCGAAATCATAACAATATGAATGCGAAAATCATTGTTTCAACAATTGTTTCAACAAATTCTTTTGTTAGGCTGCTCCTTACATATTTCACATAGTAAAAAACGCTAATTACAATATTTTCAAAGGTAACACAAATAATAAAACTGCGCAAAAAAATTAATAAAAATGTATGTACTGTACTTTTATTTATAATTAGGCAGCTATTATAGTTTGATATATTTTATAAACAAATACAGAATTTATTATTATTTAGGAATTATTTTAGTTCAGATAATTTTAGAGAAAAAATCTGAGAAAATTAAGTTTTAAGCTAACTGATATAATTAATCAATATATTTGACATTATATACTTTGAGAATATATAGTATGTTCATTTTTTTATAAACATATTCAGTTGTTTTTCGTCAAGAAGCTGTTTGCTTTTAAAAAATAGAATTAAAACATTAATTAAAACAAAACAAATATAGTAATCCAAAAGTGACAAGAAGGTAACCTTTTTTTTGAAAATGTGACACGTAATCTGTTTGAAAATATTTCTTCGATGATTAGCTGAACATACTATACCAAATCAGGAATATTTTGAATGAGGTTACCCGTATAACATCAGTGTAACAAATATAATACATATCAGATATCATTCTCGTATCCCGCAAACGTAATTTATGTGCTATTTTTCATTCTAATTAGTTCATTATTTTAAAGATTAATTTTATTTGATTGTACTTATGATGCCGAATAGTTGCGCAATAACGATAAGTGAAATTTCTGATAAATTCAACAAAAAAAATTCTCGATTATGACATTTATCTGACAAAAGAAGCGAAAAAAATTCTAATTTATAAAAATATTACATATGAGGAGCACGTGTAGATTACAACACAATTTTTAATTTATTTTTTCTTCGTATTACTTAATTTCGGTATGTCAGCCAAATGTTTGGGTAAATTGGGTATCTTTTTCACTGTAATATCGGTAAAAGGTTTAGAACGGATTTTAGTTTCACAGTTTGGTTTCACAATATTGGTTTCGCAATTTCGGTTTCACAATTCTGGTTTCACAATTTTTTTGATATGAACGTTGAACCTCGAAAAAATTATTCTTAACAAAATTATGCGGCGCAGAATTTTCAACGAAAAATGTTGCATTTCTTTCTTATTCCTTTTACTTTTATTTTTTATTAAAAAAAAAAAAAGAAAAGAAAAAGCTACGTAGATTTTTTTCAGGAATTTCAAATTCAAGGTAAATCTAACCGCGTGTGGAAATCTTATTGAAGTGTAACATATATTGCTGTTATTCCACTGTTATTCCCCTAAAATATCGAAATGAAATGTTTTTCGGATATGGAAAAAAATATTAGTCTGATTAAGGTAATTTGTTGATAAAGATGATGAAGCCGCAAATGTTGTCATTATTGCTGCCATGATTATTTTATTCTAGCATAGAGATAATGGAAAAAGATGTTACGACGAGCAACGAATGTGAAGAAAGCTATTGTATCTCTTTTTTTTTTAACAAACGTTCCTAATATATACTCATTAGTTTATTATATTATTCTAATATACTAGAATGATTTTGTCTGACGGTTAGTTACACTGAGTAAAATCGATAATTTGGTTAACTATCACCTAGCATAACGAAAATGGTAGCCGGATTTATTTTCCGGTTACACATGTCGGTTGCATATGATTTCTGGATTATCAGAATTATTAAAAAGTTTTTTTATAATTATAGTTTTGAGTCAAATATTTTAACTTTATATTCTTTATGATTCTAATATAATTATTCCCAATTGAAAATCTTCATAGCTTAACGGTTTTTTAACACCATAATATTGTTACTCATTTTATCTAATGACAAATTTTGAACGAACATTTTTAACCATAAATGTCATTTTAGCCTAATATGTGATTCTTCTTTTAAAGAAGAGAAAAATCGATTATTTATTTAATCTGGCGTACAGTAATTCTTTAAAATGAGACTACTATCCGAAATCACACGTAACCCAGCATGTGATGCTAGGGTCGTTGTAGTTGATTTGATTCCACTTAATGAAATTTTGATCAGATATTTTGAAGTAATAAATTTTTTATTAGTTTTTTCAGCTTTTGATTTTATACCGAAAAAGTTTTTCTTTGGATTTTTCAGTCCAACCGAAAAATAAATTTTTGTATTATAACTAGGGATGGAAAAAATTCGAGTTGGGCGACTTGATTGGTACATCGTTTTTTTTTTTAAAAAAAAAATAATTGCACTGCATTTCTTTATTAAACTCTTTAAGAGTACACATTAGGAATTGGTACATCGGTTTCAAAATCGGTTTTAATAAACTTTGATATATACTGACTCGGATCTAGACCAGTGACATAAACCGATTATTGAACAGAACTAGTTTCGGTTTGACACTGCTCAACTCTGTTTTTTCAATAGATAAGTTCAGAACTGAATCGAACCGAGAAAGTCGTCCCCTATCACATATAACATCATTCTGTTACAATTTTTTATTCACCAAACAAAACGTATAAATTCACCCCTGCTTCTATGTCAACGTAACAACTGAAAATGCATTAAAGAGGGATTTAAAATATAATAAATGCATTCTTATAAAATTTTTACGGAAACTCAACTTTCTAAGTTGATTCAAAAGGATTGCGAGTTCACTAAGAACAAATCAACTATTAATTATGTATGTATATAGCGCCTTTTACACCAAATTCAATAGGCGGCACTTAGCAATACCGTTAATGGATTTAAAAATACTTTGCTTTTTAATTCCTCAGAACAAAATGGATAGCAGCATTCTACTTGACATTCATATTATCAACCACTTGGACCATGATCACGAAAATCCTCTCGTAAGCCGAGGAAACGAAGCAAATGAAACAGAGAAAAAAATTTGTAGGTAACAAAACACAGGATTAGAATTAAAAACCAATATAATCTTTTATTTTATCATTTTTTGTACTATAGAAAAATGCTCTCCGTGACTGTGATACTGCTCACTCATTCATGGAACCACTTAAATACTAATTTTATTAAAACAACTTCAATATCCATAGCAATATAAACACTTTTATGAGATTACTAATGTTTTTTCACTTTACAGTATATCTTTAGTACTTTTTTAGGACTTTGAAGATAAAATCAAGTCATTTAGCAGTTATAGAGTTGTTTTAGATATTAATTTTTATTATGTTAGTTTGAATATTTATTATTTCTTTACGTGTATTTGAAACTATTTAATTAGAAATAATATTTATTTATTTGCTTACTAAAATTGATTTTATTGTAAAAGCACTAAAATAATTTATGTAGTTTTTTTTTAAAAAAAAAAAAATTCTTTTTTAAATGTTACGTGGGCAATTATTAAAAAAAAATATATATTTGTTGTATGAATCTCGTGGTAAATATACAGTATAAGGGGAGTGACGTACTGTATGGTAAAAAAAATTTCATCTCATGTTAACGTAATTATGCGAACTTTTGTTACCGACCTGATTCAAGTAATTCAACTGGGGGAGTGGAAAGTGAGTAACGTAGATTGCCTAATTGAGTAATGTAAGAATTACTCGATCTACGTTACTCCTACTAGTTCGTCAATGATGTGTAGAATTCACGGATAAATAATCCTTTAAACATGTCATATGGGCGAATTGATGATCGGAATTTCGATCATTTTGGCTAAAATTAACGTTAATTTTGGCCAAAATGATCGAAATTCCGATCACCAAGTGAGTCAAATCAGCTTCGCTGAAATTATATTAAACATAGTGTTAATTGATCTTCCAATAATGTGAGCAATTCTCTTCCAATAATTTATTACGAACAATGTAACACTGTTGCACTTCGTTATTGGTGGATATTGAATACTCTAACTTTATAATATATTATTGGCATATATTATTTTGATTATTATTAAAACGTATTCATTATGTTTATGTTTTAATAATGCTAAAACTGGTGCCCAATAAATAACATGTGTGAATACCGTTAAATTTTTTAATAAATCAAATTTTGGTAATATTAAAATAAATGTAATATCAGTTTATTGTTTGTGATGATGTGTTAAATCAAACTGTAAATTTTAACGGTTATTTAAATAAATTAACAAAGCCTTTGATTGTCAAATAATATTTATTTTACATTAAAAGTTAAAACCATGGTTGAAGCCATTCAATGTTTGAAATTTCTATCAAAAAAAGGAAATTTATTTTTTCTCCACGCACCCATCAATTTTTTTAACGCTTCAATTTTTAAAAAGTTTAAGCCTCCCAACCTTTAAGATCCAGCCCCATGATATTTAAAATCCAAGCTAACATATTGAAATAATTAATGATATTATTCGCCAATTTTTTATCGCCTCACTTTAAGAATAACCTACGATCTAGCATCATGATATTTAGAATCCAAGTTAATTAACTTGTTACCATAATATAATTAGTTGTATTATTCGCCAATTTTAACGCAATAATATTAATAATTTAAGCCTCCCCAGCCTTACTAACGATGATATTCATGAGATTGATTGTATTGGTAATCAAAACAAGGCTTGTCCTCTCTATCATATTTAAATTCAGATTACTAATGATCATCATTGGTTTTTTTTTACGTACAAACGTTATAATGCTTTCAGTAAAATTCCTGTTGTTATAATAAATATATATTTCAATGCAATCGCACTTCGTGTTCTCATATTAATTGTGTTTATAATAATATTAATTTTTACATTTACATTTATTATTACTTACTTTCTAACTTTCTTACTTTCTACAATATAATTGCCAAGAATCTATTTAATGCAATTATTTTAATAATTGTTTTGGCCATACTCGTAACTTATACATCTTCAAGAATTGATGCGCCGTGCTCAACACATCAATAAGGCGGGTTTGAAACTTATTAAGAAATTTGAAGGTTTCCGTTCTAGATTTTATGTTGATAAAGTGATAAGTTCATTTTTTTATTGATTAAACAACATAGTTAAATGAAACACATTATTATTTATTATGTCACCAGGGCATAATAACTATTGGTTATGGTCATGCTTGTCATGTTTATGATTGTAGTAAAATTCACCCTCCTATCAGTCGCGCTAAAGGAGAAGCATTGCTCAAAAAGGATTTAGTCGTGTTCGAAAAATGCGTTGACTCGCTCACTCAGATTAAGCTAAATTCCAATCAGTTCTCTGCCTTGGTTTCATTTACCTACAACCTTTGTTGTGAGGCTTATCGAAGATCCACGTTGCGTAGAAAGCTTAACGCTGGTAACACCAAAGGAGTTTAGAAGATGGGTCTACGCTGATGGCAGTAAATTGAGGGGCTTGGTGAGACGTCGTAAAGTCGAAAAGGAAGTTTTTTTGCAAGAGCGGTGGTTGCTAAAAGTCATTATATGTGTACTATTTACTTTATTGTATTTCTAGTTTTATTCGTAAAGTAATCAATAAAAATAATTTATATTATAAGTTAGGAAAAAAAATTAAGCTTTTACAGATTTTGAACGTAAACTTTAAATTGAGTGTTAAATAAAAAAATCGTAAAATTATTAATTATCGAAACGCGAATTTTTGTGCCGGTCAAAAGATGTTGCAAACAATATTAAATGTTATTTAGAGTTACTATTGTCCATTGACAGGTCAATTGAAGTGTTAAAGAAATTTTAAGAGATTACGGCGAAGTATGATGAAGGTGACATTGAATATTATATTGAATAGTATCGAATACCGATATGTATTTTAATTA
This sequence comes from Rhizophagus irregularis, assembly GCF_026210795.1. Classification (NCBI taxonomy): domain Eukaryota; kingdom Fungi; phylum Glomeromycota; class Glomeromycetes; order Glomerales; family Glomeraceae; genus Rhizophagus; species Rhizophagus irregularis. The sequence continues at coordinate 4,621,857 of NC_089444.1, read as the reverse complement.
TGCGATAAATACTTGTATGAAAAAATTTTATTTTTACCATAATAAAAATTATTTATTGTTCAAAAACTAATTATTTAAGGTTAATTTCTTACGTAGGGAATATACGAAGTATTTTTTTTTCTAAGATTACACAATGAAACCACAATAGTGGCTTGACAAAGTTCCATGAACCAACGAACATGGATCAGCGTTTTAAGGACAGAATGGAATTACGCAAGCACAAATCATCAGGATTTACCGAGTCAAAAAAAAAAATTCTACATAATCGGATAAAAGTGCTGCCGGTAATTTTACGTCATTTATTGTAAGATTTGCATATAATTGCATATCAACTGATCAATATTAACGTTTTTAAGGTAAGAATGTCGATCATGCAGCAAATTTGAACTTTAAATTTTTTAACTATAATAATATTTTTTGATTGTATTATCTGTTTTTTTTAAAAAGAAATTTAATATTTCTTTTTAAAACTTACCACATATAATTGTTACAAAAAAAAAAAAAAAAAAAAAAAAAAGAATTTTTTTTTTGCCTCGTTTAAATTTTAAATTACATATTTTTTTTTAACCCGTCTTTTTGAGTTGGATCCGGTTAACGATGATCATAACATGGCTATCACCTAAGAAATCGCGTATCAAACTAATATTCAAAACAAGGCATATCTGATATCCTTTTTTTCATCACGTGATTTCACGTTAAAAACTTTCTCTAATGTATATAGTTATCACTATTTTTTCACTTACAGTAATATAATGAATAATTCAATAGTCAATAGTTTAATTTACTGTTCCACATCTGACAGTACACTCCTATAATACGGACCTCATTGTTACTTATGATAACTTTGTGTGTTGTTTCGAGTCCTTTTCATATATGTAGTTTGTTAAATCGGTGGACGTACGGTTGTCTTCGACAGCTTTATTACGGTTTTTTATGTATATTTTAAAAAATTACATTTAGCATGTACTGTGATATGATTAGTACTTTATAAATAAATCAAAATTTATTATTATTAATTATAATGTAAAGCTTTATTTAAATCTTAGGAAAGGAAGAGGTTAGAATTAGTGTACCTTAGATTCTTAAAAACAATCCTATAGTACGTTGCTTATACTAATAAGAATTCTTGATTCATAGAAATTGAGCGATTACTGTAAATAAAGTAATCGTAATATAAAGTATCAATATATCGTAAGAATATTAACGATTATACGCTTGCAGTTCAATCATCATTCTGTTAAAGTAAGTGTATGTTATTCTATTATTCTAAGTATGATATTTTTAATATTGCAGCAATTTTTTACTATATAAAAATAATTAAAATTAGTAATGTTTGATGACATCATCTTTTATTAGATTTATTTTCATTACATCATTCATCATTACCTAAAACTTTGGGGTTTATCGGATATTTTCATAGTCGTAATATTTTTATGAATTTGTCTTTTAGTTGAATCGGCATTAAAATTACATAACTTTTCCGGTTATTACAGTTTTTCTCCTGAGATGAGTTTGGAAATTCAACGTTCAATATTGTTTCGCAAATTCGTGATAAAAATAACATAAACCTATTTTTAAATATCTTTGAAAAAAAGCTATTTTATTATAATTTCGGAGAGTTTCATCGTCTAATAACACAAAGACAAATTTTATTACGTTCCATAATTTGTAAGCATAATTCTTAAAGAAGAGAAGAAATCAAGTAAAAAATTTAAACATTACATCATTTATTCAAAGTTTGATTACCAATCGTTTTATTTCACTTCTTTCACGCGGTAATTAATTACCGATTTATTAATAATCCTATATATATATTTTTTACATTATAAATTGGTTAATTCAAATTTGACGCAGAAAAACTGTTTTTTTTTTTACTTGAAAAATACTATTATCATATTAAGTCATAAAATCAATCTTTTGTAACTCTTATTAAAATCTGAAAAAAGGAATTTTCTATAAACAATAAATTTACACTCCGGAAGATCATTCATCTTTGATAATCAAGATAAACAAACAATTATTAATTAGTTATCTTTTTTTAGTATGAGGTATGAGAGATTGTATATTTATGTTTGGTTAATTCACTTGATCGGAGTTTAATAATTAATAAAAAAAAAATACTAATTTAAAAAAAAAAACTTACTTGCATTATTGTAAATAATTTATATAAAAGATGATATCATATATGATCATTTCATTTATCATTATTCTGTTGTACGACAATATTTGTTAAATGAAAAAATTCAAAAAATATTAGCATCGGGTGTTTTATGCATCTTTATGTACATTATGAGCGATAAATGGTCGCAGTCATCAAAAAAACTAAAAAGTCTTTCTTCACATAATTTATATGTTAAATAAAGAAATGTATTAATATATTATATACATGAAGAAATATTTAATATGGTTAATCAGTATTTTACGTAGTAAGGGCATCTCTTTTTTCTTTTTTTCTTAATTTTCTTTAAGAAATTGTGAACGCATATCATTGTTACACAATTTTTTAAAGAAACAATGAAACAATGAATATACTGTAGTACATGCATACCAGTTAAAGTAAATGATCACTTACATAATGTAAATTGCATACGCGTACGGCTTTAATTTGGCCGAGCGCCGGAGTTTTCAATATTAAAAATATTGAATCGGTTTTACGAAAACACCAGCCACACACATGATCTAGTGTATAACCTTAATACAGTAATATGTACGCCACAGCGCCACAAGATGATTTTTAGATAACGATGGCAAGTCGATAAGTATAAATTCACCCAATTAATTAGGGGTCGGCCATGAAATCGAATAATAGTAATAAGAAATAAAATAATAAAAAAAAAATGAATACGTAATAAATAATTATTGTATAAAATAAAATGTATAAATCTTTTTTAGCCAAACAAATGATCAAATAAACAATTAATTTCACGTGTTGACGTGCAAAATAAAAAATAAAAAAACGCTTTATGTAATTCTTAAAGAAGTTAGATAATACCTCGTTTTCTTCTCCATATCTTACTACTATCTTTGTCATTCATGCAAATAAGATTCCGATACGTCATTAATTTATTTGATGTCATTAATTATTTGGTAATATAGTATGCATATAAGTAATTTAAATTCCGTGATTATTTTTTTTTGAAAGAATTTCATGGCATTAAAGAGAACCTTTTACGGTTCTCTGCGCTTTTCGAAAGAAAAAAAAGGAGGAATTCTTTTCTTTCTCAATGTGTTTCAAGGAGAGAATATATTTTTAGTTTCTTCATGTTCTTTTTGGAATTAATTTCACATGAGAACACTTGGGGAAGAAAAATTATAAAAAGCAGATAAAAACTCGTTCGATAATCATTCAAAAAAATCATTAAAACGAAGTAGGGAAATTAAAATGCCACGTAGCGAAAAAAAATCCAAAAAAGATACAAACGCTTATATCCATTTTTCAAAAGAATTTTATCGAGGAAGAGATACCAATAGCACCACAAAGGCAGCCGATTTGTGGAACAATATGCCGCAGGATCAAAAATTTCAATGGTATAAGTTACAAAATTTAAGAAAATTAATGAATATAATTAAAAAAAATAAAAAATTACTCAACAAATCGAGTTATGAATTGATCGTATCAACGCTCAATTCACCCGACTCTCCATTTATCATCGAAACCGAGTCGTTGATGGCAGGGTTAGCAATGGAGATGTTAGCTATGAAAAAAAACGGGGACATACCTAATGATGACGATGATGACTACGAAAAAATCCTTGAAGAATTTATACATTTAGATAGGTGTTCGTAAGTATGGGATTAAATTATAGTTACTAAACTACTTTCATAAGATATTATATTATGGATATTATGGCATAAGCAAGTTATTTAAATTAGATTAATTATTTAAAAGTTATATGATTATGAATTATATAAGGTTAATGAATTATATAAGGTTAAATATGGTTTAAAAATCTATGAACTAATAACTTTTACATATCCTTAATTTATAGAATCTATTAATAGTTAAAAATAGTTATTAGAATAATATTTTATTATCAAAAGCTTATATAGAAATTATATTGATAAATTATGTTTAAGTTTATAATTAAGAAATAGTTTAATTTTTTCAAATAAATAAATAAAACAAATAAATTATTTTTAAAAGTAATTCATGACTAAAATATATCTGATATATATATATATATATTAACGAAATGAAGAATATCATCAATAGATATTTTGTAAAATAAATATATATATATAAATAAATTCTTAAAGAATTCCTTTGAAAATTTTTTATTTCACTACTAAAGATTTTAAATGAAGTTACACTAATCAAAATTTGGCTGATGATCGTCCAAATACACACGAATTTGGTATATATTAATTTTCTAGAACTTCTTTTCGAACTTCTTTCGTAGTAGGATAATAACAATGGATAGCGTGTCGTTTTAATGTCTCTTTCTTAAGTTATGTTAAATGGTAAATTGATAAATGGTTTGTTTCATGAAATTGAATATACATTTTATACATTAAATAAATGAAAGTTGTTATCAAAAGTTGTCTGGTACACTTATCCAATTTTGTACCTAGGACATTCTTCCTTCACATTTAATTGGCGTAAATGAATTCCTAGTTAACGATATAAATTTTCTTATCATCCAATCACAAAAAAGGCATTCTTAAAAATAATCCGCCACTGCTGCACAGCTGTAGCAGTAAAGAAAAGAAAATCCGTTTTGTGATAAATAGAGCAGAATAAATTTTAATGCGATAATTCTGATCAAAATAATTCCGGTTAGAAAGTAAATTTCTTAGAAGCCCACTCTTTTCTCTCCGAGTTTTTTCTTGATGGGAACCATTTTTTGTTATCATTTCCATCTTCTAGTCTGTATAATAAGTTTTAATTCTTCTTATCTCATAGATTTGTGTTTTATTATTTTAAATTTCTACACCATTATTCTGTTTTGTATTTTACCAAAACTTATGTATGGGTGAATTTCGTTTATTATTATAATAAAGTTTAAATATTATTAAACAAAAAAAAGTTTCTTTTAAACTATCAATATGCTGAATATGATAAAAAATAATTTGCAACTTTTTAATCTTTTCAAAGAATAATACAATCGCAAGTATCACAAATCCTAAGAACTCTTAATACTGCCAAATTTAATGTTTCTTATATTATATATAATAAGAAAATTTAAGTTTGAAAAAGTAAAAATATAGATTAGCAAAATAAGCTAATTCCTTGTATACCTTTTTATATTAAACTATTCATAAATAAAATATTTTATTATCAAATTTTGAGATGGTTATCCAATCTGATTTACCTTTTTTAAAGCTATATGAAAGATTCATAAAATAATCAAGTTAAAGGTTTACATTAATTACAAATAAGACTTATATACTGTATATATGGCTTATTAAATCTTAATCTTTAGGATCATCATTATGGATTAGTTTTGATCTAACTTTTTTTTAAGTCCCATATACTGTGCATTGACCTGTCCAAGTTGTGCATTAGCTAAAAGAATAATAAATAATTTAAGCCAAAGGCTTACATTAATTACAATAAGACTTAGATATTATAGCTTAGTTAAATCTTTATCAGGATCATCACATTAATTTAATATGATGTTGTAGTATAAGGCTGCCTTGATCATAAATCATATAAATATCTTTTTATGAATTTTTTCTGATCTCTTGATTTTTTTTTATCACATTTTTATATGAGCTACTTGCGTACCACAGACAATTTTCACGAAATTTTTTCTTTTCAAAAATAAAACTTAAGCATATTGTTTGCTCCGCAAGTTTACTTAGAGCGATAAAGGAAGTTTTTGCTGCAAAATTTTAGTCTTAAATGCTTTTTTTTGTAAAAATGCGCCATATAAAGTACTTTAAATAGTATAATCGGCGTAACGGTAACCTGTCCCATTTCAGACGTGTGAATCGCAGTAGCAGTATGAATTAGATCAGCAAAACAATAAATCTGTATACCTTTTTCTTATTTTCTCTTTTGAACTTTTGCTTGGTCTTGACTTTATTCTTAATTTTAACCTTTATTTTTTTCTCTATTATAATGGTTAAAGATACGCTTGAGACTTTTTTGGATAAACTGAAATTTATCAAATTTTTCGAATCTACTACCGTTCTTTCTGTCGTTCCCCCGAATACTCCCACTGGTCAAAATAGGAATATTCGACCTTATAAAAATTTGGCCTATTTTTGGCCATAATTCGACCTAAATTAGTAATGATCTATAATTAAAAGGTTCAGATTTAGTTTTTTTCTTTAGTAGGTCGGTTCAGTTCAGCTTCCGGACTTGGAATTTCTTTTTTGTAAATTTCTTCCGTTTTGGCACTCAGAATATCTTTTTGTAGGCTTTTTCTTTGGACTTTTTTCCTTTGAAGGTTGCTTCGACTTTGGGTTTAGAAGTTTTTGATAACGTAACAATGCATTGTACGTTAATACGAAATTGCAATACATCTACAATACTGTGATTGCGTTGTTTGATACATTGTGACTATATCATAAATTGGGCTTTTTTTATATTAAAATTTTTTAAGTATTAATTTTTTTTTCATTTTCATAATATTGATGTTGAAAATGCGACTACAATGCTTATAATTGCATAGTAACGGTTATGATACTGTATTATACTGAAATAATCAATTGTTTTATGCTCAGATATTTATACTTAAGTATCAGCAAATGTAAGACAAAAAAATTCAATAATAATTTCTTAAAATATTTCTGAATACCATTTATTTTTTTTATTCCCTTATAGGCACTAATGGATATACATATCTAAAAAAAATTATAAAAAAAAAAATCAAATTTTTTATGTCAAGCAGGAAAAAAAATTCAAATTTCGGTGAAAAGCCTTAACAGATCAGCCACGTTTTTTTTTTTAAACTTTAACAACCTTTTTCTTTCTCACAGTCTCATTATTTCCCTTCCCCATCTTTTTCTCTTCCTCTTTTTTCACCCTCTCTAATAAAATCTTTAGCGGAACGTTTAGCAACATTTTGATATTTTTCTTTATTAGACAAAAATCATTGCATTATGCAATGAAAATTAAGAGTTTATAACGATTTTTTTTAAAAAAAAAAATAAGTAATTATAACTTAAATGACAAAAAAATTTTGGTAAAAAAATGGATTGAGAAAAAGCTAGAGAATGAGTATATTCATTATTTTAAATATGATGAATTTAAAATCGATGAAGAAGAAATTGGTAGAGGAAGGGATATCAGGATTCCGGTAAGATTTTTTTTCTTTTTTTTTCATCTTAATGAACGGTTCTAATGGTTCATTTTTTTCTTTCTTTAGATGGTTCTTTCAAGTTACTTTGGAAGACATTTTGGTAAAATTTTTTATTTATTTCTTCCATCTTTTAACAAATGGTTCCTAACAGTTCGTTTCTTTCTCTTTTTAGGTGGTTCTTTCAGTTTGTATTTCTTGTGGTAAGTTAAATTTTTTTTTCTTTCATTATTTTATATTTGACAAAGCATTAACTGGTGGTTAACTAAAATTTTAAAATTTCCAACAGTTGGTTTCTTTATACTTTTTTAAATTCTTTTGAATTAAATTTTTTTTATTTTGATAAGACGTTAACTATCATTTCATTTCGTTTTCTTTCTTTGTTTATAGACAGGTCAGGCCTTTGGACATGTGAAATTTTCAACGGTTAGATTTTTTCCTTTTTAAGTTCTTTCAGATTAAATTTTTTTCATTTATATTTAATGAAACGTTTAACTAATGTTCCATCTTCTTTTTTCTTTTTTTTAAACAGTCATGCCTTTTTCTTTTTTTAGGTTCTACGTTTCAATACTTTTCTTTCAGATGTCTAGACCTTTTGACATGTGAGACTTCAGTGGGAACTATTTTTGACAGGAATTGTATTACTATTGGCATATAATGAATCAAAATGAAAATTTGACTTTGATTCTGGATATAGAAGAGCGGATACAAGAACTTAAAATGCTCCCTCATCACGAAAAATTATTTTACTTGTTTTATAGGTTCTGTAAAGTTTCAAATAGCGGAATAGGGTATTAGAATCTTGAAATGGTAAGTTTCATAACGAAATTTACCTTTTTCTTAGTATTGGAAACATCCTTATTTTTTACTTTTTTTTGTAGTTATAGAAGGGCTTTGGTTGGGTACCTGGAGATTGGAGACAGTAAGTTTCTTTGCGAAACTTACTTTTTTGTTTTCTTTAATAAGAAACATTTTTTAATGTTTCTTTTATTTTATTTTATTTTATTAGATCTTGGCTCCTTCAAAACTTCTTGTTATTAGACAGATTATTTTTTGGAGTTATTAAACATGTAGAATTTCGGTAGGAGGCTCCCTTTCTTGGGATTATTTCATTTTAAAGAAAGGTTTCGTTTTTTTGGAACTTTTTAAAATTACCTTTAGTATTAAATAATTTTATTTTTAGATACTTTTATACATTTTATATAAAGAATTATATAATCAATACTTAATAATGGATAAATTAATAGTTTAGCTATTGTAGTATGTAATATATAACATTGTTTGCTTTATTAAATATATATGCAAATAAAGTGTGTTTACAACGTTGTAAAAAATAAATTACTACATTTTGACTATATGTTTACAATAGTAAAATAGGTACAGTGAAATCATTTTATGGTAAATTAAAGTAGCGTAGTGTGATACATTTTCTCACTTTTGCAACGTGTCGTATGACGTTTAATAATGACGCACAAAACAACGGATGAATCACGTGATTTTGGCGTAGTTTCAACGTTGTTTAAAAATATGAAGTTTCTGCAATGTGGTATTACTCTTAAAAATATTGTTATACTTTAACAACGAATCAAAAATGATGGAGGCAATTTATAAATCGGCGATGGAAGCAAGAGAAGAATTTGGATGTGGACTTCAATAAAGAGTCAACAAGAATTATTTGGCAAAAATGAAAAAAAATAAGTTTAAGGGACCAACGAAAAAAGTTCGTTTCAAATCAACAAATACTTCATGTTCTACTAGTTATATTAGTGTTCAGTTTTATTATGAGATTTTACTTATAAAAAATACAATAAAATGCGATATAGTTCTATTATTATATGACGATCAAATACCGACATTTTCACACTAGTTTTCTTATTAATCTTTACAAAATAATATTTTTACCATTATGTAATTAGTAATTAGTTTTTTGTTAATTTTATTAAGGTTAAATTGATTAAATAAAAAAAAAATTAAAATTGAGATTCATCATTTAATGCATCGAAAAATTTTCTTGAATTGATTTTTTCGGCTAAATTTGATGACAATTACCATCTATTCCGTCACCACCTATTTTATAAAAGTGAAATGTGTTAAATTTGTGTTCATGTGCCAAAAAAGCACCATTTTGTCCGATTTATGTCTTATTACAAAAAAACAAAAATTAAACAAAATGGTGCTTTTTTAGACATTTATTACACATGAGCACAAATATTTAAATAAATTTTACTCACTTCGTTTTTATAGGGGCTATTTACCACCTATTTAATAGCATTTTACAACTTCGTAAAGATATGTTATCAACAATTTCACGAGAATTCAAATATAGTATATAATGATCATTCTAAAAAAAAAATAGTAATGAAATTATTCGTAATATCCTATTTTGATATTTTCGTTTGCGTTAATAATTTAGATTTTTTTTGGACATTGCGTTCGTTATATATTACGCACAACAAGTTCTCTCATTTTTATACCAAGATATTTTACGTTAAAATATCGTTTGCCCTTTAGTTCTAAGATATAGAATACATTTATTCATTCATTTAATTATTATTCTTAATTCGTGATCCGTCTCCAAACCAGTGAAATCTACTAATACATTTTGGGGAATTATTTTGCAAATTAATTTAGTGGGAAATTCAGATAAGAGCAAGAGATATAGCACGCAGGAAATGTGAAATGAACTTACAAATTATTAGAGAAAAGTAGTTTAGAAGAACTGCAAAATTACTAGATACATCACTCAATATAAGCAAAATATAGTACGACCTGTGTTTAATAGAAATAAATAATTTTAATACTTTTTTTTGTTTTTTCTTATTTATAACCTTTAAATAAATTATTTACCAGCAAATAAATAACATTTTAATAAAAAAATATCAATTTTGTGATTGTCACACCTCTTGTATTGAATAATTATGGCATTTTTAAAGGCCGGAATCCAGCGTCGCTAAAGAAAAGATTTTTTAACTAATCGTTCAATGTAAAAATTTTTGATGGATCCTGATTCCCTCGGTTTTAAGTAATTGGTTACACTATTTTTCAGCCGGGTTGTAATACAAATTTGGCTGGTTACTTTTTAGGCAATATCGCCAATTTGTATAACAACGTAGCCTTAAATGGCAAGTATATGTTGATCAAACTTGTGATATTAATATTTGACGATGCAAATTTATCATTCAATATACCCAGAACATTATTATATAACACTTAAAAAAAAAAAATTCTGGGAAAATCAGCTCAAAAGCCATTTAAGTTATAATTAATTTGTAAAACCAGTTCCCTGAAATTTATTAGTAGTTTTCACTGGTTCGGAGACGGATCACGAATTAAAACATCTTGCTTAATTCAATTATTCAGCTGACGTACCCATCGCGCACCTACTGTATATAGTCAGTAGTTAAATATGGTCTACTGAAGGTGTACCACAATTTATAATTAGAGTAAGTAATCCTTAATTTTTTTTTTTGACGAATTTTGTTAATAATATTAATGAATTAATTATTCTGTAGGTTATGTATTTACAACGGAATAGTATTATATATGATCCAATTCCAATTTTTCTTTAATGTCCGCTGGTGTTTCAATAATATGGAAGAACATTGAATATTTGATATGCTATATTATAAAATTCCTTTTTTCTGTGAATATCCGAGAAAGGATGATGATACAGTACTATAGAAATTACATAAAGATTTTTTTCTTGCGTTATTGTTAAGTTTTTCTTTTTTTCTTTAAAAACAAGGAAATATACATTTATTAAGAGGTTTAAAAATAAAATTTTGCTAACGGAAAAAATTTTTCAACCATTTTTATAAACCTTTTTGTATGATTTGGGCGTTTTTTTTTGCATCATATTTACATTCTTGTTTTTTTTTGCGCGCGCTTTGAATTATGACCAAATCTTCCGAAATAAATTATCTGATGCAATTTGAATTCATAATATTTGAAACACAAAACTAATTAAATTGTATTAATTAATCAGGTGATAATCTCTTTAAAATACATAATTGCAATATTATTTATCGTTACACAAAATTAAACCTTTAACAAGGACTAAAATTTCTTTATTTTCTTTATTTTCCTTTATTTTCCTTTTTTAGTTTAACCAATTAACATCTGAAGACAAAATAAATTTTTTGGTTTAAAAAATTCGATTTTTTATTTTCTTTATTTTCCTTTTTAAAAGATAAAAAATACCATTAAACAAGCTTCAACCAATCACTCTTCTAAAGAACAAAGCTCGAATAAATTAATGGTTAAATTACGTCGTTATATTAAAGATGAAAGAAAGAAATGTTTGAAAGTTTTTTTCTAATTATTTAAAGATAAACTACAAAGAATACAAAATTTATTGTTTGTAAAAATTAATTGATCATTCAAAGGAACAGTGGCCCATTAAATAATATTGAAAAAAATCAATATATAAATGGCTTTCCCACTTGTTCCAATTCAACTAATTCAGAAATCAAATAAAAATTTTTCAAAGAATAATTCTTTTAAATAAGAAATTAAAAATATCTAAACACAAACACAAAAAAATCTAAACGCTATAAAATGAATTTGCGTCTAATCTTCTTTGCTCTCTTGATTGTACTTATGGCTACTATCGTAACAGCCTCTCCTTTGAATTTAGATCAATTAATTAAGAGGTAAATACAAATACAATCATATTAATACTTTTTAAAATCAACGAAAGAAATCAATTAATTTATTAATTTAATCATTAAAGAAAAACTTCTCAAAAAGACAAAAGTCCATCGAAAGAAAAAGACGGCAAAGTCAAGGCTATGTTTACATCTCCTGAAGACGGCATAAGTAAAGGTGGAAAGGGCGGCCCCTAGTTTATTCATCATCATATTTTGTATATTAGAAACTTTTTATCAAGCATTATTGATTCTCACTTATTTAACATTATTTCAAAGCATGATATCAATAATTGATATAAATTATAGAATATTTTATATAGAAAAAAATTTTACATATATCTGATATAGTTAGTCATAAAGTCCTAAATTATTAACCTCATTCCCCTTCAATTTCAATTTTATTCTTTTCAGTTTAAAACTTCGATATTGTTTTCTTTAAAATTCGTACCAATTTCTTTTTAAAAGAATCAAATAGAAATGTGCTTTACAAAGTATTTTTTATTCACAAATAAGTGATTTTTTGTCTTCCGCAACTGCTGGATAAGGATTTCGTCATTTCGAAATTTAGTAATACCAAATTTGGGATGTAGTTTTTGTGTAAATTTTAAATAATGGGACAAATACCTGCCCAGATTAACACCCGTTCATAGTTGACTCTACGCGGAATTACACCGCTAGTATCTGTTATATACGGACAAAAAAAATGAGGATTTTATTTTTGATCATTAACGTTCAATTATAAAAAAAATCATGTGAAATTTATTTTAAAGCGTAAGATCAGCTGATTTTATTAAAAAAAATTTAATATTATACACATTCGCCATTATTTCAATAATTAACTTACAATATCGTCTAATTATTGACTTTAAAATATCGATTAGAACGATTTTTAGAGTATTTTAGCATTTCTCCATAATTTTTTTGTATTCGTTTCTCCGCCTTATTTTTTGTGATATCCTTATAATTTTAATAGGATTTGGGTCGGGGCTATCTCATGGCCACCTGAAACTTCTGATGAATTTTCTTTTAGACAGAGCTTAGAAAAATGATTATTATGCATGGTAGTTTTCTTGTTGGAAATACCAACGACTACAAAGCATCCGGGAGATCCCTGAAGCACGTGTACAAAAAATTTCTGCATAAATCTCGATGTTCATAAATTTGTCTGAAACAAAATAAACTTGCTTTTCCTTTCATAAACAACCGTCCCACACCATAATTTCTTATAATCTCCAGACGCACAACAAACTGGTCTTTCTTTCCTCTTTATATCAATATTTAACAGTGTTACTCGTAGTCACAGTCTCACAGATGTAAGATTTATTGTGTATTTAAATGGTACAAATTTAGTTTATTTTTGGCGATGTCGGTAGATCATTTTGGTCACGTGATCACTTTTCTCTACTCTAGTGATAAACACCTTTTCGTCTTAACTAAGTGCTAGTATAGTTAAGAATTAAAAAATAAATTAATTAAATTTCTTTAAAAAATATTTTGAAACTCATCATTATCAATAATTATTTATATTTTTTTCTACTCATTTGATAGTCCATTGGTGAGTAGCAGTAATTGTAATTAACATGGCTCAAAGGCTGAAAATACATAGAGGTAAACAATTATAAAAATTGAATAATTCTATAACTAACCAGTCTAATGTTTGTAAAAGTTAACAAAGTTTTTGTCTATTTATAAAATTTTACTAATATATTGTGTATATTTCAGTTTATATTAACTCTATCAACTAATAATTTCAATATTCTATGTATAAAATTTTGTTAATCTGAATCCGATGCTATATCACCCTTGTAATCGCTTTCTTCTTTTTACGTTTTTTCTTACTATTCAGTTATTATCTTTTGTCTCGTCTGAATCGTCCGAACTTAACTGAAATTAACTTCTTTTGGTTTTGTTGGAAGTAATGACCTTAAAGTACTAGTCTTTTACTGAAATCTTCTTTTAAATTTGTAAATTCTTCAACAACCTTCTTACAGTTTCCGATATGTGATGATGGTTAAGTCGACGGCGCAGGCGCTGGCGTTAACGTTATTTCAGTTTCTAATTGGTCCGTTGCGTCAAAATATAACTCTTTATCCACTGGAAAGTCGTCCGACTGTTGTTTAAATGAAGTATTTGTTGACTCGAAACGAACTTTTTTCGTTGGTCCCTTAAACTTATTTTTTTCATTGTTGCCAAATAATTCTTGTTGACTCTTTATTGAAGTCCACATCCAAATTCTTCTCTTGCTTCCATCGCCGATTTATAAATCGCCTCCATAATTTTTGATTCGTTGTTAAAGTATAACAATATTTTTAAAATGTGCTCATGATGTTATTACAAATACCGCCAAAATGAGCTTTTGTGTGTTACATTTAATCACGTGATTATTAATAATATGGACTAATTAAAACTTGCTCTACGTTACTCAACAGAAATCTTATATAACAGATAAAGATTTAACCGCCCAGGACATTTCCCGTTCTGGTATCTTAAGCTATATTTATATTTACTTGCTGTCATTTCATGCCTCAATATACGAACGACCACCTTTTACTCCACCAGGCGTCCTCTTACCTATGGACAAACTGAACCTCGCGGAGTGGCTATACTTCTGGTACTCCCACACAACGTACAGCCTACTATATGGCTCCTAGACCAGGTTATGGTATACCTTTAGGTAGGTGGTATATCACCAATGGCAGCTCTGGGTTCAGAAATAGAAAAATTAACAACTCTTTTCATTGGAGGGATATAACTGATGATTGGAAAAAATTCTCAAGATAGTGATCAATTATTTAATTTTTTGGTGGGCAAATGAATGCTATATATCGAAGTTGACGATGATTTTCCAATCGAAGGGATGGGGATTTTAATGTAGTACACTATATTATCAAATTGAAAGTGCATTAAGAAAAAACTTTATAATTTTCTTACGACCTAAACGCATATTATTTTGGATGCTAAAAACTTTTTCCCAGATAGTTTTCGAATTTATCTTAGTCTTGAAAGCTTTAATGCGCTTATTGGGCGCATGAACATCTTCAGGTGTGATTTTATCAAATACTTTAGCTGACAATTTATTTTTGTTTTTTTTTTTGATTTGCTTATCTGGCGATTGCAAAGACTTGTGATACATTAAAATCTTGGAAACGAGTTAAAGACCAATCCGGAAATTTAAAGGCTTTTGAATTTGCGGAATATGCTGATGCTGATAGTGTACTGCGTGCTTTGCGTGTACTTGGTGGTGAAGGTTCGGGTGATGATAAAAAAGTTAATAGTAAGCAATCACTCCTTGATAAATTACTTTTTGATCCTAATTCTTCATCTAAATTATATATATATACACACCATTTGTCCACATATATTATAAGTTAAAGCCGATGAAAATACAAGAAAATATCTTGCTCAATATGAGGCTTCAAGGCCAGGAACGGTGGTCTGTATTAAACTATAGAAATAATTTTTTCTTTTTTTTTAGCTATCATAATTGATATCAATTATTATCTTTCAGCATGATACAGAGTTAGATAAAAATGCGTTGTTGAAGACATGACTAAGCCACAGGATAGAAAAGATCTGTAAATTTGCAGCATGAAAATAAACTAGCTCATCGAACATCACCAGCTACAGAAATAAAAACAGAACATGGAGAAAAGGATTATGACACAGATTTACCGGCTGATCTTCCTCTAGATCAAAAGGATCTTCGTTATTTACCGAGAAATAGCATTCTTTCGAGAACGTGCTGCAGCAAGAGAACGAGAGCGTCAGAGAGAAGATGGAAAACGAGCAAATCGTAAAGCTAAAGCTGAAAAAGAAAGAGAACGTTCACATGGAAGGGAAAATAGAGAGAGAGCGTGAGAGAGAAAAGATCGAGATAGGCAATATCATGGACATTATCATCAACCAGTAAATTTTGTTCCTGCAAGTGAATCAAGACGCGAATCTTATATTTTAGACGATAAAGAATAGGAACAACGCAGACAAGCTAAAAGAAAAACTGAAACGGAAATGGCTTTTAAAGGGGTATATTAAATTATTTAAATTTGTTTTTGGATTATATATACTGATTTTAATAATAATTATCTTATATTAGAGAAAGAAGATGGCAACATAGGGAAGAAACAATGGCAACAAATCGTGAACGTGAAGCAGAACGAGATTTAGATGCTAGAGAAAAACAAATTCGAGATCGGGAAATAATGGCGAGGAAGTTAGCGGAATGGGGCGATGACATTGAAGCTCATCAGGAAGTTTTTGCCGGTTAAGATCTACTGAGAATTCTACGTGGAACCATCATGGAAATTCCAAGTGGAACCAATATTTTCCGAATACCCTGTAACAAACCACGTGGAGTGGATCCACAGAGTTCAAGATCGTTCCACTTAGTTTTTCTCATCGGAAAATCATAGAAAAATCATAAAGAAATTGTACCAAATACTACATTGTTTCAAGTATTATTTTATAGTGGCATTTACTATTTATTTCGTAAATATGCATTTCTTCAATTTTACAGTAAAATACGATGTAATAAATAATTAAAACCTATATATATTGAACTTTATAATCCACTGATACACATTATAATAATTTTCAGAGGCCTAAAAAGAAATAAAATAGTAGTTTTGCTAAGTTAAATTTCAAAACCACCTGTTTTCCTAATCCAAGATCGAAGCCAATCGAAGGAAGTTATAAAAATAAATAAGTAATGTTTCTTTTAAAAAAAATAAATAAAAAAAAGAACCAAAGTTTCAAAATGAAACTTTAACCTATTGTGTAACCAGTATCCAATATAAGAAGTACGTGAAAGGTACCTACAAGAGAACAAAAGAAGAAAACGTTTCTTATGAAAAAAAAAAAATTTTTCATATACCAAATGTATGCTTTCATTTTGAAGTCCCAAATTGAAACATTTATACCTACAAAAAAAAAAAGAGAAATGTTAACATTTCTTATAAAAAATAAAATAATTTAAGTTTTACAACATGAAACTCGCCATTTTTGAAGTTTTCCGAATTGAAATACTTATTCTTTCTTAATTTCACATGTATCCGAAGACTGATATGAAGATGGAATCTAAAAAACTGAAAAAAGAGATTATAATCAAAGACGAAAAAAAAAGAATAAATAATTAAAAAATTTTAAATCTACTTGCATTTCCACAAGAGAGCCATCAAAATCAAAATTTTCGAAAATATGAATGACTGAAAGAAAGAGTTTTCTCACGCTCAACTCATACTTGAATAACCAAGCCTTTCTACAATATGAAAAAAATCAAACCGTTAGAAACAGGTTGTTAAAAAAATAAAAAAAGAAAACTAAGAAGGCCTAAACCTACCAAAGCTTTCACCCATCCAAAGACCCAGAGTCTAAAATATTTCATTAAAAGAATGTTTTTACAGGGTTTTGCATCCAAAGAGCTAAGGAACAAAACCGTTTAAAAAAAAAGAAAAAAAATTAGTAATTGGACAAAATTAATAAATAATTCAAGAAGAGTTTTAACGCTCTGGACTATCTAAAAAAGGAAGAAGTGAAATGTTAAAAACGTTTCACTAAAAGAATTAATTGGAAGTTATACTAATAAAATCTCTGACGTATTATCCAAAAAATAAATAGTCCAACATATCTGTGACATCTTCTACTCCATAATGATCGTGACCCAGTTATTTTCCATACCATTTTTTGAAGGGCTCAATTGTTTAGTCCATATTTAAGTATGTACCGCCATCTACAAAAAAATATGTTAAAATGTTCGTATTTATTTAAAGAAAATCCCACTGAATTTTCCATGGATACATACTCCAAAATATAAATGCCTAAAAAAAAAATAAACGAATCTTTAGCAACAGTTCGTTATAATAAAATAAAGGAAATAAGAGAAGGAAAGGTGAAGGAAAGGAAAGTAGTGGAAAGGGCAATGAAAGAGAGAATGAAAGAATGAAAGAAAAAAGGGGGAAATGAGAAGAACTTAAGCTTTAAAAAAAAAAAGCTTAAGCTTTAACGTAAATGGTCAAATTGCAGATCATTATATTTTTGATAATAAATCGTTGATTACTTATTTGAGTTGTTGTTCTCTATTTAATACTATATCGTACTGGTTGAATATTATTATCTTTATTTTTAGTTTTCATATTAAAGTATGGTTCGTTATTAGAAAAAAAAAGAAATTAATTTAAAACGTTAAAAGAATATTAAAGTAGCTTACTAAAGTTTAAATCATGATTTAACGATAATATATGAGTATACTCGTGATGAACATGTGATTAACAATAATATAATTATATGATTATCAAAGTTACGTAAATTTTTAATATAACTTTTTAAAAAAATGTTAATACAAAACAATAGAACTATTTGCAAAAGCAATTATTACAGATTCAGTTACAGTAATCATAAAATATAAAATCAAAAAATCATTTACTGAAAATATTAGTATTCCAACCATTTATTTCAGTTTGTACTAAGCTTCTTTTTTAATAAGTGATTAAATTAGTAGTAGAACACTTTATTAAAAAAAATAAATAAAGAATAAACACTTTATACGTAGTGCTTTTAACTCCAAAAATGACATATTCTCTTTAAAATTAATCAACTCGGAGTTCCACAGATAAATTCTGCATATTTCGTAAATGAAATCCACATATTTCGCTAAAGAATTCCACAAATTTCCAATGGGATTTTACACCAAACGGAAATCTACACAATTCTTGAATAAAATACGTGGATATATGTGGATATATGTGGAAACATGTCCACATGATTCGATGTGTAGAATTCCACGTATTTCCGAGCTAACCTGCGTGGATTTGGGTGGATCGATCTACCTAAAAATTTCCTGATGCTGATAGCGGTCAAGAAGAATATTACAAAGACAGGTAGGTATATATCACATTCATCTTGTAGTAATCAATTTAACGGACAAATTATGAAGTTTAACTTTTTTTATAATTTATGTAGATCTCGTTGGTGGTCAGTTCAGAGCACGTGAATTGACTATAGATGAGGCAGATAGGTTGCGAGAACAGCAAGAAATTGAGCTTGAGCAACATCGATTGAGGAAGAAAGAAAGCAGCGTGAAGAAGCTATGGAAGCAGAATTAAACAATGAAAAAGAAATTTTAACGCTTTGCCACAGTTGGTGCTTCACAAAATAATAGCGTTAAACCAAAACTAACTCTTAATCTTGCATCAATCAAAACGTCGCGCGGCATTAATGGCCCTAGCTGAAGATGAGGAATTTGACGATGAAGAAGGTATTAAGTCAAAACGTAAACGTCGAATTTTAGTTCCTTTGAAATATAGTGATAATGAGGACGATGAAAACAAAACCGAAGAAAGGAAAAAGAAAATTAGTTAAAGAATTAGTGGCGACTATACCAACGGATAAAGGAGGACTTTGGAGGAATTAGATGAGGTAAGTTTCATATGTGGTTCATAATTTCTTCTTTTTTTTAAAAAATTTTTTATTAACTGTTAACATAAATAATTTCACAACAGAATATTCTTAGCGAAAAGTTACAGCCATTTGTAAGTAAAATAATTGTTGAATATCTCGGCGTACAAGAATATGAATTAGTCTCTTGCTGAAGACTTAACCAAAGGAATGATGATGATATGTTGATTACTATTTGCACTAAATATCAAAGATTAACATCAATAAGCCAAATTATTGATTTTTTATATCCTTTGATTTATATACAGACTTTAGATGAGGAATCCGAGCTATTTGTAAAGAAAGAAATTATGGCGTATGTTAATTTTTGAAACGGAAAGTAAGACAAGAAAAATATAAAATGAAGATACAGCTTTTGAAAGGTTTCTAGAATGGGCTAGATAATTCGAAGTAATTCGAGGCAATGGCATATAACACGTAGCCAGAGTTTTTAATTTATATACTAGTATATATTGTCTATCGGATTCTTTTCATTAAAAATGTGATATTTAAAAAATTAAAAATTAAAAATTCATATATAATATAATTCTTTTTATCAATAGCAGATTGTTAAATAATTACTTTTGTTTTTATTTATTTATTTTTTTTTTATCCTATCATTTTAATATTATCCCTATAAAAAAATATTGTCCAAACACTGTTCGGTTTTTTGTTCGGAAAATCGACCCCATTCCGAACATTTATTTGACATTTATTGGACATTTATCAAATATTGTATAATAGCGGAAAATTGACCTCATTCCGAATATTTATCGGACAAATATTTTTTATAGGGTATCATTGTTCAGTATCATCTCTAAATATCCTCTAGTAAATTATATAAAGATATAATGCAAAAAAATCTGAAGAACATTATTTACCTTGCAAGTTTCAGTTATCATCAATATCGTACTAATAAACTCAAATATTTACATTAACTATGCATATATTTTAATTAGAATTCGTTGTTATGTTTAGATAATTGAGAGAATTTTAATAAATTATCGATAAGTTAGTACTTTTACTGTAAATAAACATAACTTCATTATTACTTTGGCATGGTTATGCATTTTGCCGATATCTGAAATTCAAAGCACGTGCCAAGACGTCATACTCGAATAATTTTAAATATAAAGTCGAAAAACATTTATCATTCGTTATGTTTTTATAAAAAGTATGGTAAGGTACATGATCTGTAGTGCTCGATAACCGCAGTAATTATAGATATTGCTAATTTGAACGCACGATTGACTAAACTTACGTCTTGATTTTAGTCGATTTCAAGTCACAGTGTTAAGAGAATAATTTTTCTCACTTTCTTTATCCTGATTGTGCGGTATATAGTAGATGATGGATTTACATATTGTACTACTAATTGTAGTATATATACTATATTTATC
Source organism: Rhizophagus irregularis (assembly GCF_026210795.1). Lineage (NCBI taxonomy): Eukaryota > Fungi > Glomeromycota > Glomeromycetes > Glomerales > Glomeraceae > Rhizophagus > Rhizophagus irregularis. The sequence goes on along the minus strand of NC_089444.1, from coordinate 4,601,133 downwards.
AATTTTTATTATTAATACTATAAATATTTTATAAAGAATAATTAGTAACTATTATTCATAATTATAAGTTAAATAGAAATACTAATTAAACTAACCTTTGTAAAACGTAATTCCTGAAAAAACTCCGTGAATATGATACATTTATGAGAAAATAATTTAAGTAACTTAGATAATTTTCATGTTTGAGGCTAATAAACTCCGTGAATATTATACATTTACGGAAATAACATGGAATAAAAAACCACGGAAAAACAGGAATAAGTAAATTATTATTATATATTTATATTACCCTGTATAAGTTTAAGTGTATTTTTAAGTGTATTGTAACGAATGTAACGACTGTAACGTGTTACGTGTAGCATGTCATGTCTCTGTAGTACAGATTGTTATCTTAAAATAGATTGGTTTAACCGGTGATCATGACGATTAAACAATAGGAATGTCTCGTGTTAAAATTGTTGCTCCCTATCATTGTTTTATGCTAAATTAAGACAAACTTTTATGAATATCCTTCCAATACTGTTCTGCTTCACCAGAGTTGTCTCACAAATGGTAATGGTTTCATATCTCCAGGTACAATAGATGAGGAATAATATGTCAAAATGTCAGCAAATTGGCTTATTTATTGCACCATTTTGCATCCAATGATCATAGAGTAATACACCAAAATGTCAAAATTTTCTGCCAGCAATGATATCATAATTTTATTACCAAAATTATGATAAATTTTAATAAATTTAAAAAATTTAATATTTTATTCTATTTCCAGAATATTATTTGTGTGTATAATTTACTATATGTTTAAGTTCATGCTGCTTCCAAAATTTATTTGTACAATGAAGGTAATGGACGTTTTACAACTCCTTTGATATCAAATGCATGTGCAATACCAAATACTAGGTTCTGAATTACTTTCAAAGAGTGTCAGATGTTAACAATTAATTTTTCCATTTAAATTACTAATTAACTACTAATTACTAACTATTAATTGACTAATTCAAATTTCTATAATATACTTTCACAGTTTTTATAGTTAAAATTAATGTATTACTAATGAAAGCTTCTGTAAAAAAAATTCTTTGTGAATAAAAAAAAATGAAGACCGTGTATGTTACATCGATCACCACGTTTTTTTACACGTTAATTAAGCAACGCAGATCAGTTCTTGAAATACAAATTTGGTAGTATAGTAATAGAAATGCTTTTTTTTGAAACACATTTGATTATAATTTTTTTTTGAAACACGTTTGATAAAAAGAAAAGTTATTAATAGTTAATAAATAAATCAAGATTATAATGACGAGAAACATATATAAATGTTCTGTTGTTCTGCTGTAATCTCCCAAGTAAAAAATTTATCAATTATCATTATCATTTTTCAAATCTCTTAGTAAAAATGTTCAATTCAAAGATGTTGATCACCTTTGTCTGTTTATTATCCATCTGTTGCTTTTTTGCCTCATCTCAAAACGTACTATCTTCTTCTCAAAACACTTCATCATCTCAAACTACATCCCTCCAAGATATATCAACCCAAGATATATCATTCATTTATGAAGAACCAATTAAAGGGTTAAAACTTTATACTACTGTCACCTTTACTTTAGATAATTCTTTAATGATTTGGATGGCTTTTGAAGATAAAGATCCAGCATGCATGTTGCCTTATCTACATCTACGATTGATGAATAAAACAGGAAGAATAAAATATATGGATTTTAATTACACTCTTCCTTTGGAAGCAATTTGTCCCATTACTGCAAAACTTTTACCCTTAACTAAAAATCATGCAATGATAACTTATGTTAAACTAAACAATGGTGTTAAGGAAAAATATGGCATAATAATTAATTATAGCAATGAGTCTACTATAAAGTAAGTTTAAACAATGGAAATTCTTATTAATGAAAATCAATAATAGTGATTTAATAATAATGTTTTTTTTTTAGCGAAATATATTTAGGAAATGCTAATGGATTTGTTAGACGTAGCATAGTACCAGATAAAGGGCTTATTAGTATTGAAAAACCAGATAAAGAAGGAATAGCAACATGGCGTTTGTTTAGCCTTCCGTAAGTATTTTATGAATAGTAACAATTAGTATTTTTTGAAAATATTTTATTGTTTAGTCAATTAACTTTTTTACCTTATTTTAGAGATATTACAACAGGAAAAGTAGTGGAACGTAAAAATGGTGAAATTCATGCACCAAATCTATTATCCTATACCTTAGTAGATAGTTTAAACTTTTTATTAACAGATGGAGGTTTTGGTTTTATGTATATTTTAAAATATGATGAAACAAAAGAATCATCAGTAATAGATCCAAATCTTCAATACTGGAGAGTTTATGTATCATTCCTAAGGGAAGGTGCAGATTCCCCTACAATACCTTCTCTGGTTTATCAAACTACCAAAAAATTAAATAATTTAACAATTAAATCATGTTCTGTGACTTATAATGCTGAAGGATATGTATGTATTATGACATTAAATAATACGATTACAAATATTAAGAAGAGTAATAAATCACAGACTGAAATAAATTACTATCAGTTGAGATTTTTATCAACTGGGGCCTTAGAACGATTAAATATTATTTCTAATCCAACAAATAATACGGACATTGATTTGATCACTTTATATTACGGAGGATTTCTTGTAGAACATATTCATGATGCAATGGATTTTTATCTTTTAGATGATAGTGGTAATTATATGCAATCACAGGGATCTTTTGGGCCAGAGTTTGTTTATTTTAATATATATACTTTAAATAATACTATTGTTGGAATAAAGAATCAGACTAACAATAAATTAGAATTTTTATTAAAATCTTTACCAAGATTGAATAATCAGAGTAAGCTTTTAATTTCTTTTCTTTCTTTACATTCCTATAAAAAATTTCTGGAAAAACTCTGATAAATGATCATTTTTCTAGTTTTTATTCTGAAGAAACTTAAATATGGGATCATTTTACTGAAATTTTTTATAGGGCATATATATATATATTTTATTTATTTATTTATATTTATTTAATATTATTTTTTATCTGTAGGTACTGATTATTATTGTCCCGTAATTGAAACAACAAATCCAGCTATTAATGAAGTTGTTGATCCTTCAATTAAAGAAATAATAATCAAATATACCATTCCAGTAAAGTTATCAACTGGGAATGTTTCGATATTTCAACAAAGTGATGATTCAAGTAAACCAGCTCTATTAAGACAAACATTTTCGGGAGATTATAAACTATGTACTGTTGGAAGTGACAATTACACAGTGCATATCCCGATTTTTGAAAGTACATTTAGCCAATCCAATTCTTCCTATTATGTGTCGGTTGATAATAATTTTGTCATCTCTCAAGAGAGAGATGAACCTTTAATGGGAATTGGTAATAAGATTTGGATGCTTTCAACAGGTAATATACACATTTTTTTTAATAATTTTTAATGATCAAATAGAAAAATTAATATTCCATTACTATATTTAGAACCACTTAAAATGGTACGATATTCAGATTCAGTTACTGGATTACTTCGACTAAATGAGGAAGGAAGTTTAAAATTTCTTCAAACGAATCATTCAGTATTTTTCAAGAATATGATTCGTGAATTTTCTAAAACAATTCCAGTAGCTGAACAGAGATTATCGACAAGTGGTAGATGGCAATATGACCCTACTTCTCCAAAAAAAATATTATTGTCATTTAATATAAAGGAAGCTAAAGATGATCATGCAATTGAACCGAATTCCCAAACAATATTTGAAATTTTAAGAACCTTGATCAAACAAAAAAGGTTTACTGCACTTTCATCTAATGAATATACATCTTTAATTGATGAAAGTGCACCTCTTATAATGACCCGTAAGTGTATTCATTAAATATTTTTGACATTTGTATTTGATTAATATTTTATTAAATTTTAATTCTATTACTTTACAGGAAATTATTTTGAAGAATTTCGTTTGTTGATTATAATATTTACAGTAGGTTTAATTGTATTAATAATATTATATATTTTGGCTCGTCAAAAAAATCCTGAAGCCAAAAACTCTGTAATATTTGAGACCTATTTTATAATACAAGATTTTGCTGTGGATCTAGCATTTGTATTATTAAAAGTTAAAAATACACCACATTTAAAAATTCCAACGTAAGAAATTTCATTTAATATTATTTTATTTATATTATTTTGAAAGATTAATTTAATTGATTACTAATTTTCTTATTTATTATTATTTAGTATGATATTCTTTATTTTACCTATTGTAATAAATATTTTATTTGCCATAAATATTTTTGTATCTGAAATGGCAAATAATAAATCATTCTCTAATTGGGTTAAAGGATCTACTGCAATATCATCAATATGCACATTATTTTCAGCCTTTGATATACAAATATTAAACACTTTATCATCGGATTTATTTGGCCTTAAAGTATTTTCGATTCCTTTGACTCAAAGATCAAGAAAAATAATGCTTTGGGGTAGTATTATAAACATCTTTATTGAAGATGTACCTCAAATCATTATCCAAGGGCTATATTACAATAGTGTGATAACATATGATCTTATTCCATCTCTTGCGATTGCATCTGGTGGATTAATTATATTAAATAAATTAATTTTAAGATCATATCATGCGTTGATAAGATGGAATCATCAACGTGATAAAATTAAAGAATATAATAAAAATCGACATTTATCCGCCGCTTCCATAAGATCCATAAGGTCAAATGTTGGGAATTAAAGCAGAGGAAAAAGATCTTGCCTCTCGAAAAAATATATAGGGATCGTACACTGCAAAAATCTCTTTTGCTAGTTATTATTATTACAGGTTCTAGAAGTAGCATTAAATCAGAAGTATGAAGTGTCAATTCATAGAATATGAATAATGAACAACATTATTTTAGTAAATAGATTGTATATATTTTAATTTTTTAAGTATTATTAATTTAATAAAATACTTTAGACTGTGCCATCTGCGCCATAAGAATTGTATTTTTTTTTTTCGTTTCTCAAGAAAATTTTTTTTTTGGAGCATCATTTATTGGATGAACACAAACAAAGATTATTGTCTTTAATTTCTCTGACTCCAATAAATGTTTTTCTTTTTGGACAATAAGAGTCATATTGTGTACTAACAATAACTGAATAGTAGTATCTTACACATGAAATTTATTACACACATGAAAATAACATAATGTAACCAGTCTGAGTTTTATTGAATTTATTTTAAAAGAAATAAAAATTTTTGATTATGAAAAATCTATTGTTATACTACTTTGCATTTATTTCAATTTGTACAACATGCCTCTTCCTTTCTTCTCTTTCCATTTTTAATCTGCTGATATGCGTATATAATTTTATATAAAGAATCAAACAAGGGTCTGCTTCAGCTTTACAAAACTAAAATGCTGTTGTAGCACAACTCCGAATTTAATTGCGATTTTCCATACTTCTGGTAAATTTAAGCCATAAGTTTAAGACGATAATCAAACACTAAATATGTCTCTAAATTTGGTTCGGGTTATGATCACATTTCGGAAATTGTACATTCAAATCGAAAATTCCAATTTGAAATTGAAATTCTGACTTTAGAGTTTTAACTTGAACGTAATCGTGTGTGGGTTACAATATTTTAAAAATACCCAGGTTACGTATTGATCGGATGTGATGTATTATACTTGTATAGATAAAAATTATACTGTAAATATCGTTTAACCGAATAAGGAAGTTCATAATCCGTGACGGATAAATTAAGGTGGCGTGTCAATTCGAAAAAGATCATGATCATGAAATCCAGTAGATCCAAATCTTCAGTATTGGAAAGTATAATATGTATCCTTCTTGGGAGACAACGCTTGTATTGACCTGTCAGACAACTGAAAAATTAAATATCAACCTAAGTCGTCTAGTTAATGTGACATCATTGTGACTAATTTTATATATTGCATTTTATCGGATTATTACCAAATAATGTTACTATTTTCGAGCCTTTTTTTATCGAGACTTGAATTATTAATTTATTTAGATTAATTTATCTTAACAAATATCACTATATAAATTTTCATACAATCTTGATTTTTAAAAGCCTTTCAGGCTTTCACGAACAATTTCATGATCTTATCATAAGTATATTAATTAAAAAATCACGCCAAATTTAATTTTTATCGTCTAGCATGATAAAGATTCTTTAATATTAACCCTCGAAACCATATTATTAGTTATTAATTACGGTTAACTTTCCGAAGACTAAACCATTGGTATAGTTACCACTAATTCTTTAACTAATTTTCTTTTTCCTTTCTTCGGTTTTGTTTTCATCGTCCTCATTATCACTATATTCTAAAGGAATTAAAATCCGACGTTTACGTTTTGATTCAATCCCTTCACTTCTTCATCGTCAAATTCCAGCTGGGGCCATTAATGCCGCGCGTCATGATTAAGAGTTAGTTTTGGTTTAACGCTGTTATTTTGTGAAGCACCATTTGTGGCAAGCGTTAAAATTTCTTTTTCATTATTTAATTCTGCTTCCATAGCATCTTCACGCTGCTTTCTTTCTTAAGCGTCTGTAATCGATGTTGTTCAAGCTCAATTTCTTGCTGTTCACGCAACCTATCTGCCTCATCCATGATAGCCAATTCACGTGCTCTGCAACGAGATCTACATAAATTATAAAAAAAGTTATCGTAGAGTAAAAAACAGACAATAGCCTTTTCCTATTCGGTAATCTGTCGTACTCTCTGAAATATAGTGTTACAATTTTTTTTTATATTTTTTAAAATAAAAACGATCATCAAAACACTTGCAAAGTATACTCTTTTTTGGTTGTGATCAACACGAAAAGTTTGCCTGCGAATTTAATATCTTAGATTTTAGATTATAGATTTAGTAATAAGAATAACGAATCCTAAATCTAAGAGTATAACGCCCACCTCCCTCCTTATGAATCGATGTGCTATATATATTTTTTCTCCATTTTTTTTCATTTAAAAGAAGAAAAAAAGAAAAATTACGGGTTACTCTACGTATTACGCACAATTTACTTACGCAAAAAATAAGTTTTTATATATTACTCAAAATAATCAATATTACTTTATTTTACACAATATAAATTTATCAATTTATTCAAATCAACAAATCAAAAAATTTTCTTCATTTTCTTTATATATAAAAAATTTTTAACGTGTTACTCAACATATTATACAATATTTACAAAAAATAAAATAAAAAAAAATTTTACGGTTTACTCAATATATACTGTATTATATAATATAAAATTTGTCAATTTATGTAAAAATAAATAAAACCATATTACCGCAATATAAAATTTATTTTTTTCATAAAAATTTTACACGTTACTCAATCAATCATCAGTATATTTTTCAATATAAAATTTATTTCTTTATAAAAAAAAATTTAATCAAAGAAAAAAAACTGATCTTTATTTGTTTCCTATCTCTTTTTTTACTCATTTACTCAATCAAATTTCATAATTTCATAATATAAATATGTAAATCGAATAAATTCATGTTAAAAAACTGGTATAAAAACAAAAAAAATTTTTTTTTTTCTCTAATTTCCATAAAGGTATAAATAAATAATTACAAAAAGGCAGATGATGTGGCTATAATACTATACAAATATTACGATATAATATAAATTTTTATATATCATCTACATAAAAAAAGGAAAGATTCGGATGATGTGGCTTAAATAATTACAATATTACTCGTGCTTCTAAAAAAAAATTCCCAAAATAGGTTTTTTGCAGCGATCGGACTCCTTTATTTTATTATCGAAAAATAAAAAAATAGATCTTTAGTTAATCAAATCAAACAAAATTTTTTTTTTAAAAAAAACGAATCTTTATTCTGGAGTGCAAGAATGATTATTAAAACTGAAGGAATCCACTTTTATCAATTAAAACATTTTTTTTAATTCTTTTTTTTTAATTCTTTTAAATTGATTTATTATAAAATAAAAAAAAATTTCATGTAATTAAAATAAAAATAAAAAAAATTTGTCGTAAATTCATACACTTTACATTTTTTTTTCTTCAAATTAAAACTCGATTATCACTTCATCTATTGAAAATTTGTATATAAATACTCTGATATTTTTTTTTACTTAAAAAAAAAACGTATATTTATATTTTTCAAATATACAGTTTTATTCTTAAAAAAAAAAAAATTTTACAATATCTTTTCTACTACCTATATCTCTAATGCCAGCAAAGTTGAGTACGATATACTACATTCACGATTCAACCCAGAAGTCAACAAAGGAATATAGCTTAAAAGAAATAACTGGAATATCCAGACTGAACAATGAAGACCCAACCAAAATCATATATCTAAAAATCAAAGCGTTTGTTCCATTGGATAAAGAAATTGATACACAAATCAAAGAATTTGAAAATGGTCAGGTAATTTACTTGAGAGGTAAATTTATTGCCTGCAATGAATGGTACACGGTATGTTATTGATTTTTTAGTTCAAAAAACAAAAAATGAAATAAAATAAAAATTAGTATCAAATCCCCATGACCTATTTTCATAATATATTTATCTATTATTCACCAGTAAAAAAAAATAAACCTAAAATACTTACTAATGTATAAAATATATCAATCAATAAATCTACAATTAAATTTTTCAATTTTATTTTAATAATTTTATTACATTTATATCAAATAACAATACTTTAATAATCAATGTTCAATATATTACATAAATATACAGTAAGATTATTAATTATTTGTATAATTTGATTATTAAACAAACTGTTAGAAAATAAAAACTCATGTTTAATTGATTTGGACAATAAGAAATTTTATAAATTTACTTATTTTATTATTATTTTAATATAAATACAAATAATATAATTTATCAAACACTTCTAATATTTATTATGAATTATAACTAAATCAATATTTACTTTAATCAATCAATTATTTAAAATTATAACTGTTTGATTAATATTATGTGTTTCTCATGCTACTGATCACACAATTATATAACCATGGGTACTGGATAAAAGATTACTCGCTAGTTAAAATTCATAATTTCTCCGTTAAATTGATTACAAGATGAATGTGATATATACCTACCTGTCTTTGTGATATTCTTCTTGACCTCTATCAGCTTCAATGTCATCGTCCCATTCCGCTAACTTTTTCACCATTATTTCCCGATCTCGAATTTTGTTTTTCTCTAACATTTAAATCTCGTTCTGCTTCACGTTCACGATTTGTTGCCATTGTTTCTTCTCTATGTTGCCATCGTCGGTCTTTCTCTCTAATATAAGATAATTATTATTAAAATCAGTATATATAATCCAAAAACAAAATTTAAATAATTTAATATACCCCTTTAAAAGCCATTTCCGTTTCAGTTTTTCTTTTAGCTTGTCTGCGTTGTTCCTCTTCTTTATCGTCTAAAATATAAGATTCGCGTCTTAATTCTCTTGCAGGAATAAAATTTACTGGATGATGATAATGTCCATATTGCCGATCTCGATCTCTATCGGCTTTCTTTCTCTCTCACGTTCTCTCTCTATTTTCCCTTCTATGTGAACGTTCCCTTTCTTTTTCAGCTTCAGCTCTACGATTTGCTCGTTCTTCCTCTTCTCTCTGACGCTCTCGTTCTCTTGCTGCAGCACGCTCTCAAAAGAATGCTATTTCTCGGTAAATAACGAAGATCCTTTTGATCTGGAGGAAGATCAGTCGGTAAATCTGTGTCATCATCCTTTTCTTTATGTTATGTTTTTATTTCTGTAGCTGGTGATGTTCGATAAGCCAGTTTATTTTCATACTGCAAATTTATTGGAGGTTGTAGATTTCTTATATCCTGTGGCTTAGTCATGTCTTTTTATCTAACTCTGTATCATGCTAAAAGACAATAATTGACATCAATTATGATAGCTAAAAAAAAGAAAAAAATTATTTCTATAGTTAATACAGACCACCGTTCCTGGCCTTGAAGCCTCATATTGAGCAAGATATTTTCTTGTATTTTCATCGGCTTTAACTTATAATACATGTGGATAAATGGTATTAATATATATATATAATTTAGATGAAGAATTAGGATCAAAAAGTAATTTATCAAGAAGTGATTGCTTACTATTAACTTTTTTATCATCACCCGAACCTTCACCGCCAAGTACATGCAAAGCGTAAAGAACGCAGTACACAGCATATTCCGCAAATCCAAAACCCTTTGGATTTCTGGATTGGTCTTTAACTCGTTGCCAAGATTTTAATGTACTACAAGTCTTTGCAATCGCCAGATAAGCAAATAAAAAAAAAAAAATAAATTGTCAGCTAAAGTATTTGATAAAATCACACCGGAATATGTTCATGCGCCCATTAAGCGCATTAAAGCATTCAAGACTAAGATAAATTCGAAAGCTATCTGGGAAAAAAAAATATTTAGCATCCAAAATAATATACAAAAGTTTTTTCTTGATCGCATCTCCAAATATTTACGCCTTCTTTTAAAGCTTCAAGGTTCATTTGATAATATAGTGTTCATTAAAATCTTCATCCCTTCGATTGGACATCATCGTCAATTTGTTGACAAGTATCGATATATAGCATTCATTTGCCCACCAAAAAATTAAATAATTGATCACTACCTTGAGAATTTTTCCATCCAATCATCATGATATCCACAAATGAAAAGATTTGTCAATTTTTCTATTTCTGAATCTGGAGCTGCCATTGGTGATATACCACCCAAAGGAATACGTCTAGGCACTGGTCGAAGTGGGGGGATGTGCCATACATTTGCACTAGAGAAATTTTATATACACGTCACATTTCATATTGATTTACCAGAAATTTCAATTAAATCCAATTAAAATGTATATTACAGAAATTTGTTGTAAACTTGTCCAATTTCCATGAAGTGTATATGTCTCCTGAAATTTACAAGTTTCTATTATATAAATGTATTTCAAATTGCGATAAAACCTTCTTTAAACTTATAACACATTAAAACGAAATTTTTTATGTTACAAAGAAATGTTAATGAAATTTTGCTCATATTTAGCAAATATATAGCTAAAATATTAATAATAAATACAATAAATGTACTAGAAATTTTATATAAATTCTATATATATTATAATGAAGTACAGTACAGTATATCTGGTGTAGTATAATTGATTTTGTACATGTAGTTAATAATTAAATATAATTAAACTAAAATCTTTAATCAATCAAAATTATGTTAGCTAGATGAGGTGGTATAACGCCGAGTTGGGAACAAGGTGGTCGTCACGAATAATTATGATATTGGGGTGAATGAGATTTATCTAATGTTAGGAGGAGTTCACGGTAAAAAAAAAATTTAAACCTATTTGACATTGGGGGTGAATAAAACGTCAAAAAATTGTTTAAAAATAAATCAGGAGTTCACGAATATCAGATTTTCTTAGCTTGTACAACTGCCAAAATTCATGAAAGTCACGTGAATGATCAGGATTGGATTAAAACTACTAGTATTAGATATGGATTTTCCTTACCACCAGGTTATGTAAAGCGGTTGCTAGATCATGGCATGGAAGGTCAAAGTAGAATCACCGACAGGTTATGGAGGAGAAGCAGGTAATCGAAGATGAGCGGTCATGTGAAAGTAGTGTTTCTTGGTTTCCTTGTGGCGTCTTTTGGGGATATTTGGCGGCCTGATTCATCAGGACAAAAGGACGGGATTGGACGATCTTTAGAAGGCGATTAACTTGTCATTCATGGAACTGGATAGCCAGACCTTTATATTCTCAAGTCATGTATCTTCACATAAAAAAAAAAATTTTTTTTTGAGAAAAAAAATCGTAAGGGTTTAGGCGATACTATAGGATAGTGACCAGTGGTTAGTTTAGATTATATATATAAAAGAAATACGCCATTTTGTTTTTTTTTCTATTTTGTATTGTTTTTTGGGGTTTATTTCTGTTTTTGGGTTCGTGAACATACATATATACTAGTTTGTAAGTGGCAAATAAACAATGAAAATAGAGAAAATATAGGGATAAAAAGATAAAAAGATAGAGTTAATACGTGCCAACTTGCAGAAAAAGACATCAACATCGAATAGACCAGTTTACCAGAAGTCCTAGATGAATAGAAAGTAAAGAGAAAGTTTATTTATATCTCACATCGCAAATTTAGTTATAGTAAGTTAGAGTAAAAGTCCATTTTTATAGAAAGAAATGTTAGAAGCATTTCTAATATTTTTTTACATAATAATGAATCCATTCCCCACCTCTACTTACTGAAATAGGCCTTCTGAAGGTTTTATTTCATTTTCCCTAAAAAAAAAGAAAAACAAAATGTGAAACGTTTTTTTTATGCATAAAAACTCAACTATCCCTTTACTTCCACTTACAAAAATGGATCCTTCTGAAGAGTCTGTTTCATTTTCCCTAAAAAAAAAGAAAGCAAGAATGTTAATAACGTTTCTAACATTCTTTTACATAAAAAAATAAAAAAAATGAGAATATTAGAAATGTTTCTAACGTTCTATTACATAAAAAAACACCCCTTACTTTTCCTACTGAAAAGGTCTTTCTAAAGGTTCCGTTTTATTTCCCATAAAAAAAAATAATAAAAATGTTGGAAGCATTTCTAACATTCTTTTATACTCCTTTTACCACTTATTGAAATGGGCCTTTCCAAAAGTAATCTGGTTCATTTTTTCTAAAAAAAGGAAAACTGAAAACATTTATTCAATTTAAATACTGTGGTAATAAATTATATTTTCCAAAGATTAATACCAAGATATGTTAGTCAAGTTTGTTTATTTTTTTGTATAAAAAATTTAGAAAGAGCGTTAGATTAAAAAAAAAAAATTGATAGACTTTTAGACTTTTTTGTGCATAAAATCAATCAAGAATTATTGTCTAAAGCTTATTTATCATGTCGCGTATAATTACCAATCAGATTTTAGGATCAGGTGTAATAATTGGCATCAACTTTACGCGTCACTATTTAATAATAATAATTATAATATACTATTATAATACAACTTATACAAATTGCTTCTTTATTGTTAACTTATAAAAGTGTTGCCTCATCCAGCAACTTTAATTCAGCAACAAGATATTAATATATTTTAAATTAATTAAAGAAACATTGACCAATTAAAGCACCTGAAATTAGCGAGAGCAAAATGAAATATTATTTATTAATATGATATAAATTGTCTATCAGGCCGTAAAAGTATGTGCCATTATCAAGTAAATTTATAAATTTGACATTTCATTTAATATATTAAAATTTAAATTAGTAAAAATTTGCTTGGAATTTGTACATTATAAATTAGTGAGTTAAATTTAAAATCATAAAATTTACAATAAATTTTACCATTTCAATCTATAAATTAAATTTGATAAAGATTTCTTAATTGCAATCGAGATCTCCAAATGTATTAGCTATTTATGGGCAATAAGCTTCATGCAAATCATTCCACTTCGACCAGTGAGGAGCCATATAAAGCTGTACATTGTGTGGGAATACCAGAAGTATAGCCACCCCGCGAGATTTGTCTATAGGTAAGAGGACCGCCTGGTGAGTAAATCGTAAGAAACTCGATATTGAGCTATGAATAACAGTAAGTAAAGTAAGTAAAATATTTAGATGTAAATATAAATGATGAAATCAGAACGGGAACTCTAAGTTTATATAGGATTTCTGTTGAGTAACGTCAGTAGTACAAGTTTGATTAGTCCATATTATCAATAATCACGTGATTAAATGTGACTTTTCCCGTTTGAATTGCTAACTTTTTTTTTGTGTCCGTAGTCCGTACACAACATTGTTAGCACTGCATGAATAGAATAGTAATAAATAAAAATTGAAAATCAGAACTTTTAAATTCATCCGCAAATTTAATAATTTGATGTGCTTTCTCATCTGTTTTTTACAAAAAAAAAATAGGGAATAAAATAAATTTCATAATGAAATGTTTTCTTTGCATTTTAGCTTGATTTTTGATTTTTCTTTTTCTAACATTCATCGGAGTTTTTTTTTCAGAAAATTTTTTAGAGGGCAGCAGTGGGTTAGTCACTCCAAAATAGTAAAAATGATTATCGCATACTGCTGCTGATATAACGCAATAAGCGGTTACGTCGATTTTTATGGTTTTATCTGCTATTAAATTAGTCGGATTATAGTTATGTACAAGTACTGTTTATTTCTTCTCGTGATATTTGATTATCTTCTAAACTAATATATATGAAATTATCGGTCAAACAGAACCAGTGTGATCCTATAGGGAATATTTTATAAAAATATTTTAACATTATATACATATTAATATATTAATATTTTTTTTTTTAAAAAAAAATATATTTTTATTAGTTTTAAGTACACGTTATTATTATTCTATAAATAATAGTGTATCATTATACATGTTATTCATTATAACTTTTTATATGTATAAAAAATTTATTCGTTAATTTGCAGTATACAGTATTAAATTTTAATAAATAGACGCTAATTATCAAATGAAACGTATTAAAATGTACTGTTAATAATGTTTGTATAGTGATGTAAAAACAGCACGGTGATGAACCGAAAAGATATGATACATTTTTCCACTTTCATTATTTCCCTCTCTTGATATGAATAATTTAACTTTATTTCCTAATCGGCAATTAACAATTTGATCCGTTCGTATATAGAATCGAAAAGCTTTAAATGTAGCAAGACACTATTTTATCAGCGTTATTGATGACAAATAAATGTTATGGACCGATCTAATCTCGGTTAGGTATATTTTTTCATATGATATGAAACGAGCTTAATCATTTTTTAGTTAAGGTCAGAAACACTATTGTCCACCTGATTCCGTCGGCAATCAGGCTTTTCTATAATTTTACATATTCGGGTGAAGATATTCTATCGGAATAGATCTAAAGCACTTTTCATTATGTGTAATATCGTTAATTACCACTCTCTTATTCTTTATAACTATAATAAAGGAAATCCGTAGCATATGGTGAATTTGAATAAGTTAAAGGGATATGATGAATTTAATTTTCATATTAAAGTATTTATAATATTTGAAATATTTAAGTGAAGATGCTACTGTATTAGGCCTATGTAACTGAATTCAACATAAAGAACGGTCGAAATTCCAATTTCATTTCATATTCTTTAAAAAGTACATTATCGTTAACATTAACTGTTAAGTATTCATATGATATAATGGTATGATAGTTAATTCATTTTTTTTAATATTAAATCCAATATTAAAAAACATTTTAATTCGTGATCCGTGAGTCAACTGTAAAAAATTCATTTATGCAAATTTATGTCGATCATTAGTAATTTTTTCAACACCAACATATTTTTTAATACATAATAATATTTATCCCAAAGTTTCAAATAATTTGTTTTTTACAATAATTTTTCAGATTCCCATTTTTTTGCAGATCGTTTGCGGTTATCACAAATTAAAGCTTTAATTAATGAATAATATTATCTTACCGCGTTTACCTAAATTGACATATTACTTGTTTCAACAGACGGAATATTTCTAGTTAAATGTCTCGATTTCTCGAATCTCAAGAACCTGCCATAAAAATTTCCGCTAAGATATAATATTAAACCTAAGTTAATAAAATTTTTTAAATACTAGCTTAAATTTATTAAATAATACTCTGACTATTTTCGAAAAAAAACCGATTAATTTTATTGAGATCTATTATTAAAATAATTAAATAAATCATTATTAATAAAATAATAAATTACTTCAAATAAATTATTTTACCTGATTCGTTCGAAACTATAAATTAAACAATAACGTTAAAATAAAGATATAATTATTTACTGATATTATATATTGGACTTTGATACCTAGTCATGATTATATGTTGGTTTCTGATGTACAGTAGAATTTGCTTTTAATTTTTTAATCAAAATTAACGTAAAAATCGCAAAATAAAAATAAAATTGCTTCCCAAACTTAATCATGATATCTTTGATGTGTTTAAAAAACAAAATGTTTATCATTTACTAAGAAATGTTTCTTTTTCTATTTCTTTTAGTAAACTGTCTTATTTTACAATGCTTGTATAATAAATAAATAATGAAATTGTACAGTGTCATAATTATGTAGTATAATTACAAAAAAGTTAAAAAAGTGCGTATTAAAAAAATTTGAACTGAAATTACACAAACTACTTAAATTACACAATCATCATATATTTCACTTTTTTAAGCCATAGTATGAAAATTCTTAAAATAGTCAAGCTAAAGGCTTACATTAATTACAAATAAGGCTTATATATATATGGCTTATTAAATCTGGATCATCACATTAATTAGTTTTAATACTATTGTAATATTTGTGGCTTCGATCACAGTACTCAATACTTTTATGAGTTTTTCCGATACCCAACTTTTTTTAAGCCCCATAATGAACAATCAAGCTAAAAGGCTTACATTAATCACAAATAAGGCTTAGATACTATGTATGGCTTAGTTAAATCTTAATTATCATTTATCAGGATCATCACATGAATTAGTTTGATTTAATACGATATTGTATAGGGGCATTAATCTTATAAATACTTTTACAGATCTCTCAATTTTTCTACCTTTTTTTTTTTATCACATTATGATAATGAGCTGCTCATCAAGATCACAACAAGAAGCACATAAGTTGCTAGAGTTATTGTTAGAGATAACAGCAATGAACAAACTTTTATGGTATATATATTTTTTTAATTAATTATTTTTAACATCATTTTTAAAAATCTATTAATGGGAAGATACATGGAGCTTTGTATCCTATATTTTCTCGGTGTGGAGAGTAATACTTTGAAGTCCGAGTTATTTATAGACAAGTAGTATTATTCAAAAACATAATATATTTTTAAAAATGGATTAATGTAATAGTATCAAACAATTAAATTGAATGTAACTAATTATTTCTTTTCTTAATAATATAAAGCCTACAATTTCCAGAACATTAAGAGAGACATTATTTACCCAGGGGAGCACAAGAAAATTGGATGATGATGATTTTAAGTTATATAAGGATTCATCAGGATGTACTAGTTTAAGATGCGAAAAGGATCTGATATCTGTTCACCAAAACCAGATTGATAATGTTGTTGACTTTGAGACCTTTAATAAATTAAAAGAATTTAGCTCCAAAGTTCAGAATTTGGAGGAGGAAATTAATTCTAAATTAATAAAATTAAAACATAACATCACCACGCAGTACCATTACTTTACTACCACCACTAGCAGCAACAGCACAAGCAGTACCACCACCACTGACACCACTACTACCACCACTAGCAGCAACAGTACAAGCAGTACTAGTACCCCTATCACCACCAATAATAAATCAAAAAGAATTCACACAGACATTGATAAATTAACAAAAAATATTGTTGATCTTGTTGAAAATATCATGTCACCTACATTTCTGCAATCATTACTCATAATTCCAAAAGATCATCTTCAATTATATAAATTACATAAAGTAGTCCTATATGAATGTAATAAATATATTGATGAAGTGTATGTATCAGTTAATAATATATCCAATAGATTATCAACATCTGATAATTATTAGTTCTTATGTGAACAATAAGGAAAGGAAAAGTAGAAATTTATTTCCCTCCTTCAAAAATAAATTAAATGATATTATTAAAATATGCAGATAAATTTGGATTTGTTGATTATCAGGAGCAGTATCACCCAGAAGCATCGTCATCATCATCATCATCACAGCAAAGCAAAGCTAATCTAATTATTTACTAAAGAATATTATGATGCAAAATTTATTATTTAAGAATACAATAAAGGTCGTATAACCACATGATTTTATTGTATGAGTGTTAACAATGTCGGTAATCGTTAGAAAGTCACGTAGTTGCGTTAACAATGGATCTCAAGGTAGATATCAGGTTGTTTTTAAAAAAAATTCATCTTTTTTTAACGAAATGATTATTAACGTTTCCTTTTTTTTTAGGTGGTCGGTCCCTCAAATCCCATAGACGTGGAGGTATAATGATCTATTTCTTTTTATATAATAAAATTAACTTCGCAAATTTTCTTTTTATTTTCTTTTTATTTTATTATTTATTAAAAACGGTTTTAAATTTTAACTTTTTTTTTATTTGTATTTTTTTTGTAGGTAATATTTAAACAAAAAAATTTTTTAATCGGATGAAGTCGTGCTTTATTATGCACGTGACTTATTGCGACAAATGTGCAATTACTATCTTGTCCAATCATTGTAAATTGAATAAAAAAAAATAGTTTCTTGAAAGAATTTCAGTTTAAATCAATACTAGCATCAATAGCAATTATCCAATTAATTAAAAGTTAGTTTCAGTTATGAAATATTTATAATAATTGCTTTTTTCATTGTTCCACAAATTCAAACTTTCAACTTTTCTAAAATCTGAAGCTTCGCGTGATGTGGCGCAGTAAAATGTGGCAGTAAATTAGTTGAAACACAACAATTTTTTTAATTTTTTTTAAAAATTTATAATGACTGATATTCAAACTAATTATTTGGTCATTATTCGTACTTTATTCAACATTTCAACCTAGTATTAGTAATATATTCGACACAAAACTTTATGTCAAATTATGGTGGTCTAAAGACGACCCAAATTTAGTTTCAGTATTTGTTAATTTAGCTTTAATATTAGTTACAAATCTGAATTTATTAAACACTTTAAATATCCACATGTTTATAGCATCTATCTAATATAATAAAATTCGGTCCACAATTTCGCAATCACGTGATCTGTATCCCTAAAAGAACGCACGTTAAAAATCGTTTTTCATATAAAAATATCATCATCCGTTCCAAAAGATGCCGAAACCTAAAAATAAAAGAAACATTAACAGTTAATGAATGTTTCTTAAAGATTATCTTCCCAAATTCATACCTCCCAAAGAAAAGTCTAGTCGAAATTTATAAAAAATTTCCGAGTCAAATTCGCCATCATATTTAAAGCAGAAAATCAAGTCCAAGTCCGACCTAAAAATGAAAAATATATCTACAAAATGGAAAAGGGGTGTTAAAAAAAAACTTCAAAAAAAAGGTTCAACCTGAACCGTTTCTTAACTTATCATCCAAGATCCAGTAAGTTCAATGAAGCAAAAACCTACAAAAATGTTAAAAACAAATTAATAAAAAAATTAAATAGTAATATAAAAAAAAAACTTTTAAAAAAGTTTCGAAGTGAAACGCTACAAAACCTACCAATACGATCTAGGAAGTGCAAATCTGTCGATAACTGTACAAAATAAAAGATAAAAAAAATTAATAAAAAAAAATTAAAAAAATCAAAATTAATAATAATAAATAAACTTATGAAGAAATTCCGCCCTACAAAAGTAAGTTGGGGAAAACAAGAGAGGGAGAGGAAGGAGTGAAAGGGGAAGAGAGAAAGAAGAATGAGAAGAAAGGGTGAGAAGGGTAAGGTAGGAAGAGCGAGAGAGAAGGTTGAGAACGATGAAGGAAAAAAATAAAGAAAAAAGAAACGTTAGTACGTTTCTTCAAGTTAATGTCAAAAAAACCCTTCCCAATGGACTTACCAAGTCATTTCTAAGGCTACTAGTGTCCATGAAAAGAAAAGAAACGTTAAAAAATGTTTCTAATGGCAAAAGAAACCCCAAACAAATTGTTTCGCAACGTTCTTACCGAACTCAAGCCCCTAGATCGACACCAGGACCTAAAAAAAAAGAAACGTTAGTAAAAAGTTTCGAAGACTTCACTTCTATGATTTCTTATAGGTTCTCGGACAATTTAGAATTATTTCTAGATATCATGTCATCATGTTTATTATCATATTTTCATTAAAATTAAATAACATTATTAAGCATAACATTAACAAATTTCTATTTTAAAAAAACTAAAAAGAATATAAAACTAAGATGATTTTTATTATCTTTAGTTTTTACTATACTCTAATTTTACAGCTAATAGAATCCATGCATAGTCCAAACCACATATATTTGTTAAACAAATAAAAAGAGTAGAATATAATAACTAATGTAAGCTCGTCCTACATAGTAGAACGATCGTTCTTCGTTAGAAATATGTTCAATATGTCCTATGAACTAGACGCGCAAATAGACAATATTAAAAGGCAAATGACCGACAAAGTAAAGTCTATATACAAAACCACCCCATATTATTCTTTACTGAAAAGTGTTGTATGCAAAATGCTGTCAGGTACAAAATGATATCTGTCAAACAAAAGACTATACACACAGTGAAATTCGATATAATGAAATCTCAATACTATCTCAATAAATATTAGTAATAAAGAAGGGTGACAAAATTGTCATCTTTAGCGTAATTTTAAAATTTTTTATAGTTTTAGTTTTTAAATTTAATTAGAAAATTTTTCGTAGGAATTTTCTTCATTTTTTTTATTAGATTTTTTTATAAAATAAAATTTTTTTGTAGAGAATTTTTTTTTTTAACAGGTAAAGCTTTCTTTGATATAATTTCTTTAGGAAATTGTAATTATTTTGATAAAAAAATTTCGTTAGATAATTTTTTTATTGATAGAGTATTTCTTTCAATTGAGGAGTTTTTCTTTTTGATCAATAATTTCGTTAAAGAAATTTTAACGAGATTTTTTTGATAATTTCGTTGTAAAAATTTTTTTAACAAGAAAGATTTTTTTTTTGAGAGTGAATTTCGTTTAAGAATTTTTTTTGAACTTATGATGTAATGCCGGCCAGTATTTTATTAAATTTTTAATTCTGGCCAAAAGTACATCATAATGCTGGTATAATGAGAATTTAATCAAGAATTTTTTTTTTTTGATTGATAATTTTTCGTTAGAAATTTTTTTTAATAGAAGTGAATTTTTTTTTTGACAAAGAATTTTATTGAGAATTTTTTTTTTATAGAAATTTATTGAAGGTTTTTTTTTTTTTGATAGAATTTTTTTTAGAAATTTTTTTAATAGATGGAAATATTTTTTGGTAGAGAATTTTCATTAGAGAATTTTTTTTTAATAGGGGATTTATATTTGATAGAGAATTTCGTTAACCAATTTTTCTTTAATAGGGAGATAAATAATCTCGCATAGAAATTTCATTGTAGAATTTTTTTTAATGGGTAAGGATCTTTTTGATTTTTTTTTAATAGGGTAAACGTTTTTTAATAGGGGATATTTTTTTGATAATTTTGTTGGTTGAAAAGTTTTTATAGGTAAATCTCTTTTTGATGGAGAATTGCGTTTAGAAGTCTTTTCATGGAAAATTTTTATTGAAAAAAATTTTTTTTAATAAGGGTATTGAGAATTTTGGCTTGAAATATTACAATTTATAGATTAATTGTTTTTTTTTTTAAATAAATGGTTTGCTAGTAAAAAAATTTGCTTAATTTACTATCAGATATTTCATGTTTCATGCGATTGCTATGCTATTTAGTCAGTCACGGGATATATTTTTTTCTTTTTTTTATATATATTTATTATTAGTTTATTTTTAGTTATATTACATAGAGATATTTTAAGTTATTTAATGATTAGATAAAATCGGGAAAGTGGCTGAATTAAAGGTGGCTTAATAGAAGACTAATACGACATTTGGCCGGGTGGCAAATCTGTTCGATAGTCAGATTCGCACCGAATTTTTAACAATATATAAAAGACCGATGGTGGAGGAGTAGTTTGTGCAGTTCGTGTAGGTTTTATTTTCAAAAGATAAATATACGGATATTACAGAGAGCTGATAGAGGCAGTAATATCGTATTTTATTCAAGTGTTAATAAACCCGCCTGTTGTTTCCGATTTATTACAATTCGCTTGTTTCTTTAAAGTGTTTACTACCTTTTATTGACCTTTTGTTACATATCGTTTTATTACTTATACACAATTTAAGTCCGATTATAAACAGATTAATATATACACGTTTCAATTACTTTATCATTTATTTATTAATTGCTTATTGTTTACACGTACATTAACCGATTTGCTTTAACACCTGATATCTAACATCATAATACCTTATTGTTTATTAACCGATCCTTATATTTCTTTCTGTTACTACCTGACCGAACGTCAAAAACCGGTGTCAACACTACCATGGATTTTTTATCTTAAGTATTTTTTTAATTTTTGTTTTTTTTATCTATATCAGCAGCATACTTTTTAAATTTTATCAATTTTATCTTTATAACTTATTTTCTTAAATTAATTATTAGTTTTTAGCTTTAGTATTTTTATGGTAATATTTCTTTAATTTCAAGATTTTTAATAATTTCAGATTTTTAAAATTTATTTTATGGAATTTATCCTATTTTATTTTTAATAATTTTCTTTGGTTTGATATTTCTGATTTATTTTTTAACTTTAATTTTAGATTTTTTTTAGAATTTTAAAAAAATAATATATAGTATTGGATTATTGGTTAGCTAAAAAGCAGGGGTATGTTATTTAAAATTTTTGAAAATACCCTTGAATAAGCAATTTTTTGATAATTAACTACCGTAATAAACTAACTTTATATATAATATACTGTATATACACAGTGAAATTCAATATAATGGAACCATCCGTTCCATTAGTAAAATTTATCAAAAATCCGTTATATCAAGAATTCCGTTATATCGAGGGTAAATTAATTATTCGTTATGATAATCTGCTTCAGACCTCAATTCCGATATATCGAGGTTTTACTTATGATCCGTTATATCGGGATTCCGGTATATCGAATTTCACTGTATATACTGTATATATATTTATTAATTTTAATAATCTTATTAATATTATAATAATTTCCAAAAAATTCTTGTATATGTAAGGTATTAAAATATTTAGCCAATATAAAAAGATTTTATAATGTAGGAATTTTATAATACTTAATTTTGAGATTAATTTGCATATTTTTTGGCATTATTTTTAAATTCCATAATTGATTTTTATTTAAATTAATATAAATTAATTTATTGTAATTATCTTGCCATCTAATAATTTAATTTTAATAAACTTAAATTTTAAGTTTTATAAATAAAGCTAATTAAGATTTACAATTTAAAAAAAAAATTGTATTAGAAATATTTGAGATCTTATTTTTTTAATACTTAAGATTTTATAATATATTTTATTTATATTTTAATTGAAAAAAATATTTTGAAATTATTAAATAATAAAAAAAATATTTTCAAAAAAAGTATTATTAAAATCGGGATGCAATCACGTGTAGAGACCCTCCCCTCCCTGTCGATGCCCCTGCAATATTTATAATATGCACCAATAAAAACAAGACGCGCCGATCGCGTGACAAATTGTTAATTTTTTTTATATTATTTTACATTATTTTAAATTACCTTAATAGCACTATAAAAAATTTTTAAACTATACATTTTACAATATTTTAATAACAGACTATATTGGTTTACAAATTTTTACCAGATTAATCCTAAAATATTATTAGTATCAGCCGGCAACGCCTGGTCCTATAGGCTAGTAATTTTATATAATTATTAAAATGAAGCTAATTAATTAAAAATTAACATAAGGCAGAATTAAATGGAGTTAATTAATCTAAAACCATATACTAAAAATAAAAGTTAAAAAAATATTCAAGATAAAAAAATCCATGATGATCTGACTAACAAAGATAAATCACGTTAAGAAGATGATATTGTTAAAGAACTATTGAATATAGGGAAAGTCTTTAGTATCAAAGTAAAGGTCTAATACAAATACAAATCTGTTAGAGCGAATATATTATTAAATGAAAATTTTGAGAAAATTTAAGAATACCTCTTTCGGCATTGGTATCAACAAACATTGAATCAGGTGGTACAAAGGGATAGCACGGTTAAAGATAGGAAGGAGCGTGACCGCTGGCAATTAACTAGAGACTTAACCATTAAAGAAATGGAGGACGGAATGTAAAAGTAATGAATACGAATTTGTTAAGAATGTTGTGAATAAAGAACCGTCTACTGGAAAATTCGCTAAAATATCAAAAAAGTGGAAAACAATAGCGTATT
Source organism: Rhizophagus irregularis (assembly GCF_026210795.1). Lineage (NCBI taxonomy): Eukaryota > Fungi > Glomeromycota > Glomeromycetes > Glomerales > Glomeraceae > Rhizophagus > Rhizophagus irregularis. The sequence goes on along the minus strand of NC_089444.1, from coordinate 4,577,115 downwards.
TTAAGGATCAAAAATCAATGGAATCGGCGGTGGAACGATCGATAGAACAAGGGAGTTAGAAAGTAAGAAATTTCAAGAGATATTTAGAGCAGAGAAACAAGTAGAGAAAGGAGATTTTAATAACGTTGATCCAGCGAAGAAAGATGATAAGAGGATAAAAGTGAGGGTGGACGAAACCTTGTTGGATACGCCACCACTAAGAGTTTCTCAGAATTGGATGGCATAAGTATATATCAGAATACAAAAAATATCCATAAAGGTAACAGTACACCATCGACAAGTAAATTAGGAGACAATGAGGTTATGGACATGTACCCTTTGTTATATATATATCGTTTACTTGCTTATATACAGTTGATTACTTTATATCATTATTTGTTTGTATACACTTTTATCCTATCATTTGTTACACAACGTCATATTACCCCATCATTTGTTAACCGATCCTTATATCTCTTTCTGTTACTACGTGATCAAACTTGCTAAACTAATGTATGATGACGCAAATTTATCATTCGGACCATTATTCTATAACATTTTAAAAAAAAAATTTCGAGAAAATTAGCTCAAAAATTATTTAAGGGATAATTAATTTGCAAAAATGATTCCCCGAAAAGTATTATAGTTTTCACTGGTTCGGAGACTGCCACGAATTAATTTACAAAGTTATTATTATAATAAACTTTTACGAAATTCTTTATTAAAAAAAAAAATTTCAAGCCAAAATTCTTAATACCTTATTAAAAAAATTTTTTCAATAAAAAATTTCTATTAAAAGACTTCTAAAAAAGTCTCACCTATAAAAACTTTTCAACCAATAAAATTATCAAAAAAATATCCCTATAAAGAAAAAACTCTAACGAAAAATCTTCCATCGAAAGAATTTCTATATTAAAAAAACTTCCCTCTTATCAAAAAAAAAAAATCTTTCCTATCAAAAAAATATTCTACAATGAAATTTCTATCAAAAAAAAAAAAAAATTCTCTAATGAAATCCTCTGCCAAAAAATATTTTCGCATATTAAAAAAATTCCTAAAAGGAATTCTTTATAAGAATGTTATTTATCAAAGAAAAAAAAAATCTCCTATTAAAAATTCTCCAATAAATTTTCTATAAAAAAAAATTCTCAATGAAATTTAAATTTTTCCAACGAAATTATCTGTTAAAAAAAATCTTAGAAATTCTTTAACGAAATTATCCATCAAAAAAAAAAAACTCCTCTATTAAAAGAAATTCCCTTATCAATAAAAAATTCTCTAACGAAATTTTTTATCAAAAAAAAATCTTACTATTAAAAAAAAATTTTTCAAAGAAAGCTTTACCTATATTAAAAAAAAAATTCTAAGAAAAGAAATTTTCTAATAAAATTTAAAAACTAAAAACTAAAAAATTTTTTTTGAAACTACGCTAAACTTAAAGCTCGGCATACCATAGGTTAATAGGTTATGTGGAAATTATTACGTATGAAAATATGTTACATCGTCGACACGGAGGGAAAGTAGGAAAATTTTTTTCTGAATAAAAGTAAAAGTGGTAAACTGTATATAGGAGGGAAAAACTCGCAAAAGCAAGTTAGAAGAAGAGTATAATGGAAAAGCTATTTGTGATTAGTTTCTATTACTTTTTTTCTTAAAAAAAGTAAAATTAAATTTTTTATGTAAAATTTAGTTGGCGTAACAATCGTAACATAAATACGTAATACTCGTCGTAAGTTTAATCTGAAGTTACACAAATATTTCATAATAAAACCGTTCAAGGGCTTTTTTGTGGGAGGAAGAGTTCGTCATAACGCAGAACAGATACAGTATATATATGTTGTGCCCCAAGTTGCGATCTGCCCCGATTTAAAATTGGGGCAGATCCATTTTGCCCGAAATTGAAATTTCAATTTTGGGCAATCCAACTTGAAATTTCGAAATGGGGTACAGACATTTTACTGCCCGAAATTTTGATTTTGGGTCATGTGACTTATATGATCATCAAAAATCATTGGCTTTCAATTTGTTTGTAAAACTGTTACGCAAAATTTTGTACACATGATTCCGATGTTATATTGATTATATTTGATTAATTTACACATATAGTATTATTATGTATATTCATTTTTATTATTGTTTATATTATTAATTTTCTGTATTTGTATTGTTTATATGTATACGATTTTTATTAAGATTCATTGTAGAATAATTAGCTCAATAGTAATTAACCGTTCAAATTTATCATTTGTGTTCTATTAAAATGTGGCTTACAATAAAACTGTCACCATTGTAATTACATAGATATATTATAATGAAACACTAACAATCTAGATAGATATATGATGTCAATAGGAAATCAATAGATTAGATTTCGCCCTTAATATCAGAAAAAGAGATGTCAGTTAGATAAAAATAGATATAAATATACCTTCTGCCAACTCACTGATAGAAGTAGTGTCAGAATAGTGAAAAAGTGTTCAGAAATCATAAGAGTATTAAGCATTAATTAGTTTTCCCTTGAATTCTTTTAAGTTATCACTTTTATTGTTTTGGTTATAAAACAATAATCCTACGTTTATTCAATAAAAGCATTATACTTCAGTTAACTCCAACTTGTCGTTTCTTTTGTTATCAATCCTTTTTTTCATGTCTCTCCACCCTAAATTTTATAAAAAAATTTTTTATCATGGAAACAGAAGAATTTTCTTTTATTAGTAAAGATACTTTTAATAAAATTATTGATAAATGTATACAAAACAGTAAATCTAAAACATCTGAAAAGCAATTTATAAATAGACACCTTTATGATGAAATAAAAACAGTTCTTTTAGATCATGTTTCTACATTACGGGATGCAGACTTTCGTTATTGGTGTAGAAAGAATTTCATTTTATTAAATACTGGAGGTGATTCTGTTGTATGTAAAAATAATAATAAAAGAACAAAAACAGCTTTAGATAAAGAAGGTAAATCTGCTGATTTTTTACCAATATTAGTCTTAGAAGAAATGTATAAAACAATTTGTTTGGAGCATGTACAAAATGTTCATTGTGGACAAAAAAAATTGTATAGAAAATTAAGAAGCAAATGGTATGGGGTGAAAAAGAAGATTATAGAGGAGTTTGTGAATCATTGTACCACGCAGAACTATGTCCAAATCCACCTTAGCAGCAAGGCCTATAGTTGCGAAAAGATTTCTTTCGAGAGTACAGGTAATTTTAATGTTTGATTTTTAGCTTCTGTTTGATTACTTTACCTTCTGTTTAATTTGCTATATTTTTTTATAATATTTAGATGGATTTAGTTGATTTACGTCAGTATTCTGACAATGATTTCAAATATATCTTACATGTAAGAGATCATTTTTCCCGTTATTCATGGGCAAAACCCTTAACTTCTAAGGAACCCGCAGCTATTGCAGGGATATTATATGAAATTTTTTGTCAATTTGGACCTCCAATTATTTTGCAAAGTGATAATGGCAAAGAATTTACTGCACAAATAATTAAAAATCTAGTAGACTTATGGCCTGGTTTAAAATTGGTAAATGGTAGACCTAGGCATCCACAATCACAAGGCTTAATAGAAAGAGCAAATTCTATTTTAGAAAAAAAAATTGGAATGTGGATGGAACAAAATAATTCAATAAATTGGACTTTGTGCTTAAATTATGTTATTTTTACTATGAATAATACTATATGCCGAGCTACCAATAAAACTCCATATGAAATAGTATTTGGTATGCATCCACACAGTGATATAGCATGGATGGAACATCTATTTAAAGAAGAAAATTGTATAGATGAAGAGCAATTATTAGAAAATATTAATGTAGAACAAGAAGATACTTCACTTGACTTTGAAGAAGTAAGTATAAATAAAAAAATCTTTAAATTTGTTTATAATAAAATAATTTTTTTTAAAAAATTACAATATATAACATAGGAAAATGACGAAAATGAAGATAATAATAGTAATTCTATTCATGATAAACATCAGAGTAAAAGTAGAAATACAAAGGTAGTTAACCGTAATATATTTATTTAATCACAATATTTTAAATCAAATTATTTCAATATATTAAAAATTTGTTTATAATTTTATGCAGTCATTGAATAAAAATTCTAAAAACAAAGGTAAACAAAAGCAAGTAACTTTTGCTGTTAACAATAATCAAAATAAAGAATCAGATTATAATCACTACAATAATGATCTTAACAAAGATTCCGATAATTTTAATGAAGATTCTGATGATCTTAATAAAGATACTGATGATTCTAATGAAGATTCTGATGATTTTAACAAAGATGCTAATAATTTTAATGAAAATTCTGATGATTCTAACAAAGATTCTGATGATTTTAATGAAGATCATGCTAATAATCTTAATGAAGATTCTGATGATTTTGATGAAAATTCTGAAGATTTTAACGATCTTAGAAGCAATTTAACAAAAATAAAAATATTAAGAAGGTAAACAAAAAAGTTATATTCTTGATTAAATTTTTAATTTATTTTAGTAAACTCTTTTTTGAATTTGTATTAATAAAGCAACCTAAACCTAAGCAAGTATCTAATGTTGATTCAAGTACATTATTTCAATTAAAACCTCCACAAATTAAAAATATCACTTGGGAAGAGATTAATGCATCATGGGAAGGCATGTTTGGATATAGTAATAAATTAAGATTAGGCGTAATTAAAAGAGACATCCTAGGATGTTTACGTGATTTAAAAGCAATGCGCGAAACAAATTCATTTGACAATATTTTATTAAATATTTGGGAAAAAAAATTCAACAAGTGGCTTGATGAACTAGATAATGAACAAAATGTGAGTTGTAATAATTTCTATTTTAATTATTATATTTAACTAGAGTAACTTGGTAATTGTTAGTGAGTTATAATCATTATACTGTCAGATTGACTCGAAAATTTTGGGTCGGGTCATCAAACGTTTTTATAATTAAATATAAAAAAAATTGATTTTTTTTTATTAAAAACGTCAGACTTGACATTTTTATGATTAAAAAATCATTTTTACGTTAGATTTGATTAAAAATCAAAAAAATTAATTTTTTTGGTTAAAAACGTAAGACTTGGCGTTTTTGTAATTAATAATCAAAAAAAAAATGATTTTATTAATTAAAAACGTCAGACTTGACGTTTTTGTAATTAAAAAATCAAAAACTGAATTTTTTTAGTTAAAAAACGTCAGACTTGACGTTTCTGTGGTTAAAATTAGAGTTCTGAACAGGTTGTCCAAATTCAGGTAACCTGACAGGTTGACCTGAATTTATCAGGTCAGGTTTAGCAATTTCGATTTGGCATCAGTTAAGGTTGTAACATCAGTAAAATCTGAATGACCTGTTGACCTGAAACTAACAATACTATTATTTTATAATAATATATTAAAAAAAACATTGGGAAAATGATTTTTCTATAAGATTATATTAGAAAAAAACATTTCGCAACTTTTTTTTTGATATTTTATTGAAAAATGTTGCGAAAACATTTTTTCTATAAGATTATATTAGAAAAAAACGTTTTTAAAATTATTTTTAAATTAAAACCTAATACTAAATTAGCTAAATTAGAATTAAGCAGTATTAAGAAAAATTCGCGAGTATTTTCCTTGATACTGCTTAATTTTTTAAATTAAACCCAATACTAAATTAGCTAAATTAGAATTAAGCAGTATTAAGAAAAATTCATGAGAATTTCCCTTAATACTGCCTAACTTTTTAGGTTAAAACCTAATACTAAATTAGCTAAATTATAATTTAAGCAGTATTAAGAAAAATTTGCGAGAATTCTCCTTGATACTGCTTAATTTTTTTAAATTAAAACCTAATACTAAATTAGCTAATTAGAATTAAGCTATTAGGTTGTAACATAGATTTTTTCGAATGTCATGATTTTATTGAAATGAACAAGTTCAAAATAAATCATATTTCATATACTTTACATTTTATAGTCCTAACTCTCCTTTAAACAGAACTCTTGTTTTATTCAAAAATATTGCGAAGACGTTTTTACTATAGAAAAAAACATTTTGCAATGTTTTTTTTTTGATATTTTATTGAAAAACGTTGCAAAATATTTTTTCCTAATATAATGATATAGAAAAAAACGTTTTCACAACGTTTTCCAATAAAATATCAAGAAAAATGTTGCGAAATGTTTTTTCCTAATATAATGTTATAGAAAAAATGTTTCGCAACATTTTTCTTGATATTTTATTGAAAACGTTGTGAAAACGTTATTTCTATATCATTATATTAGGAAAAAATGTTTGCAACATTTTTCTTGATATTTTATTGTGAAATCGATTTTTCTATAAGATTATATTAGAAAAAAACGGTTTGCAACATTTTTCTTGATATTTTATTGAAAAACGTTGCGAAAACGTTTTTCTATAACATTATATTAGGAAAAAATGTTTCACAACATTTTTTTTGATATTTTATTGAAAAACGTTGCGAAAACGTTTTTTCTATAACATTATATTAGGAAAAAATGTTTCACAACATTTTTTTTGATATTTTATTGAAAAACGTTGCGAAAACGTTTTTTCTATAACATTATATTAGGAAAAAATGTTTCGCAACATTTTTTTTGATATTTTATTGAAAAACGTTGCGAAAACGTTTTTTCTATAACATTATATTAGGAAAAAATGTTTTGCAACATTTTTTTTTTATATTTTATTGAAAAACGTTGCGAAAACATTTTTTATATAACATTATATTAGAAAAAAACATTGCGCAACGTTTTTTTTCAATAATTTAATAAAAATCATTTGGGTTAACCTGAAATTTTTTAGGTTTCAGGTCAGGTCAGGTCAAACAGATAATCTGATATAACCTGACCTGACCCATTCAGAACTCTATTAAAAATCAAAAAAAAAAATGATTTTTTTAATTAAAAAACGTCAGACTTGACGTTTTTGTAATTAAAAAATCAAAAAAAAAATGATTTTTTTAATTAAAAAAACGTCAGACTTGACGTTTTTGTAATTAAAAAATCAAAAAAAAAATGATTTTTTTAATTAAAAAAACGTCAGACTTGACGTTTTTGTAATTAAAAAATCAAAAAAAAATGATTTTTTTAATTAAAAAAACGTCAGACTTGACGTTTTTGTAATTAAAAAATCAAAAAATATTGGTTTTTTTAAATTAAAAACATCAGTATTGACATTTTTTGTTAAAAAAATAAATATGAAGAAAAAATGTTTTTGTGTTATTTTTTATTATAATTTTATATGAAAAAACGCCAAAATGTTTTTTTCTTAATAGTAATGCAAAAAAAAAAGTTTTTTGCATTTTTATTTAATTATATTATATGAAAAAATGCTGAAACGTTTTTTCTACAATTTTTTTTATTTTTTTGCAATATTTTATGAAATTTTAATGATCAACAAAAAAATGAAATTATGCAAATATTGAATGATGCAACAATTTAACAGGGACTTTTAGTGGCACAGGAAGAGTTTTTGTGAAAAGTTGGCATTAGAAGTTTTTTTCATTGTCATTGTCATTGACATTGACATTGACATTGACATTGACATTGTCACTGACATTGACATTGTCATTGACATAAAGTTATATAAGATTAATCTGAGAGTTTTTTACCAAAAAGGAAATTTTTTTATAAAAAGGGAAATGATTTTCAATTTCAAGGCAATTCAGCAGGTGTTTTAATAACAAATTGAGAAATGATTTCCATAGAAAATCTCGTGACAAAATTTATAATAAATTTAAAATAAATGATCAACAAATGATCAACAAAATCGTTACTAGTTTTATAAAAAACGCCCAATAATATCTTTTTATTGTTTTAATTATTTATTTTTATTTTTTAAAAAATATATTTATTAATTTATTTTTATTTTTTTAGTCTGAAACAATTGAAGCTTCAACATCTCATGATTATATACGTGAAGATGCAAAAATGAATAACAAAAAATATAGAGATGACATGAAAATATTAATGGAGAAAAAAGTTAAAAAGAAAGATCTATTTAAGGTTGGTGATATTGTTAATCTTAAAATTCCAAAAGCAGATAAAGGAAAATTAGGACGCAGTCATTTACCTTGTAAGATTTTACAAGTTAAATCTAATGGCTTTTACAATTTGGGATGTTTTGCGGGAACATTAAATGTAAACTATAAGGGAAATTGTTTGGAATCAACTGAATTAACTTCTATGGCTGAATTAACAAATATTCCAAACAAGGTAGTAACTGTTACAGAAGCAGTTAGATTACAAAGTAATATAAATTCAGTTAAATGCAAATGTCCTAATACAAATTGTAGTACTATGAAATGTGCATGTAAGAAATTAAATTTGTCTTGTAATATTAGATGTCATCCTGGTAAAACATGTCATAATCCTTCTTTATAATAATTAAAAATTTTATAAATCTACAATAATAAAGATCTAATTTTATAATTATAAATTGTTTATTTTGGAATTTTAAAAGTTTTCTATTGCAAAAATTTAAGATAAATTTTATAAAATATTAAGTATTAACATTAACAACTAAAATATAAAATAAAAGATTCAAATTTTAAATAATTAAATGATTAAAAAAAAATTAATTAAAAAATTGCGACAATATAAATAAATGTATAGAGTGAAATTAAGACCTTAAATAAGTATTATTTCTATTTTAATTTTATAGAAAAATAATAGTTAACTTAAAGTCTTACTACATTCGTTAATTTAAATTTGGGGCAAATATAGATACCAGGCCTATGGTGCCCCAAGTTAACTATTGCACAAATTTTAAATTGGAGCAAATATAGATATCGGGACTATGGTGCCCCAAGTTAACTATTGCCCAGATTTTAAATTGGGGCAAATATAGATATCGGGACTATGGTGCCCCAAGTTAACTATTGCCCAAATTTTAAATTGGGGCAAATATAGATATTGGGACTATGGTGCCCCAAGTTAACTATTGCCCAGATTTTAAATTGGGGCAAATTGAGATATCGGGACTATGGTGCCCCAAGTTAACTATTGCCCAGATTTTAAATTGGGGCAAATTGAGATATCGGGACTATGGTGCCACAAGTTAACTATTGCCCAAATTTTAAATTGGGGCAAATTGAGATATTGGGTCTGTGGTGCCCCACGTTAACTATTGCCCAAATTTTAAATTGGGGCAAATTGAGATATCGAGCCCGTGGTACTCCAAGTTGACTATCACCCCAATTTAAAATTTGGGCAATAGTTAACTTGGAGCACCACAGGCCCAATATCTCAATTTGTCCCAATTTAAAATTTGGGCAATAAAATTGTATTGCCCCTAGAGTTTGGAACCGGTTCTATTTTCGAAAACCGAATTTAAAACGGGTGCAACCGGTTCGATCCGTTTCAAACCGATTTCGCAAAACCCGATTGAAACCGAATAACCGAATCGTATATATTTGATAATTCTGGCCAGAATTAAATGTGATCGGCATAAATCTGGCCATGTTATAATTCTGGCTGAAATTACAACCCTTGTGTAACACAAAACGAAATTTTGTGGGACACAATTATCTATAATAAAATTTTGTGTAACATAACTTACCCGGTGGTTAAACTATTTAGCCGTGGTCACGTGATTTTAATTTCGTAATTCGGGCCAGCACTATAAAGTTTCAATATCAAACCGGGTTGGAAATCCGGTTGCACCCGTTTTAAACGCAAACCGGTTTCAGAATATGAATTCGGGTCAAACCGAATTGTCAAAAAATCGGTTGGAACCGAATTTTAAACCGGTTGGTGCAACCGGTTCCAAACTCTAATTGCCCCAATTTGAAATTTTAAGTTGGATCGCCCCAAATTGAAATTTAGATTTGGGGCAGATCATCAACTTGGGGCACAACATATATATATAACATTTTTTGTACAAAAATTGCGAGAAAGATTTTCCTATTGCTTTTTTATTAACTCAATTTATTATCATTGTATTTAAAAGTTCAATTAACTACATATATTTCCAGTTGCAAACTTTTCCTAATCCCGATGTAGTTGATTAAAATTATATAGAAAAATCAATCACGAGATTAATCTAGATTGTTTAGATAAAGTAAGCGCCAAATTATTAATTTTATCTGCGGTAACTTCGATGTTAATCTTTAAAAAAAAATAAGTACATAAAATAGAACAGAATACTGTATACAAATCTTAATATACAGTTCCTCGACCGATTCTGATTATCCTAATTAATAAGAGGTAGCAGTTGCGTAAAATGAAAAGCAAAGTAATGATAAATCAAGTGCAAGTAATCCCGTTGATAAGTATGCGATCTTCATTTATAAGAATAGACGTGCACAAACATTAATTGTAATGAAAATAAATTTTTTTAACCGAATTATTACAATATTAATAAATTATTGAAGTTGTTTATGTTACAATAGGTTTCACTGGTCCAATTTTTTGTTACTTTCTATTTACTCAAACACTCGAGAAAAATTGGAAATTGGCGCGAACATGGAAAGTTTTTTTGTCACTAAAATATTTTATACACTTTATAACCTTAATTTTGTTCGAAAAAAACTTGAATAAAATTGATATTATAGATTGAAAGAAATGAGAAAAATTGAGAAAAAAATACTTCTCCGCAAGTTAATGTAATTTCGTATTTTAATTGGCTTCCCTATAAAAAAAGAAAATTTGGAATTTGTCCTGAAAAGTATGGAAAATGTCCGGAAATTTTCCGTGCATCCGGAAAACATTCGGAAACGGTCATGTTTTGGAACATTTTCTGGACGCTTGATTCTGGACAAATTCTGGACAAATTCTGGAGTGTCAAGAAAATGTCTGGAATTTGTGTGTCCGGAAAGTGTTCCAAAACGTGACCGTTTCCAAATGTTTTCCGGACGCACAGAAAATTTCCGGACATTTTCCATACTTTTCAGGACAAATTCCGAATTTTCTTTTTTTATAGGGCTTCTATTGATCAAGGCTCTCTCATATCGCCATGAAAAAATTACCCATAATTATAACTGAAATCTTAGATTGTAACAAATTAATTTCCAATTACTAATATATATCTTGTTTGAATAAATACTTATTATCTCCCAAGCGAAGCAGTGCTGTTCACGATCGCAGAAGAATTACTATATAAATTCGGGAAAATAAATATAAAAATATTAAAATAAAATGTTGCGAATTAAAAACTGCAGACTGCATCATAATAGCACAAAAATCATGCGATAAACCTTAAATGCCAAGGATAAATGTATTTTTATTTTTTAAACAGTAAACTTACAGTATAATTGATAATAAACCGCTAAAATTTGAAACATCATTTATGTCTCCGATAAAAGTTAATTTAATAGAAACTGTGCATACCTTCACTATGGCCTTTTTCATGTTACTGGTAAGAACTTTCAAGTACAGTATTTCTGACTCACATACTCATTCCAGATTTCTCATTAAAGTAGGTCAAAAAATTGCCGCATTTTTGAATGAATACGAATGGAAAATGACTTTCATATAACAATACAAATTTCTAATTTAAATCAAATGTTATCCGAACATTATTATCAAAGTGTTGATTATTTACTAGTGCAATTCTGACAATTTCCAAGATTTACTACAAAATAAGTCATAACATTATAGGATAATAAAAATCTAATAAATGTTTTTTCATCTAATAATGATTTTTGTCCATTTTCATGCCAACTTGATATTAATACATGAATTAGGTACAGTACGTCTACACATTCAAATTGAAATAAGGTGAGCAATGGTTACAACCATTAATTATTCGCCAGTAGTATAAGAAACGTCTGGCTATATTTGTACCTGAAATTGAAGATAACAAACATTTATAGGAGTTGCTCAGATGGTGTCTGTAAAAATTCAGGTTATATCCAAAAATTTTCAAGAAAGTAATTACAAAAACTACATAAGATACGCGTTCCACAAAGTGCTTCCGATGAATGGCTAATGAAATAATTATATGTTATATGAATATCATCTTTGGTGTCGAACTTCTTCTAACATTAAGTGATACAATTTATTTGTTAGATGGAGTCAAAATAAGTATAATAATATAATAAAATTGATTTCAGAACTAAAGTTATCATATACAGTATTAATGATTTGTACATTGAGAAATCAATAGTATCAATTTTGAACAAAATCACAAAATCTAACGCAATAAAAACAAATTTTTGCCATTCTTTATATCAAATAGGATTTCTCGCCACTCGCTATTTTCACCTCAAATCATCATGATTGTGATTGGTATCCCAAATTTTGATGTAAATAATTTCCAACACAAAATTAACAATAGGACATAAAAGTTTTCTGACTTTTCTCCATTTCATAATTCTAAGTTTTTTGATTTAAAATTTTTATTATTTCTCATTTTAAGATCGTAGAATAATAGTTAATGAGTAAATGTGCATATTCAATTTGATTTATAATAGTATCCAAAGTTTAAAAAAATTGAAACCATAATCTTGATATATGTAGTAATAATTTATTAATACAAATTAATAAGGCGCGGCTAACTGATCATAGTTACGGCACAATGAAATCCAGCAACTTTTTCCCGACAACGATTTTGATTTTACTGTATATAAATAAATTAATGACTTTATGAAAAATTTTTCAATACACTTTCTTCTAAACTTTATAAGAGTGAATTTATTTACCGCACCCTGCGTTACAACGCATCCTTCCTTTTTTGTAAATTGTTTATGTCGATCTTTAGTTTATACACCGCACCCCCCCTTAAAATGGCAAATGATAAACATAAAAATATTGTAACGCAGGGTGCGGTAAATACATTATTTCACTTTATAAAATACTAAAAATTCCGCAGTAAAAAATTTTTTTACTTTATTTTTTATTTTTGTAAATACGGAAGAAAGAAGAATAATTGTGCAATTTGGCGAAAAGAAATATACATATAGTCCATCTTACCAAGCTATAGAAACTTTTACGTCAAAAACTTATTCAACTTTTTTAAAATATATAGATATATTATTCCCTGCTTTCTTTGATGGCAAAAACATAGAAGTACAACATAATACTTAATCTAACCAAATTCGAAGGTAAATATAATCCTGTTTGAACTACAAGATTTAGGGGACAGAGTTTGGTAAAAATAGGTTAGTTTACTATACCAGGAAATGCAATATTTTTTGATTTGCCCAATTACAAACTGATTTTATTTATTTAAAACAAGAATTTATATTTATCCTATCTATGCAGTGTTGGACAAAAAATTATTATTTTCATTACAAATGTTCTGTGAATAACTAACTATATTTAAAATATCAAATAAATAAATTTGTAAAATTAATCATGTGCTATGCTTATTTTGCATCTAATTTAGGTTATTAGTAATTGCACAATCTAAGCATTCAGAATTATCATCATTATATTTTGGGAGATTTTCTGTGAAAGGATTAAGTGATCGAGATGTATAAATAGCTTGAGGATGAGTAGTTATTTGTCTATCCCCTTTTAATGAAGAGAGATGTAACTTTCTATATTCCTCTGCTTTTTCAATTTCTAATTTGTTATTTGCAATCAATGAAAGTGAGTGATCTAATTCGTTGATATTAGGCCTATTTTCAGGATTCAAATCCCAACACTTGTTCATTAATTTAATATAAGTTATTGGCATTTCCAGCTCATTTATTTCAGGACTAATTCCATTACAAATATCTAATGCTAAATGATGATCATGTGCACGATTGCCAAAAGGTTGTCTTTCAGCTGCTACAAAATACATAATCATACCAAAGCTATAGATATCTGCTGCTTTAGTGTAAGGTTTTCCTCTTAATACTTCAGAGGCCACATAAGGCATAACTCCATAAATATTATTTTGATTGATATCATCAACTTTCCTACATAATCCCATATCTGAAATATATATTCTACTATTTTGTTTTGAAGAAAGATTGCCAAATAATATATTTCCTGTATGAAAATCTTGATGTACTATTTGTTTACGGTGAAGTTCTCTAAGTCCACTGGCAATATAACGTAATATTTGCATCTTATCTTTCCAATTAAAATATTTATAATTCTCATTTATATTTAACCAATTATTAAAACTTCCACCTTCTGCATAGTGAAGAACAATAATATAATTTTTTGTATTTGGATCTTGAGATATTCCATATATATTCATAATTTTACTATTACTAAGAGCCATTTTAGTTGAATATGCCTCAACCTATTAAATATTTATCATATAAATAAAGCGCAAGTATATTGAAAATAACTGAAATTTATGAAATAGTATTTCATACCTCATTTAGTAATTCATTAGCAGGATGTTGTGAATTGTCCAAACATTTTAAAGCAACTTTGAAATTCTTCCATATTGCTGAATATACTGTAGAAAAACCACCTTTACCTATTTCCTTAATTTCATTAAACTGATTATATGGTATCCATTCAAATATTGCATCAGGAAAACTACTAATTTTATCCCGTCTTGCATGAATGAAATTATCAATTTTTACATTTCCACTAGTCCAAGTAAGATACTTTTGAACTAAAATATAATCACTTGTATATGGATTTTGAGATACTCCATACAATATATGAAAATTATAATTTTTTGTTGAATATTTTTTAGCCTAAAATCATAAACAGAAAATGAAC